>NC_142653.1:52269038-52589807 GCF_055504915.1 Nelumbo nucifera
TGGTCTTGACCATACCTCTTTAACAGGGAAGAGCTGAGAGGAGGGGTTAGAGCAAAGGGCTTTAAAGAAAGAAACACAAGTGAATGAGCCGACTGAAGTTAGGGACTAGACTCTTCTATCCGGGTTAGGGGGGTCCAAACACACCGAATCTAGAAGCAACAACAGCTCTGAAACACACAGAGATTCTTCATCCCTTAACCGTCTTCGAAACCCAAAATCCCAATTTAAGGCCAAAGGGCAAACCCGGGGGGGGGGGGGAAGGAACCAAGAAATGGGTTTCATTTTAAAGAGGGAGATGGAATAGAGAGAAGGGAAACGGTCTTTTAGGGCTTGAGAGCTCACCCAAGTATCTTCCCAAAAAAGAATGGAGTTTCCAGAGCAAGCATCATACCTTACATAACTGAGGAACTTAGGGAGAATGCTAGGGATAACCTTCCAAGGTGTTGTGAGCAAAGCCCTTCGGGATACTCCCACATCCCAACCTGATTCGGAACAACCATGGATACTTTTCACTACTTCATGCCACAACCTTTCCCTCTCCACGGGCCACCTCCAAAGCCACTTACCTAAAAGAGCCTCATTCTTGCTCACCACATTCCCTAATCCTAGACCTCCTTCCTTGCTCCGACACACCACCTCCCACCTAATCAAGTGATATTTTTTCTCTTCACCAGGTTCCCATAAGAAATCCCTCATTAGTTTTTCCAACCTCTTTGCCTCCCTTCTAGGAATTCTAAAGACTGACAAGAAGTATAAAGGCAAGTTGGCTAAAGTTGCTTTAATCAAAGTAACTCTACCCCCCTTGGAAATATAGTTTTTCTTCCAAGCTGCCAATCTTTTTTCGAATCTTTCCACCACCGGGTTCCAAAACCTACTTTCCTTTGAATTTGCACCTAAAGGAAGTCCTGGGTAGGATAAAGGCCATTGAGAGCAGGTGTATTCTAGCAAGGCTGCTATAGACTCTAACTCTTCTCTGTTCAAGTGAACTCCCACAACACAACTCTTCTCAAAATTTACCTTTAAATTTGAGGCTCTCTCAAAGTGAATTATTAAATCCTTCAGATTCCTTACCTCCATCAAATCACAACCTTCACAAAAGATTATTATGTCATCTGCAAATTGGAGATGGGTTAAACTCTGTCTCTACCTATTCTCCACCCTCTTAGAGATCCGGCTCTATCTGCTTCTGAGAGGAGTCTACTAAAAGCATCGGCGATTAAAGTGAAAAGGAAAGGTGACATAGGATCACCTTGTCTCAGACCCCTACTAGTTGGGAAAAAATCATTAACTACTCCATTGACTAGGATGGAATAATGGCAATTGGACAGACAACCATTTACCCATTTGCACCATTTCTCCCCAAACCCACACTTCCTTAGCACAAAGAGTAAGAATCCCCAATCCACTAAGTCATAGGCCTTTTCAAGATCAAGTTTGCAAACAAAACCTTGACGCCCTGATCTCCTCATCTCCTCCACACATTTATTTGCTATTAGAATCTGATCTACAATTTGTCTCCCTTGAACAAAAGCTCCTTGTGCTTGGCTGATAAGACAAGGAAGCACCTTTTTTATCCTCAAAGATAAGACCTTAGCCACAATCTTGTAAACACTAGTCACCAAGCTAATAGGTCTAAAATCCTTTGGATGCTTGGCCTCTTTCTTCTTGGGAATTAAAGCTAAAAAAGTAGCATTAATTCCACGACTCATCACTGGGTTATCCTCAAATTCCTTAAAGACATCGATTAAATCTTCTTTGACTATGTCCCAACAGTTTTGGAAGAAAGCCATTGTAAACCCATCTGGCCCTAGTGCTTTTGACATGTCCATTGAAAAAACGGCTTTTCTGATTTCTTCCTCCTCAAAATTCCTTTCCAGCCAACTTCTACTCTCTTCTGGAAGCCTCTGCCAGGTAACACCTTCCAACTCCACACTAGGTCTTAGGGGTCTCCTCAAAATGGATTTGAAGTGGTCAACAAAACAGTTGGCTATCCTCTCTTGGGTATCAAAGACTATTCCATCCAATTCTAGTTTGGACACTAGGTTTTTCCTTCTCCTTCCATTGGCTAGGTTATGAAAGAATTTAGTATTCCCATCTCCTTCCTTAATCCATCTTCATTTAGACTTCTGCCTCCAAGAAATTTATTCTCTCAAAACAATTTCGTCTAACTCTCTTTTTAGTTCCCATCTCCGATCTCTCTCCTGAGGGCTTATGGTTCTTTGAGATTCCTTCATATCCAATTCCTCTATTTGGGTCAACATTGAGGATTTCCTTTCTTCTATTCTCCCAAAATTCTCCCTATTCCACTCCTTCACATGTGCTCGCAATCTTTTAAGTTTTTTGTGAAATCTTACCCCTTTCCACTTCACCCCCCTTAGGCCTTCTCTCCACCATTCCTCAACCTTCTTGACGAAGTCCGGGTGAGTTAGCCACATGTTCTCAAACCTAAAAGGTCGGGGTCCTTGCCTAAAAGGTTCCTGTCCTAAGCCAATGGGGCAATGGTCAGAAGTGACTCTCGGTAAAGCCCTAGTTATCAACTCCGCCCACTTATTTTCCCAGCTTTCATTGAAAAGGAATCTATCTAATTTGGAGCAGGTTGGTGTCTCTTGAAAGTTGGACCAAGTATAGAGGGCTTGCAGCATTGGGAGTTCTTTTAATTTACAGTTATTAATAAAATCATTGAATCTCCGCATGCTGGTTGTGATGACCTGTTGGGGATTATTTGATTCATTCGTAAATTGGATTACATTGAAATCTCCCCCGAAGCACCACGGACCATCCTAAAGCCTTTGTATCCCATAAAGTTGTCCTACATAGGACAAATTGTTTATACTATAAACATCATAATTACATTCTACGATATGGTAAACATATTCAGGGGACCCCGGTGTATGTTGTTTGCTGATGTCATAGTTTTAATTGATGAAACTAGAAAGGGATTAAATGAATAATCAGATTAATGGACAAAAATGAGTATGACTAAAAGAGAATATATGCAATGCAAATTTAATGATAATAGGAGCAGAAATCAGGGTACACCTAGGATTAGAGACCAGGAAATTTCTCAATGATATCTTCTATTTCATTGGTTTGATAATCCATAACAAGAGAGAAATTGAGGAAGATAATGTCCATAGAACTAGAGTAGGATGCATATTAGTAGCAGAATGCAAATTTAATGATAACAGGAGCAGAAATCAGGGTACACCTAGGATTAGAGACCAAGAGATATCTCAATGATCTCTTCTATTTAAATGGTTTGATAATCCATAACAAGGCGGAAGTTGAGGAAGGCAGTGTCCATAGAACTAGAGTAGGATGGGCAAAATAGAGAGGTGCATCTTGAGTCCAATGTGGTAGGAAAAATGCAAAGTTGAGACTGCTGAAAGAAAATTTTGTAGAATGGCTATAAGCCCAGGTAGAAGATATGCAAAGTTGAGACTGTTGTTGGGAGTTGTACCATGAAAGGATAAAAAAGTAAGGATTTCTACAAACCCTTTTTGAAAGGGGTGCGCCTAGGACCTGGGCGAGGCGCATGCCCTAAAATGCGCCTTGCCTGTGCGCCTGGGCGTGCCTATTAACACAGGTATTGTGTTAGTACTTGTCATTACGATATCGTAAACATAAACATCAGAATTGGTGAAACAGTTCCATGGTGTTGCCAGGTTACCCCTCCTTGATGTACCAACATCCACCCATTCTGTGAGCATCCATGAATACTCTTCACCACTTCATGCCAAAGCCTTTCTCACTCCAAAGGCCACCTCCATAACCACTTCCCTAGCAATGCCAAATTATTTTTAACCACATTTCCTAGATCTAACCCCCTTTCTTCTTTGCTTCTACCCACAACCTCCCATATGATTAAGTGATCTTTTTTTACCCTCTCCCGGTTCTCAAAGAAAGTCTCTCATCAATTTTTCTAACTCCCTCACTTCCCTAGGCGGTATCTTAAAGATAAAGAGGTAGTAAGTAGGTAGATTCGTGATGATAGCTTTTATGAAAGTGACGCTTCCACCCAAAGAGATATAATTCTTCTTCCACAAAGCTAACCTCTTCTTAAATTTCTTTATGACTGGAATCCAGAACCAACTCTCTATAGGGTTTGCCCCTAATGGAAGCCCTACATAGGACAAAGGCCAAGAGGATATAGAACACTCAAGAAAATCTGCAATAGCCTCAATCTCCTCAATCTCCAAGTTGTTCCTCGCTATGGAGCTCTTTTCTAAATTGATTTTCAAACTGGAAATTTCTTCAAAGGCTTTAATCAACTCCTTCAGGTTTTCCACCTTCTCACTATAGCCTCCATCAAAGGCTTTAATCACATTTTCCCTATCATGCCTAGTGATAATTCAACCGAACACATTAGCTACCAATGTAAAAAAAGGTGAAAGGGGATCCCCTTGTCTAATACCCCTGTAGGCTGGAAAGAAATCACTTTCCACTCCATTTACTAGAATGAAGTAATGACAAGTACTAACACAATCAAACATCCAACTACACCACCTTTTCCCAAACCCACATTTCCTCAAAACTTCTATTAGAAACTGCTAGTCCACCAAGTCATAGTTTTTCTCAAAGGTCCAGCTTACGTACAAAGCCTCTTTGCTTGGATCTCTTCATCTCCTCAACATATTCATTAGCAATCAAGATTTGATTAGTTATCCATCGTCCTCAAATGAAAGCCCCATGGGCTAATGATGCAAGGGAGGGCTTCTTTAATCCTTAAAGAAAGAACCTTGGCCAGAATTTTATAAATACTTGTTACCAAACTAATTGGCTTGAAGTCTTTAGGATGGATGACATCAAATTTGTTTTGGATTAGAGTCAAGAAAGTAACATTGATGCTTCGACTATGTGCTTATCTGCGAACTCCTTAAAGACATCACACAAATCATTTTTTTTATCACCTCCCAACAATCTTGGTAAAATACTATTGTAAAACCATCTGGACCTGGAACTTTAGATCTATCCTTTAAGAACACCACTTGTCTAATCTCTTCTTCCTCAAAATTCCTTTCCAACCACCTAATCTTCTCTACATCCAATCTTGGCCAACCTACCCCTTCCATTTCTAACATTTCATTCAAGGGTCTTCTACAAGTCGATTTAAAGTGGTCCACAAACTTCTTGGCAATCTCATCTTGATTAGTGAACACCTCCCCTTCTACCTCTAGCTTAGATAAAAAATTCTTTCTCCTCACATTTGCCACATCATGAAAGAACTTAGTATTTCCATCACCTTCCTTAATCCACTTGTGCCTTGATTTCTACCTCCAACTGTATTTCTTCTCTTAGCAGTACCTCTTCCAGGTCCTTTAATTGTCTCCTCAGATCTCTATGATCTTTAAACAGATCAGTTTGAGATTCTTTCTCATCCAACTTTTTTTATCCTAGAGGTTAGACTCACTTTTTGCTCCTTAACTCTTCCAAAAGGATCCTTGTTCCACTCTTTTATTTTGGATCTTATCCTCTGCAATTTCTTGTGAAATCTTACCCCTTTCCACTTTATTCCCCTTAATTCCTCATTCCACCAATTCTTTACTTTATTCACAAAGTCCAGGTGGGCTAGCTACATGTTCTCAAACCTAAACAGTTTAGGCCCACTGGTAAAATCTTCCAGACCTATTCTTATAGGACAATGATCTGATGTTACCTTGGGTAGAGCTGTAGATGCCAAGTTTCCCCAATAATTTTCCCAGGCCAAGTTAAAGATAAATCTATCCAACTTTGACTACAAAGGGGTTTCCTATAGGTTAGACCAAATGAATCTATCTTGTAGAAGTGGAATTTCCTTTAACTCACAGTTCACAATAAAGCATTAAAACTGCCTCATGCTAGTTGTGATGGACTATTGGGGATTACTAGTTTCTTTTGAAAATTGTATAACGTTGAAGTTCCCTCCCAGACATCGTTGGCCATCCCAGAAACCCTAAGTTGCATATAACTCATCCTCCATATCATTCCTTTCCCTATAGTTATTGGGACCATAGATATTAGTTATACTCAAGTGAAATCATCCTTCACATTCTGGAATTTGATGGAAACTGAAAACCTAACTATCAGCTCCTCCACTACTTCTATTACATTATCTTTCCATAGTTTGACAATCCCTCCTGAAGCTCCCCAAGATGGGGTTGAAATCCATCTTACTCCCCTAGACCTCCATACACTCCTCACCCACCTTCCATCCAATTCCGGCAATTTTGTTTCTTGCAGTAGTACAATATCACGCTTTTCTCTTCTTAGTAGATCATTGATTACCCTCCTTTTCCTTGCACTCCTTAGTCCTCTAGCTTTCCAACTAAATATTCTCATAGGCATAGATAAGAAAAGATCCCTCAACTGTAGACCACAACTCCTTACCTTACACCCTTCCTCCTATCTCCTCTACCACTAAACCCTAAATGCCCTTCGATATCACAAATTAATCTTTCCACCTCAGAACTTTTTTTTCTTTTTCTCTTTTTTTCCTCATCGTTCTCAGCATATGTTTTCACCTCTCCTTTTTTACCAGCACTTGCATCTAACTAACCCCTCTCATCAATGGGATCCACAACCAAAGTTTGAAATCCTCCTTTACCAGAGTCAACCCCTCCCTTATCATCATCTCTCACCATTTCACTGTACCCATCCACATAGCCTTCCTTTTGTTTGAGTTTCTCAAACTTTGTGCAAGTCAAACTCTATATTTTATCTGGCTCCCAACCCTTCCCTTCATTGCAACCTTCCCCATCTCTCATCATGTTTTTCTCCTACATAATGCATTGTATTTTGTTCTAAACAAGTAAACATAACTAAAAATGAGATTCCTTGGTCTTTACTAATACTCAAGTATTGAAGTATTAGTATGATACAACCAATATGAGATATGCTACAAACAAGGGTGTATCCCTTGAGTTGTGCATAGTGAGATGATATGGGCCTATATCAGCACGTATCGCATTGTATCGGTCTGATACACACCGATATGGATATTGATAAAAAAAAAATACACACCGATATGGACCGATACGCATTGATACCATGTATCTCTATTAAAAAAAACGCTCATAGTGTCTTAAATGCAATGTTCAATCACTAAGCTACCTTGCTTCTTTTGATAATAAATGAAATATAATAACTTTTATTTATTTTTGTGTCTACATGCAATCCAAACAAATACATATGTTTATGTTCAACAACTCTAGCTAAAAATAAAAAAAAAATAATATTCAAAATTGATATTTTATAAACTAATGGAATAAATAATCTATCAAATTCACATGTATATCAATAATAGAATAATTATTTTAGTACTTAAAATTTATAAATTTGCACACGATAAGTATTTTAAAATTTTTATATATTTTATAAATTATAAATTATTATTTTAATTTACATTAAATAAAAACATATTTATTATTTATAAATATAAAAATATTATTTACAAAATATTAATATATTATTAAATTGAACCTATCAAATTCACTAATCTTCTATTATGTCAAAAATTATTTTTACTTTAGAAAAGTTATATAAATAAAAATATTAATAGTGGAATAATTATTTTAGTAATTAAAAATTATGAATTTGCATATGATATGCATCTTAGAAATTTTAACAACTTTGGTAACATATTTATCGTTTACAAAAGTAAAAATATTGTTCACCAAACATTTGAAAATTTAATATTTAGTTGAAGTTTTTGTTAATGTTAAAAGATTAAAAATAGTAAAATAAAAAATAATTGATATAATAATCAAATATAATAGTTGCATATATTTTGTTCCTTGGACTTAAATGGAAAATAACAAAATATAGGTTTTGTGATGTACTAATTTGTAAAATTCTATATAATATGTGTCTTGGACTATTAATTGATACATTATCAATGAAATTGTATGACATCTATGCATCCTGCTATATTAATTTTTTTGATCAGCAAAGAGAACTGATAATTTTATTAAAATGTACTAAATTTTGAAGTTACAATAAGTCCAATCAATCCCCACAAGGTACAAATGTTACAATTGCACCCAAAAACAATTGTTGCCTATTTACCCTTTGTTTTGCAAGAGTATCAGCTATCCCATTTGCAGTCCTTACCCATTGAAAGTAATGTTCAGCTCCTGTTTTATGCTTTCAATTTCCCTAAACTCATGCCTATAGATCCATGGCGTGAGCTGAATATTCTTTTCCCATGAGATGATAATCTTCAAATCCCCCTCTACTTCCAAATGTTGAAAGTTTGCTTGTTTGACAAGTCTTAAGCCTTGAAGTAGTGTCATCAATTCTGTCTTTAATGAGTCTCCCAACCCCAAGGGAAATCATAGCCAAAACTTTCCTATGCAGTCTCTAAAAACTCCTCCAATACCTGCCATTCCAGTGTTTCCCATGGAGCTCCCATCAAAATTCAATTTTACTTTATTCGCTGCTGGGGGTGATCATATCATAACAACATCATCATAACCCTCTTTTCCTTTTCTCTTGAGGAGGCAGCCACTTCAGACCATGCCCTTATGATGTCATTTACTGAAAAATCTTTGAATGCATCAATTTGTCTTTATCCAATGAGCTGCTCTAATTAGAATAACTTCACATAATTCCTCCTTTTATCTGCTTTTCTCATTAAAAATTCTTCCAGTTCTTTCCTTCGAAGCTTGGGCTGAATAAGCACACTATATCCTGTGGTGATATCCTCCTGCAGCCAAAAAGAGAGAAGCAGAATTCCCAAATACTAAGAACAAGAGAGCAAGACAGCAATAAATGAGATAGGGTTTCATCACTTGCATTGCAAAGGAAGCATATGTGGGGTGAGAGGCTAACGTTTGGCCTTCTTTTCTGAAGCAAATCACAGGTATTTATTTGTCTTTCCAAGACAAACTTCCCAACACAATGACTGGATTTTAGGTGGGATAGGCTTGCTCCAAACTTCTTTCATAGGAAAGTTCTCCCCCAAGTTATTGGACTGCAAGAGAGCATTAAGGAAGGAAGCACAAGTGAAAATACCATTACGGGTACAAGACCAAATTCTAGTGTCTTCCCTTGACTGATCATGGAAAGTTTGGTGGAGTTTACCCAGTAATTGGATGAGTGCTTCACATTCATTGTCCCTCAAACCCCTTCTAAACCTGAAATCCTAGTTAATCCTTGAAGGAGTCAAGGAAGCAAATCACGACAAGGAATAGAGGCTAGGAAAGGCAAACTGAAGGGGGGGGGGGGGGGTTCAACCGACCAAAGTCTTCCCAAAACAATACCCAAGTCCCACTTCCCACATCATATCTGATATAATTGATAAAATTTGGGTATACCACCTGTATTGATTTCCAAGGAGACATAGAGGTTGCTGAAGAGGCTACTTTTTCATCCCACTATATTAATTGTAACATATTTGTTCATATATATCATTAAAATATACAATTCCTATGTATCATGCATTATTTGTGGCTATTTTGACCTTGAATTAGTGTTATTAATGTATATATGGAATTTGTATGTATTTCCCTAGCGTATCCAAGCATTTCCATATTTTTTGTCCATGCTCATGCGTTTCCAAATTGTATCCGTATCTGAGTTGTCCAATATGATACCTGATACTGATACTTTGATCCTTGCTATAGTGTCCATTTTTGGGTGACTTAAGTGTTTTCTTCATAAGATTGGAAAAATTAATTATTACTCATTAAAAAAAAAGACAAATTGTTCCAAGGAAATGATTTGGTTGATTCAAGACTTAGCGTTCTGTACTATTTTTACAGTGCTGTGGAATTGTTATATCATAATAAAGCTCTATGTTTGAGAAATATTTTTTTATTATTTGTTCAATGATGCAGGTACATAAGGGAGATTTCCCTGATCTTTATAGCCCTTCTAAATATCCAGAAAAGATACTTTTCTGTGGCTGGCGCCGTGACATTGATGATATGATTAGGGTAATTTATACACACAGATCTTTCAGTGTTAATCTGAATCTTCGTTGACATTCTGATTATAATTTCTCTTCTAGTCCAAGTTTCTGTACTGCTGTGATTTTTCAATGTCCAGATTGCTTTAAGTACCATGTTTCTATTCTCAGAATAGCTAAATCAGTTGTATGTTCATTCTTTCCATCCTATGCCTGTGTTTGAATCTTCGCTGGTTATTTCTTGACCAAGCTTTTTTCTTATTTTCATGTCTATGATATTCAATTTTGTTACTTTTATTTTTTATGCACTCCACTTAAATGCAAGTTTCTAACGTCATGTATTATTGAGTGATTGGGTCTTAGGTTCAGAACTTGCTTTCAACTTTTGACTGCTGGCAGCCTGTGTTTTTTCTTTTTCTTATTTTTATTATTATCATGAGTAGTGCTTTCTTTAAAATGCAGATGAATTATTTCATAGTTATGGCTTCTTATCAAGTTTCAATCTCTATGATGTTCTGAGCATATTTCCCATTGCAACTTCTCAGGTATTAGAGGCATTCTTAGCTCGAGGTTCAGAATTATGGATGTTTAATGAGGTCCCAGAAAAAGAAAGAGAGAAGAAGCTTACTGATGATGGCCTTGATCTTTCAGAATTAAAGAACATAAAGCTTGTACATAGGAAAGGAAATGCTGTCATCCGTCGACATTTAGAAAGCCTTCCTCTGGAGACATTTGATTCTGTGAGTTTGCATCCTTTCCAAAAAATAATGACTTGTTTGTTAAAGAAGAAAAAGTAATTAGTATTTCATTTGAAGTATTATCAGATATGAAGCCCCAAATTTCACATCTTTGAAATGGAGAGAGAAGTACAAAGAGCCAAAAACTAATGTGCAAATGACAAATTAAAAACACACCCTTTTACACATCAGCACCTGGGCCAGGTGGCCCCAGATCAATTCTTCTCTGATGATCCCTGCCATACCATTTGTGCATCATGGGATCCATATGAATGGAGAGAGAAGTACAAAGAGCCAAAAACTAATGTGCAAATGACAAATTAAAAACACACCCTTTTACACATCAGCACCTGGGCCAGGTGGCCCCAGATCAATTCTTCTCTGTTGATCCCTGCCATACCATTTGTGCATCATGGGATCCATATGAATGGGAAGATGATGGTTCAGTTACGATCTTGTTGTTTCTGTTCTCTTACTGTATCTATGGTCCACACCAGAAAGGAAAGAACTCTCTATGATTTCATGCCCAAAATATACTCTAGAGTATAGTCTCTTATTGATCAATGCTGAACCTTCTTTCTTATCATTCTTAACCCTAATTTCTCCTTTTTGTTGATGTGTTTGCTTTTACTGGACGTCTTGATATAAACCCTAACCTTAGGGTTTTCTGTCATATGGTAGATCTACTCTATACACCCATACCCAAAAGATACTATGATTTTTATCTTATATTTACTTTACTTCTATATTGAAAGATCTTGAAAAAAATAGAGGTTAACCTTTTTACCTTTGAGGACATGCTCACTGTCTACTTTTTGTTTTTTATTTTGAAGAAGGTAAAGTAAGATTGTATTAAATGTAAAAAGTGTATATGGTTCTCTGAACAAAGAGTTCTGGTACTTTTTTTTGATGATCAGAAAAAAGTATTTTATTAAAATTGATGAAAGATGGATTTGAAACGTTCAATTAACAGCACTGTCGACCTAAGAGCCTGAACAGTATTACATAGAAGCCCAAAACGGTTGCTGCCTCAAAGCAAGGTGCTCAGCCATTCCATTTGCTGTGCTTCTCACCCACTTGAAGTCAGCATATACGTCATTTTCAATGCCTAAGAGTCCTGGGGATGTGTCTATTGTAGCTTGCCCAAGAAATAATTAGGTTTGAGCCCCCTTCCACTTCCACCTGTCTATAACCCAATTTGTTAGACAGTTTATGTATGCCCTTAGCTTCAATCTGATTTGATGTACTTGTTATTTAGTGGAAATAAATAATTGCATGTTTGATTCATGTTGTTTGGTTTAATTCTATGTAAAACCCTAAAACTGGACATTTATAGAGATTCATGTTAGTTTTAAATGTTCACAGCCGTTGGATAAGTCTGGGGAGATTTATCCTGCCAAGGCTGATGCTGGTGTGCCACCAAATGTTGGGATGGCCTGTCTCAGCCACCAGGGTAAGACCCGAGGCACATGCAGTATGGGATTACTTGAATCCTTGAACCGGACCAGATTTCCAGTCTTGTCCTGGACCTTGGAGATAGATGGGAAAAATTGGAAAGTTACACCTGACCCCTAGACTCGATTATGACACTTCACTAGGTGCTGGATCAGGCTGCCTTTGATATGCCAATTAGTGAGATCCTTAGCGGGGATCAAAACCTGGGTATGTTGGGGCAGTTTGAGAATTCATCTGAGTGGGTGATCATAGTGACAGAATCAGCCACTTTGTCGGACAAAGGGTAATGATCGGGAATGCACTTTCTGATGGAAACCAAACTGCCGGCAGTTGATTTCAATCGTTGGAATTTTGTTTTGCAAAATTAACATACTTATATTTATATGTACGGTTTCAAATTGTTTGCAAATGGTTTTAATTCCTGGGATCCATGTGAGAGGAGAGTGCGACACTGTTCCTTGCAGCGGAGGGAGAGGTCCTCTCTTGTCGGGCAGTGCTTGATCATTAAGGGCTGAGAGGTTAAGTGTAAGACCATTTAGGATAATACCTGATGGGCTAATCTTGCACCTGCCCACAGTCCCTTGGTTTTTATAAGATGGCTTGGCCCAGGGACCACTTAATGTAAGTGTTGGGCCCATAGGGTCCATATGATGGACTCAAGGGGTTCATTGAGTTTTTCAGTGAATTCGGCTGGGCCTTGTATTAAAGGCTGGGCCGAACCCATGTGGCTGGTGTGTAGATCAATGCTTGGGTCCCACGCCATACAAAGAAGCTCAACTGGGCAGCAGATTGGAAAGTAATTAGACACTGAACACTTAATGGGCCAAAAGCCCATTTCGAGGTGGGCTGATATGATCACCCATCCATGGGGCGAATTTGAGATTGAAGTTAGTAAAAGGATTGGGCCTTTAGCCTTATCCACTCTTAGAGACCAAATTCAAATTAGATTTGAATCTGGTAACCTCCTGATAAGATCAGGAGTAACCTAACTCTATCTGCAGATAGGATTAAGATAATCCCCTATCCAAATACTGATTTGGATTGGGATGACTCCTGATTTAGGAGGTTTCTTAATCAAGAAGAAAGGAGGAGAAAAACTAACCAATTGAGAGAGAAATATACAACAGATTTCGAACCAAGAAAAATTGCAAGAAAGGTTCCTGCGAATTGAGATTAGATCTCGTACTCTCCAGAAAAAGAAGAAGCAGTTCAGCCTTTTTCGTTTTTGGAGTTCTCCTGCCGCCGCCATCTGCCTTTGCAAGATTAGATCTTTGCAGAAAAAGAAAGTCAAGAAATCTGTTCTTGACATCAGTCTTGCAAGAAAGACTGAAAAAGATTCAGTGCTTAGTACTTTCAGAGGATTCTTGTGAAGGATCCAGTGTGTAGGACGCACCCTGCTGGTTCTGTTCCATCCACAGCTGTGTCATCTTCAATAGGAATGAATCTTGGAGCATTTTTTGGGCGTGAACACCAACTTTGGGAGATAGTGCTTCTCCGGATCAGGTATATTCCTCACATTTGTCTTTTGGTACAGATCTGGTTTGATTATGGTTCAAGTAGGATCCTTGAATATTGTATTCTAAATTTAGGGAATATGATTCCCACCCATTCCGCAACCTTTATGGCGTCCATTAGATGGATCCTACCATTCTTTCAGTGGTATCAGAGCCACAGGTTCGAATCTTGAACCAAAAGAAAATCAGATCTGACCCTGCGCAGATGGATAGAAGGTGTTCTTTCAAGATTTGCGCAGATTGTTTTCTTTATTTCAAGAAGCTGTTTCTTGTTAAGGGCGATTGATCTGAAATTAATTTTTATTAAATCCAAAATTTATTTAGAATTGTTGTTTATTTATTTTGATTTAATGGACTGTTCGAACCTGGAGATCGCAGTGCAGATTTGGCGCAGATGGTCTGCGCACCCTTTTTTCTTTTCTATTTATTTATTTCATTTAATTCGGTCTGTAAATAATTTTTTTTAAATTTTAGACTGAATGTATAGGATTTGATCAAGAATGTAATTAATAGAAATATGATTTCTGTTTTTTTTTTTATTTTTCTTGATTAAAGAAGAAGGAAGAAGAAGGCGGCGCTGGAGATTTGCAGTTGGAGAAATCGCTTTTTGCGATTTGCAGTTTGTGAAACTGCAACCCTTGTGATTAACCTCTGTTTTGCAGGTGGTGCGAACAGTCCATAGATTGATTTGTGATTGTTTGAAATCAAAATTATTAATTTCAGATCTTTCATGAATTAATTCTTGAATTGAAAATCAGTTTTGGATCCTCTCGGATTAGATTGGACCAAAACTGTTTGGATCGAATCTGGGATTCGAAAGGTACTGTTTTTTAGTCCATATTTCTCACACTTGTTGTTTCAAATCTGATGTTTAATTACAGGGATTAATTCGGCCTACCTGTAAAGCCCAGTTTTAAAGGGTTAAAACTTTAAAAGCCCATTATTGTGAGATGAGCTGTATGGGCCGAACTGCTATCTGCGATTCAGCCTATACACCTAGTAGACATTAATTGTTAATGACTTAGATTTTAAATGGGCTATTCAATGTGTTTTACAACAGTTAATTGATTGGATCAATTCCTCCTTTACATATGATGTTTGGATGTTTGATGTGCTGCGACCATGGGCCATAAGTACTTGGCCCATGAAGACTCGTTAGTGGCTCTTGCGCACACCATGGTTGAATGCACATCATTGCCATAGTGTCCCTCAAGGTCATTGGATGACCCCTCTTTGCTTGGTGGGCCCCACAACCCTGAAAAAGGGATGCGTATGGATCCCTGGCCGATTAAGGCCCACCAGAAATCTGACTTTATGAAAGTCAGTGGGAGCCCCTCTGGTTTGACCTAAATAGGGCGTAATTTTGTTCCCTCCAGCAAATATGAATGCATGTGATAGGGAGATCCATATGATGGACTCTCTAAAGGCCTTCCGTCATTAGCACAATGATGGGTCCTTCAGTAATGAGGAAACACACCATAAAATTGGGCTATCCATTTGCTGTTGGATCTATTAGAGTGTTTCATAAGATGATAGGGGCATCATAGACCGATGTGGGAGGGGCTTCACCAGAAAATGGGAACTCTCTCACGGTACCTTGGCGTAACCTGAATATGATGGGTGTGCACTCACTGGACAGAAATGTTTACCTAAAAACGGCTCTGAACCTTGTCTGACAGAGGCCAAAGGGAAACTCATTTGATGAATGGATATGATCCGTCACAGAAAGGTGGTGGGGTTATGTAGCTGAAACAGTTGGCTTCACGCATCCCATGTGATTTCCCACATTTTCCGAGACATTTCGTCGTCTCCGTCACTGAGAAAGGAGGGAAATCTCAGAGATGAACAAATGGGAATGGAACATAGATTAAAAGCCATATCTATGTAGGTAACACGAATCAAACTAAGGTTGTGGACTAATGATTTTGCTGTTTTATCAGAAAATGGCAAATGGTCAATTTGCAAAGCTTCTAGACGATAACAAGCTTAAAGGCCCAAACTATGCCGACTGGTACAGAAATCTTATGCTGGTCCTAACTTCCGAAAACTTAGACAAGGTAGTGAAAAATCCTGCCCCGGAACGTCCGGGTGATAGGGCTTCTGAGGCCCGTAGGAGGGACTACTAAGATTGGGAGGATAAGAACTCCCTAGCCCGCTGCTTTGTCATTGCCTCATTAGACAACTCAATACAGAGGCAGTTCGATCAGATCGAATTAGCCAAGGACATATTGGACAGTCTAAGAACAATGTATGAAGAGCAGAACCGTTCTACTCGACAGAAGGTCCTGAAATTGTTCATGACCGCGCAGATGACCAAAGGGTAGAAAGTTCATGACCACTGTCTCTGCATGATGGGATACATTAATGAACTTGAAGCTCTTGGATCCGGGCTAGATCTTGGCACGCAAGTGGATGCCATCCTAAATTCTTTGCCCTCTTCCTTCAATGTGTTCACGATGAACTACAATATGAATAAGTTGAATGTTAGCGTCCAGGAACTCAGCAATATGTTGCAGAGAGCCGAGGATTTGCTCAAGAAGGATGAGCCTGTGATTATGCTTGTTGAAGCTAACAAATCGGGCAAGAAAAAGAGAAAGGCAAAGAAGCCTCAGAAGAAAGCTACCAAACCTAAGAAGCAGAAGAAGAACAAGGCATCTGATGTCTGTCACTTCTACAAGTAGACCGGCCACTGGAAGAGGAATTGTCCTGCTTACCTGGAATCTAAGAAAGGTAACATCGAAACTTGTGTCATAGAAACTAATATGTTAGTTACTTCTGTGTCTTGGTGTGTTGACTCCGGGGCTTCAACTCATGCGTGTAACTCACTGCAGGGGTTCAAAGTTAGCAGAAGGTTGAGTGAAGGTGAAGTGACATTGTTCTTGGGAACGACTGCAAGTGTTGCAGCTGCGGCAATAGGAACCGTAGAATTAGTTTTTAAAGAAGGAATACTTGTACTTAAAGATTGTCTTTATGTACAGAACTTGAGAAGAAATTTAATTTCTGTTTCAAAACTGTGTGCTGATGGATATACTGTTTATTTTAGTAATATGATTACTGTTAAACGGAATAACAAATTCATCGCATGCGGGGAACTAGAGAACGGTCTCTATGTTCTACATCCTTCTCTGGAAACTAACTTAACCGAAACTACGTCGGTCGAAAATCCCAAGAAAAGGAATCGTGATACAGTAAGTCCCACGTGCCTCTGGCATTACCGACTTGGCCATATCGGTATTGACCGAATTGCAAAACTGGTAAAGGATGGTCCTTTGGATTTTCTAACCGTAGAAAATCTTCCCACTTGTGAACCTCGCCTTCAAGGTAAGATGTCTAAGCGGCCATTTGACGGTAAGCCGGAAAGATTTGAAGGCACACTTGACCTAATACATACTGATGTATGTGGTCCCCTGAGTGTTAGGACACGAAATCAACACGTGTATTTCATCACCTTTACAGATGATTTTTCACGATATGGTTACATGTACCTAATGAGACACAAGTCTGAATCATTTGAAAAGTTCAAAGAGTTTAGACAGGAAGTCGAGAAACAGTTAGGGAGAGAAATTAAGGCCCTTCGATCAGATCGAGGTGGCGAGTATCTCTCTGACGAATTCAGGGACTACTTAAGGGACAATGGGATAGTGTCACAACTAGCTCCTCCTGCTACACCTCAACTTAACGGTGTTTCAGAGAGGAGGAATAGGACCTTGTTGGACATGGTCCGGTCGCTTCTCATACGCTCACAATTACCCACATCCTTTTGGGGATACGCATTAGAGACTGCTATCTACGTGCTGAATCGGGTTCCAACCAAATCAGTTCCGAAAACTCCATATGAGCTTTGGACCGGAAGGAAGCCAAGTGTAAGACACTTGAAGATTTGGGGTTGTCCTGCACACGTTAAAAGAACAAGTGCGGACAAGTTGGAATCTAAAACCAGTCGTTGCCTGTTTATAGGTTACCCAAAGGATTCGGTGGGTTATCTATTCTATGACCCAAGTGAGCAGAAAGTGTTCTGCAGTCGAAATGCCCGATTCTTAGAATCCGATTACATCCTGGACACCCATCGTCAGGAAATAGTGTACCAGTTTTGTAGTATAATTACTGCATCAGCATATTTACTGAAACAGTGTACCAGTTTTGCAGTATAATCACTGCATCAGCATATTTGCTGAAACAGCGTATCTGCTGTTTATTAAAGTCAAGATTTGCAGTGTAATTACTGCATCAACATATTTGCTGAAACAGTGTACCAGCTGTCTGGCAACACTTTGCTATTCTCTTAGCTAATTAAAATCTCTCTCTCCTTTTCAGGTATGTTCATTCTGTTTTTAGTACTGAAGCTTCTTTTAGTACTAATGATCTTTTGATTAAGGGCTTCTCACACGTGACCCCCTTGCTCATTACAGGGATCAGTTTTATATCTGATCTCATAAAAGAGATCAAACTTAGAAATATTTGACTACAGAAATCAATGACTGATATCATAAGAGAATCAATGACATAAATCAATGACTGATATCATAATAGAGATTATATCAAAATATTTGACTACAGAAATCAATTTAAGGACATTTTCTTTTGTTTGAAAATCATTTTGATTTTTTTTTTAAGTAGACCTAATTGGAGACTTCCTTGGTCTTGGGCTGATATGTTCTCAATTTCAGCTTTGAAAAGAGGGAAGGATTTGATTTGGGGACTGCAGAAATCACTTTTAAGAGATCATTTTGATCTCCCAAAGAGATTAAGCCAAGTGTTTGACTTCATGAAGAGGTTTCTTTGATCTGAAGATTAAATTGATCTCACAAAGAAATAAGTTTTTAAAAAAAATACACCTTTACTTGAAAATCATTTTGATCTCATAAAGAGATTAGGTCAAGTTGACCTCAATGAAGACTATTTTGATCCCCTTTACAGAAGAATGTTTCAATAAATTTCAGGTTTTTAATCTCATATAGAGATCAATTTCAGATTTGAACTTTTTATTATGACCAAAGAAATGATTTGGACCTCATAAAGATGGAATAACAGATATCAATTTTTATAGAGTTTAACTACTTGATGATGGTTCTGATTGACCATCAGAGATTAATTTCAGATTTAAGGGTTTTGATCTCATAAGGAGATCAGGTCAATTTTAAGATTATCTTGATTTCATAAAGAGATTAGGTCAAGTTGACCTTATTGAAGACTATTTTGATCTCATAAAGAGATTAGGTCAAGTTGACCTCATAAAGAAAGAATTATAGATATCCATTGTTATAAGGTTTAATTGCTTGATGATGGTTCTGATTGACCATCAGAGATTAATTTCAGATTTAATTATTTGAAAATGGGTTTATAACGGTTTTGATGAAAGGTCAACTTTTGGTGTCGTAAAAGAGATCAGTTTCAGATTTGATAGCAGAGATCAGTTGAGAGCTTATTAATGTATTTATGGATATCAAGCGAGGATATCACAATAGAGACAAAAAAAAGACGGAATCATTATTATGTATTCATTCTTAAGGTACTATAGGTGAGGCTTTTCACCCTTAATAATTCTTTAAGTGCCTTTAGGTGATGGTGTCATTGACCAAATTAAAATTGGATTTGTTTTTTCCATTCACAATTTATACTCTTGCGGGCCAGGAGAATTTTTTTTTGATGTTGTGGCTGGACCTAAGCACTAGACTGCCTACGTACCCGTTTAGGGATCAAGCCGATGTAGTTCTTGTGCCGCTCCAACAGTTTAACCACATGAGAGCGATTAGTGGGGCATTTTAGCAGTTTTACCACGTACTGATACCATTGGTGGTTTATCGAAACAGTTTAGCCACGTGTAGACATGGTGGTTTATCTAAGTAGTTTAGCCACGTGTAGACATGGTGGTTTGCTTGCTTTTTTTTATGCCCATGTATATTTTTTTTGGGCTTGTCTCAATAGTTTAACCACATAAGAAAGATTGGTGGGCTTCATCAGTTTAAACCACATAAGAGGCATCGGTGGGTTTGCTTGCTTTTTTTTTAACCCTAAGCCCATATGTATATATATATATATTTTGGGCTTATCTCAACAGTTTAACCACGTAAGAGAGATTGGTGGGTTGTCTCATCAGTTTAACCACATAACAGAGATTGGTGGATTTGCTTTTTTTTTTCCCCCTATGGCAATGTTTTTCTTGGGCTTACCTCAACAGGTTAACCACGTAAGAGAGATGGGTGGACTGCGTCATCAGTTTAACCACATAAGAGAGATAGGTGAACTGTCTCATCAGTTTAACCACATAAGAGAGATTGGTGGTCTGTCTCATCAGTTTAACCACATAAGAGGCATCGGTGGGTCTTCATTTAGGCCTTCTTTTTGTTTAAGCATAAAAGCGCTTAATGAATTTACCATTTACACAATGGTACTTTATTTGACCTTCAGAGTCAGAGAGTTCATATGCTCCTTTTGGGAAGACTTTAGTAACTACATATGGACACCCATTTAGGTTCAAATTTCCTTGAAGTTTTCCTTGTGACTACAATAGGTCTTCTGACAGTTAGGACCAAATCTCCTACTGCAAATGACCGATATCTCATCCTTTTATTAAAGGCACCTGCAACTTGGGCTTGGTAAACTTCAAGTCTTTGTTGAGCTATGAGTCTCTTCTCATCGAGAGCCTCAAGTTCAGCAAGCCTTATCTTTACATTTTCTTCCAGATGTATGAGTTGTGTTGCAATTCTTAAAGAGAGCAATTGAACTTCTAGAGGAAGAAAAACTTCTGCTCCAAATACCAAACTATAAGGTTTGCATCTAGTGGTTGTCCGCACTGTTGTTCGATATGCCCAAAGTGCTTTAGGGAGGTGTTCATGCCAATCTCTTTTATTCTTCGATACCATCTTCTTAAGTATTTTGTAAAGAACTTTGTTGAAAACTTCTGCTTATCCATTTGATGAGGGGTTATAATCTGCAGATTTGGCATGCTGGAATTTATATTTCTCAGCTAACTTTATCATGGCCTTGTACTTAAAGTACGAGGCATTATCTGATATAATTTTGGAGGGAATTCCATATCTGTATATGATGTGGTTTTGAATGAAGTTGGCAACATCTATTGCCCTAACTTCTTTTAATGGAATTGCCTCTGCCCACTTGGAAAAATAATCCGGGGCGGCCAAAATATATGAATGTAACTTAGAAGATGGTGGTTTAAAAGGACCGATGACATCTAGGTCCCAAGCCTCAAATGGCCATGATAATGTTGTAGGATGAAGAGGCATGGGTGGTTGATGTATAAAGTCACCATGAAGTTGACATACTTTGCAAGTAGAAGCAAATTGTATTGCATCTTGAATCATGGTAGGCCAATAATAACCTAACCTTTTTAATTGGCCTGCAACTTTTGGTCCGGCTTGATGAGCTCTACATGTGCCTGAATGGACTTCATATAATGCATTTCTTCCCTCTTCAATAGATAGACATCTTAACAAGATTCCATCAAAGGATCTTCTATATAAGGTGTCGCCGAAATAAGTGAAACATGGGGCCCGTCGACGTATATCGATTCTTTTCTTTTGGTCTGTAGCTAACCTCCCATATTGTAAATAATCAATAATGGGTTGTCTCCAATCTCTTTCTTCTTTGATTTGGTACACTGTGACCATGTTAACATTGACAGCTTCTAGTAACATACCCCTTAGATTTTGGTGGTTAACACAATTCCTTAGGATGCAGATAGCATCTAAGATGATAGTGGGCCAAAAATAGCCCAATTCTTCTAAATGTCCTACCATTTCAGGGACATTCTGATGTACATCACACTCTTCTGTGTGTATTTCGCGGAGAGCTTGTTGGACTTCATGGCACTTAAGTAGAATTCCTTTTATGGATTTTCTATATAAAATGCCATTTATATATCTGTAATGTTCAGCTTGGTGTAGCACATCAATACTCCTAGGATCTATCGGGATGAGCCTATATTGTAGATAATTGATTATGGGCATTCTCCAATCTGAAGCTTCTTCTTCCAACTGAATTGTGACAAAGTTCACAAACTCAGTTTCCCAAACTCTTTCATTTATGGGGGGTAGAACATGTCTCTCACCGACTATAATCTGAAGTTGTCTTTATTCAGGTAAACTAAGAGATGCAGCCACTTAGCTAAGGCATCAGCCTTATCATTTTCTGATCTTGGAATGTGGCTCACTTGTATGCTGCTGAATTGAGATATCAGCTCTCTAGCTTTGTTAAAGTAAAGGATTAAACTTAATTTTTTAACCCCATACAATTCATTTAACTGGTTAACCACCAATTGAGAATCTCCAAAGACTTGTAAATATTTAATATTCATTTCCTGAGTCATTTCTAAACCGATAATGACTGCTTCATACTCGGCTGTATTGTTTGAGCATAATGATGTGGGGGAGAATGTTGGTGGAGATGTAATTGACCTTTATTTTGAATTCTCCACCATCTTCTAGCTTTTTAATGATAATGTTGGGTTGCTCTTTCTTTTCCACAACCTTGTTGACCTTTTGGTTTGGAATTACAAGTCTCTTGAAAACAGAGTCTCGTTTCTTTTCATTTTTCTGTATATTCTTCAAACCTCCAAGTCGTTTGAACACAGAGACTTGTGGCTATATCTCCTCTTGGCTGAAAATAGCCTTTTCACGTTCTGTGAACATAGGGATTGCTGAGGTCGATTCTGCATCACTACATGTAGGATTACGGTAGTGACTCAATGGCTTGAACTTTTGGAGAACTAACCTTTTATTCTTTCTTCCATTTTTTGGGAGGGAAGTTGACACAATAAATTGAGTGTATGGGATGGATTGGCCAATCTTCCTAAGTGGACAAGTGTAACTTGTCATCAATGTCACCATTGTAGTCTCTTGCAATGAAGTAAGAGCCTTTTGCCCCAATTTCCTTTGGCTTTTTGGAATGTACCTAAAGGTAGCTTTAGGTTTTGAGTCAACTTGGGGGTTTTTCTTCCCTTTGACTTCCTGTTGCAATGATACAACAATCTTGGTTTTTGAAGTTGATGGTTCTTTGCATTCTTGAAGACTACTTTCAACATTCTCTTTAACTTCTTCCTTTGAAGAAGGGAAAAAATGAAAGTTAGCAGATTTATAAAATTTAGTATCCACATAATGTACTTCTCCTTGGAATGGATCTGTATCTGCAACCACTTTTTTTACCTCTCCATCTTTACTAAACTTAAAGCATTGATGAAGTGTTGATGGGACAACAACTCCGTATGTGTGTAACCATGGACGTCCTAAAAGGACATTATACGAAGTATCTGCATCAATAACATGAAACAAAGCATCAGAATATAGCTTCCCAATTTCAATCTTCAGAGCAATGGTACCCATTGCTTTTTGCCCCTCTTGATTAAACCCTTGAATGGTCAAACATGAAGGGGATAATTGGCGAGGTGTCATATCCATAACCAATAAAGTTTTCAAGGGTAGAAGGTTAACAACAGATCCACAATCTAGGAGAACTCTATTGATGGGAGTATTACCAATTATTCCTGATACATACAAAGGGCAGTTGTGATATTCCGTCCCAAGCTGTAAGCCTTCATCATCAAAAGATATGCATGCCATACATGAAGCACAAACCTTTGGGGACTCTGGTTGTACTTCAATTTGATTGACTTTATCTTTGAATTGTTAAGGATTAAGCAATGCTTGAATTAATGCCTTTCTCAATTCTGGAGAAAGCTGGAGAGCATTATAAACACTTAATAATGCAGGAATGCGCTTCAGATGAGAAAGAATGTCATATTTAATGCGCAATTTTGTTTCTCGCAATGCCTTCTAAACTTGAGGTCGGACCCTGATTAGATTCTCTAATCTATGGTCTTCTTCCTTGTCTTGTTGAACTTGTTGAGTCAACTTTGACTCCTCTCCTGGCTCTTCATTTTCTACTTTTGAGATAGAACCATCTATATTATTTTCTTTCTTGTGTTTTCGGCTATGTTGCAAGGTAATTTGATCCACCTCATTTTCATTAGTGGGTTCTTCATTTTCTTTGCATGCCACATAACATGGTGCTACTTCCAGTTCATCGTAACTTTCTCTCAAGATTTCTTTTGGGATGTACTCTTTCAGTGTGACTGAAAACCTTGGAGGTTGTTCATACTCTTCTTCAAAATCAACTTGAACTTTTTTCTTAAATCTCCTCTTATTTTTCTTCTTATTGTTCTTTGTGGAGGCTCTTCATCCCCAAAATTTAATGCCCGGAGAATTGGAGAGTGTAATTTGTATGGGCTTGACTGCCCCCTTTGCCTCCTTGACTACAGTTTGCCAATTTGTTTCATCCTCGGAAGAATCACTGAAGAACATCAGACTTGGTTCTTGCATCAATTCATATAATGAAGGGAGGGTAGGACCCTCTTCCTCTAATAGAGAAACATTATTTGCAGCCACAATAGTTTCTTTAGGAGGAGGTTCTGCAATTTCAATTTCTCCCCTATTTATCATTGATTGGATGATATCTTTGAGATGAAACAATCTTTGATGCTATGGCTGACCATCCTATGATGTCGACAATATTTTGGATCATTTGTCTTGATCACCTCAGATGGTCTCTTTGGCTCTGGTAACTCAATTGCCTTTGCTACTAAGAGGTCTTCAAAAATTCCTTCCACATTCTCATTATCAAATGTGTATTTCTTTTCCCTTCTTTCTTGCAGAGTCATAGGCTTAGGGACATCCTTTCCTTTAGCCTTATCCTTCTTTTTAATATTAACAAAGGTGGTCATGGCCTCTCCTTTGCCTATAGGCTTTTTGCCATCCTTTTTTACTTCTGAAGGAGGATTGGGCTTGCGTGCCACAGTCTTTTGCCTGGCAATTTGTCTTTCCACATTGCTGGCTTTAGAAACCAATGCATCAAATGATTGAGGTTCTGCTGTGCCTACAAAGGTAGCAATCTCTGGCAAGAGATTGTTAGCGCACATTTGTATTGTTGAGGTTTCCTTAACTGTTCAACACATTGAAGATTCATATTTCTCCATCATGTAATGAATTCATTTACACTTTCATTTGGCCTTTGTTTCATTTCAGCCAAGTTTGTAATTGATAATTTCCTCTTGGAGCTTACAAACTATGCTAAGAAAGCACATTGCATATCATCCCATGTGATGATTGATCCTGGTGCTAATTGTGTGTACCAGGTAAAAGCTGCTCCTTTTAAAGATTGCACAAATTGCCTTATTAATAAGGCATCAAACATTGCTAATTCACCACATTCAGAATAGAAATGGGCCAAATGTTCATGGGGAGACCCATTTATTCTATCAAACTTCTCAAAGTTGGGCTTTTGATATCCTGAAGAAAATGGGAGTGTATCATAATGGGTAGGATATGGTTTCCTGTAACCAAGGACAGGTGGTGTGAGAGATGTTTGGAATTCCTTTATTCCCTCTACAATAAGTGTCTTTAGGTCTATTTGAGGAGCAAGAGCAGAAGTTGATGCTTGTTGAGACGACTCTCTAGCAGATGTGCTTGCTTGAGCCGCCAATTGAGCAGCCAAAGATGCAATCTCTGCATCCTTTTCTGCCATCTTTCATTGCATCTCTTGAATTTGCTCTTCTAAACTTGAAGTACTAGTCACCATGACTGTCATAGGAGATGGCTCTTGGTCTTCTCCTAAGGACATAGCAATTCCTTGCAATTGTGAAGTAATTTCATCCATAGATTCATCTTCTTGAATTGAAGATTTATGATCTTCTTGGATTAGTTTAACTTTGGAAGTGACAGGTTCATTGGTCAAACTTGAACTTGATGCGTCTTCATAACTTTGCAATAATCGAGCTCTTGCTCTAGTGATAGGGCCTTTATAAGGCTTAAGTTCTTCATTGGGCATAGTATATGCCCCCAGTGCAAAGTAAAAATTTGCTTGTTTAGCAAGCATGTATCCAGTAATAAAAGCCCATTTTCTAGCTTCCATGTCTGATTTTGCTTTCTTTGATTTTTTTGCAGCAAAATCAGCAAGGGAAATGGGAGTGCTACTTTGTAGCTTTTTAGCTTTTGGAGGCCTCTTGGATCTAGGCTTACGAACAGGAATTGGGGATTGTTTTGAAGATCCTTCAATTCTAGTTGAAGGCTTCTGATTACAAATAATTTTTTTTTTCCACAAGAGGAAGAACCTTTACCGCTTGAATTTTTTTTTTGAAAAAGTTCCCATGTATAGATCACCAGACTAATGAAGACAACCAAGTACTCAATTGATACTCCGAGTCATTTCACTTAAATTTCAATATCCAAAATTTAAACCCTAATAAAAGGAGAAAAAGGAAAAAAAATGAGTAGCTGTTTCAGTCACCATACATTAGTAAATCTAAGCGATGAGTACGACGGCACCACCGGCCTCCTTGCTCTTCTTCTCTGCAATCTTGGGTATGAGCTTCGTCTTCACGACGATGGGCTGAGATGGAGGTAGGACACCCTTGCCCAACACCTTGAAGTAACCGAACTGGGTAACATCGACGAGGGGAACGTTATCGGCGGAGGCCTTATCCTTGACATCTTGAGGGATCATAGACCAGAGTTTGTCGATGTTGACGATGGGGCAATAGAACTTGTTGCAAAGCTTATGGAAGTAACGCATGCCCACTTTACCGAAGTAACTAGGATGATATTTGTCGAAGAGGATCTGGTGGTGATGCATGCCTCCGGCATTACCACGACCTCCCGGGTGCTTCCGGTGCTTCCCGATTCGGCTGTGCCCGGTGCTGACGTGCCCTCTCTTCTTCCTGTACTTCTTGAAGCAAGTCATCATTTCTCTCTCTCTCCAGAAGCCCCCTTGGTTTCTCTTCCCTTTAGAGTTGAGAATTGAGGAGAGGGAGCGGCGACCCTTTACCACTTGAATTTCCGAGTTTAATTACTCGGGGCTTCACTTGTGTAGATGAAGGAACATCTTCCTTTTCTCCTATAGCTTCATTGAAGGTTTGAAGAGTAGATTTCTCTTCAGAAATAGTCACCATCATGACTGATGTTGTAGGAGGAATCGAAAGATTCACTGGAATGGTTCCTATCATGATTTGGGTAGGGTAAATAACCTTAGCCTTTGCTTTAGTGGACTTCTTTGGGGAAGTCACCATTGATTTTGTGATATTCAAGATTGACGAAGCAATCCTTTTGGAGGAATTTGCCCTTGGTGGCTTGAAACCCTCCTTCCTGGCAGAGTTGAACATGGCTTGAACATGTAGACTTTTCCTCACAGGAGAGGTCTTAGTGACCTTCCTTTTTTTCTCTTTGATTTTTTTCTCCACCTTGGTGACAGAAGACATAGTAACAACAGCAAGAGGATTCACGTTCACAGTAAATGTTGCCTTGTAGGAAGGCTTCTTAGAGCCTTCTTTCTTTTCCTTCTCCGTAGCAGTCAGTTTGTCGTAGTAGACAACCACTTTAGGTGCCATGTCTGAGATATTTCTTCCTGTAAGTAAATAATATCGATATAAGACTTACACATTCTTTTTTTCCCTTTTGTTCTATACTCTAAGTCAGAGATGAAAAGGAAAATGGGTCCCACCAGGCATGCCAAAATTATGTTGGTGTGAAAATTTTAATAAATTTTCATGCAACATAATTCACTCAATCAAGTGATTGAGTTTTTATTATTTTGGGTAAGGCCCATTCAAGGAATCATACGGATTGTTCCCCTTAATTACATCCCCACAAGAAAGTAGAGAACACCTTTTGATTCTGAATTGGAGAAATGAATGCATAGAACAAAAGAAAAGAACAATAGGATACTTAAAAAGAACTTTTCATTTGCTTTTCTTTTACATCAGGTGTACAAGAATGAGAAGAAAGAAAAAGAAAATACAATTGAGAAACTATACAGCAATACATTTCTCTTTTTTTTAATACAAAGAAAATTTCCTTCTCACTCCTTTCTTCATAATAAGTTGTAGTCAATCAGATGAAATTCTGATTGTAGACAGCCTTACTCCTTGTAATTTTGCATACAAAAAGGGAACCGTAGTCAATCAATTTGAATATTTGATTGTAGACGATTTTCATCCCTTTGCTCTTCATTTTCATTTGAAGGGAACCATAATCAGCCTTTGAGATTTAGACTGTAGATGGTTTACTCCCTAACTTTGTCTTGAAAGAGGGACCATAATCAACCAAGTAGAGGCACCTGGTTGTAGATGGTTTATTCCCCCCTACTCTTCATTTTCATTTGAAGGGAACCATAATCAGTCTTTGAGAATTAGACTGTAGATGGTTTAATCCCTAACTTTGTCTTGAAAGAGGGACCATAATCAACCAAGTAAAGGCACCTCGTTGTAGATGGTTTATTTCTCTCTTTTTCCTTTCTCAAAAGTAATAATAAAAGAGAGAGAAAGAAGGATACATAGCAGAAGACATAAATAGCAAGTATTCACAGAGAAGACTTTCCTTTTCTCTACCTGTATTAGTGAGACTTTTCCTTCCTTGCCTTCCCTTGAGCACTTCTCTTTTCTTCTCTCCTCATCTTCTCTTTTCTTAAGAATCTCTTGTGAAAATTTTCTCCGAAGAGTCTCTCCGTGTGTATGTGTTTCTAGCTTCCCCTTAAGGAGCTTAAATAGGGAGTGCAGTGGTTATGTAACTACCCCCTCCTCCTAGGTGAAGGACATCTGTCCCTCCCACTTAAAGATAGGGAACTCCCCACTTAAAGAGAGAGAACTCCCCGCTTTGGAGGGGGAACTCCCATACGAGATACTTTTTTATAATTTTAATGATTTGGCTAGTAGACTAGCTAGCCCACTTATTACAAATTATTTGAATAAAAAAAATGACTTCAACAGCCCTGTATAAAAAGCACATTGGAGGACAAAGGCAAGAATTATGCCTTCTTCTCTACAACATATCACAAGTATTACTTTTTCAAAGGAAAATTTCCCAGCAGAAAGCTTGAATCGTTGGTGGAATAGGCTTACTCTGGATCTCTTTCACTGAGAAGCAATTCCTAAAGAAATAAGTAGGGTGAGGTTTTTGAAAAAAGAGGAGTAGGTGAGAAGACCATTAAGAGAGGCTAACCAAATCCTAGTGTCTGCAATGTTTTGATCTAAGAACAATGTGCCCAAAAGACCAAGTAAGTGAATAAGAGAAGCATATTCATTTTCTCTTTGGCCTCTTCCAAAACTTAGGATCCAATTTACCCCTTGGGGTGAAGGTGTTCCCAAATCTAAAATTATTTTTACCTTTAAGATTTGAAAGGGCATAAATCTTGAGGAACTGTGTTCTGATTGGTGTTTCCCCAAGCCAAAGGTCTTCAAAAACCAAATTCTATCACCCCTTCCCGCATTAAAATGGATGGAATTGAGAAAAGTTGGGTATTGTAGAGAAGATGGGCCGAATGGCCCATAGGCTGTTTATCCTTTTTTATCTTTTATGTTCTTTGCTTTAATGGGCCTTATTCTGGGCCTATTCTTTCTATGTTATGTTCTTTTAATTTCTTGCCCAACTAAGGGCCTCTTTGTAAATTATCAAAGTTTAACTTAATAAAATTGTGTTAGGGGTGTAAGAGTAGAGATTAAGGTTCGAAACTCTCTTACTCTGAACCCTTATTGCCGCCATCTTCTTCTTCATCTTCTCTTCCATAGAAGAATGATTTCTGTTGTTTTATTCTGATTTCTGCATCTGTTCTAAACAGTCCTTTATTCTCAAAAGACTGTTTTTCTTCTGGTATACCTCGTGAATTGCTTTCCAAGAAGAAGCTGAGGTTGAATGGGGGATAGCTTTGCATTTAACCATTTCTTTCTAATCCATGAATTCTTTCAATTACCTTGTGCCACAACCTGTCTCTTTCAAAGGGAAATCTCTACAACCATTTGCCTAGTAACATAGTATTCCTAAGAACAATGTTCCCTATCCCTAGATCTCCTTTCTCCTTGGGTTGGTAACCTGTTCCCTTTTGACAAGATGATCTGTCTTTTCCTCTCCTGGTTCTCACAGGAAATCCTTCATATATTTCTCTAATTTCTCTATGATCCTAGTCGAGATATGAAAGGTGGAAAGAAAGTGAATAGGAAGATTTGCATGTGTTGCTTTGAACAAAGTTATTCTACCTCCCAAAGAGATGTAATTCCTTTTCCACAAGGTTAACTCTTTTGCAAATATCTCCACCACTAGCTTCCCAAATATAACCTTGGGTTTTCTCCAAATGGTAGTCCTAGGTAAACTATAGGCCAATTCCTATCCTCATAGCCCAAAGTTTCAGCAATTCTAAGGAAGTCCCCTTGTTCCATATTAGTTCTTGCTATTCCACTTTTCCTCTAATTAACTTTCAAGTAAGAAGCACTGAAGCACACTCAAAACTCTCAATCAAGCCCTTCAAGTTCCTAGCAATCTATGGGCCATATCCCTCACAAAACAAGATTGTATCATCAACAAATTGGAGATGGGAGACAACAATTTGATTCCTACCAATCAATCCTCCTTAATAACCAATCTTCTTAAGACCTTTGCAACTAGTGAAAAGGAAGGGGAGGTAAAGGGTATCCTTGCCTAAGCCCTATTTTGGCCAGGAAGAAGTCTTCCAATTCCATTGATTAGAATTGAGTAGTGCACTAAGCTAATACAACCTTCAATCTATAATCTCCATCTAGCTCCAAAACCAACTCTTTCTAGGATCTTTAAAAGAAAAGTCCAACCCATTAAATCATAAGCCTTTTCTAGATCCAATTTACACTCTAGCTTATTTTCTCCACTCCTTTTCTCTATAACACATTCATTGGCCACCAAGATTTGATCTACAATTTGCCTGCCTTCAACAAAAGCACCTTGAAATTGTGAGATTGATGATGGTAGGACACATTTCTATCTTTCAGACAAGACCATTGAGATAATCTTTTAAGACTTCCAATCTTATTGGTCTATCGTCCTTTGGGGTTTTTGCCTCCTTTTCTTGGCACCAAGGATATAAAAGTGGCATTAGCCTCATGAGAGACTTCCTTTTTTTGGAAGAATTCTTTAAAAACTTCAAGGTCTCCTTGTAGAGTCTTCCAACAATCTTGGTAAAAAGCCATAGAAAAACCATTCGGCCCATGGGCTTTGGACCTCTCCATTGAGAAAATTGTTTACCTAATTTCCTTAAGAGAAAAATTCCTTTCTAGAAATTGTACTCTGAAATATTATCCCAATCCCAACCCAGAAAATTTGAGCAACTCCCACTTGACTCTGAGAACAAATTTTTGAAATGATTCATGAAGACTAATAATCTCCATCTCCTCTCTTATTTCTTGTCCCTCCACTTTGATACTAGAGATAGTGTTTTTCCTTCTTCCATTTACAAGAGAGTGAAAAAATTTTGTGTTACCATCCCCTTCTACAATCCATTTGTAGATGGGTTTCTGCCTCTAGCAGATCTTTTCTTTCCTTAAAATCTCTTCCAAATCAATCTTTGGTCTCCATACTTCCTCTCTTTCTTCCTCTGTCATCACTCCTTAGGCCTCTTTTCTATCAAACACTTCAATCCTTGAGTATACCATTTCTTGGACTTTTTTAATCTACCAAATATATCACTATGAGTAAATAGGGAGGACTTGGCCCGTCTTGCCCTGATCCCAAAATAACAGTATGCACACTGCACTCTAAAGAAAAAACAAAACCCCAAGGATTCTTTTAATATACCATAATATTCTTTATTCCACAATTTTATTTTCTCCTTCAACCTCTTTAATTTCCTAGAAAAGCCCACAATTTTCCCTCTCCCCAAAGATCTATCCTCTCTCCACCATTCCTTAACATTCTTCCCAAAGGAAAGGATCTTTCAACCACATTTTCTCAAATCTGAAAGGTGAAGGACCTCCAATAGCTGCTTACATCTCAATAGATGGGACAGTGATCTGAGGTAACTTTAGGCAAGGCTCTTGAGATTAAGGCCCCTCACATTTCTTCCCAATCAATTGGAAAAGGAACCTATCTAACTTAGAGAAGGAAGGGGAAGATTGAAAGTTTGACTTGGTAAAATCGACTTGTATTAGGGGAAGCTCCTTCAGCTCAAGGGAGTCGGTCAGACCATTAAAATTCCTCATGCTAGTGGTAATGCCCTTATTTGGATTATTTGATTTTCTCTCGAGAATCTTATGACATTAAAATGTAACATGTAACATGTTTCTATCTCTATAAGAATGGTGGAGTCTTACTTGTAAAAAGAAAACAAAAAAAGAAAAAGAATGGTGGAGTCTGTCTACCTCGAGAGTGATGGAGAAAGAAGAGTTCTCACTTGGAAGGATTTGGAGAAGATTCATCAAGTTGGAGATGAAAGAATGCTATTGGAAGAGTTGTTCCAATGGAAGGAGTTTATAGTGAAGATTTGAGAAGAAAAGGGGGTAGTCTTTCTAGTAGGTGAAGCAGTTTTCTGGTTTCAAAGCTTTTTCGACGGAGTGACGCATGCAAGCTGGCATTCAGACTGGAGGAACACCTTTAGATACTTGACGAAAGAGTATGTAGCAAAAAGAAAGAGAAACTCAAAATGTTAGTTTGTGACTTTGGAAGAAAGGTTTGAAAAGGGAAGGAAACAATTGATTGTCATACCAAAAGGTTGAAATCTAGAAGGTTGGGTAAAGGTAGTAAACGAACTGCATCAAGTTGTGATTAGAAGAGTGGCTACAATGAAGCAGAAGAAGATGGAGAAAACATCGGTCAAAGGAGGGTTGGGAAAGTAGGAAATGAAGGAGAGAAGGAAGAGATTGGAGAGGTTGGTGATTGAAGGCGTAAAGGAGAGGGAAGATACTGTGACGGTTACTCTGTCTACCTTGGAACCAAAATTGTTTGTAGATGGGGAAAAAGGAGACAGGGAGCGGAGGTTAGATTTATCTGCAAAGAGTGGTGAAGGATTAGAAGAAAATTCTGGAGGAGGTTTTGAAGAAGGTATGCAAATACTCATACCTTTTGATGAAAAGAAAGCAGTGTTGTATGTGGGAAGTGAAGCATTGATTTTACTATTGTTGAAACACAATAGGGAACTATGATGGTAGAAAACTGGTGTCCTTGTGTAACTTGAAGAATCTTAGTGATGGAAGCTTTCGATTGAAGCTCCTAAGGGTACTATTTAATTTGTGATAGAAATCTATTCTTGAAAGAGCTTTGTCACCATGGGTGGAGCCCCATCTCCTTCAAGATGATGGATTTAAGAGCAGTAAATCTGAGGATTGCTAGTGTCAAGCCTGAAGCCATTCCATGATCTCTTGACCTGTTTGCTTGTATCAGAAATGTATGGTTACTAACATATTGATAACATCATGTGAGATGTTGATTGGTTAAAGAGTAGCTTTTTCGTACCAAAGAAATTTCCCATGTTGGCTATATTATCTGGTCCAATTGGGAATGGAGACATGACAAAGAGCTGAGTTGATGGCATTACTACATTGAGTAAGGTTCTTAAGTATGGAGATTGTTGGAAGGGTTAGGATCCATCATATAGATGGCCGAACCATGCGAAGTCTGGGCGAAATTTCAAAAATTTCCTAATCCTTCTGAGAATCAAATTCCCTATGTTCTTAAAAACTGCATTTTTCAGGATCAGTCTTGCACTGAACCGGACTAGATTTGAAACCAAACAAAGAGAGATGTATACCTGATATAGATACCACAAACACAGATCCCAAGGTGGAAGTTCATGCTCAAATTAGTCTTAAAACCAGCTGAAGATGGCGCAGTGTGTATTTGAAGCCAGTTTAGCAACACAGTTTTTTGCAAAACAGAGATCCAACAGTTTGGATCAAATTGAGGATAATGAGCCTAATATTCGTTGAATTGTTCTTGCAAAAATCAGAGGAAAACTATCTAAATCAGTCCCAGATACCTGATGTTGAACTGGGAAAAACTAGGATACAAAAGGGTGTAGAGAGAACTAGAAACTACAAAAATATGAAGCTGTCTTGGACTGGTCCGCCCCATCCTCTTTTATAATCTCTTATGGAGCTATCTGCTAATCTAATTAGGAGATAATCCAGATCTAAATCCGATCTGGACTCTAATTAGAGATATACCTTATCTTCTTATAAGATCAGGTGCTCCATACCCAGATCCAAACCCAGATTCGCCCCATGTCACATGACAACTTAAGCTTATGGGCCTTAGTCCCATCAGCTATAGGCTCACAATTCCAGAGTGTTGCTTGGCCCACTTAGGCCTGATTTGTATGGCATGGGACCCCACAATGACCTCACATAAGTCCACATGGGTTCGGCCCAGCCTCTGTGAAAAGGCTTGGCCGAATTCATTGCTAAATGCAGTGAATCCCTGGGCACATCACTATGGGCTCAATATAGGCCCAACATTTACACTTAAATGATCCTTGAATTCAGCCATCATATGAAGACCTAAGGATAATGGACTTAAGCAAGATAAAGCCCATCAGTAGACCTGTTCATAGGCCTAGCTTTTACTCTTCATAAACAGGATTTTGTTAGGCCCGAGCCCGAGCCCGAGCCCGGCCCGACCAATGGGCCTACAACTTGGGCCCGAGCCCAGCCCTGATAAAAAGCCTGAAGCTCGACCTAATAGAGGACTCACCGCCGGTGACTGTGGTCACTGGTGCTGAGTTCGCCGGTGAGCTGAGATTTTAACAATGAAAAGTGAAGTTAGTTCGCGTCTGTGAGAGAGAGAGAGAGAGAGGACTCACCGCCGCCACCGGTGCCTGTGTTCGTTGCCTTGTCGGTGTCTGAGATTTGATAGAGAAGTGAGAAGATGAATGAGAGAGAGAGAAGACTCACCGCCGGTCAGCCGGAGTTTACTGGTTGCACCGGTGAGTGTTGAGGATGTGATGTGAATCACTGTGAAGAGAAGAGACTAGAGGTTTGGCAGTTCAGTTTTAACTCGAAAGAGATGGATGAGGAAGAGGGGTTACTTAGGATATTAGGGTTTTTGAGTTTAACCTACAGGTCGGGCCGGGCTGGGCTATTTTGGCAAATCCTGAGCCTGGCTCGAATTTATTGCTGGCCAGGATTTTTGGCCCAAGGTCAAGCTTGCGGTCTCAAATGTATGTTCAAGCCCATCCGGGATCGGGCCACCTGGCCTATGAACAGGTCTACCCATCAGGTAATCACCCCTTAATGGTCTCTTACACTTAACCTCTTGGCCCATAATGGTCAACACTGCATGATAGGGAAGGACCACTCCCCTGGCTGCAAGGTGTAGTGTCACACTCTCTACTCGGATGGATCTTGAGAATTAGAACCTTTTTGCAAGAATTTTCATAAAACATTAATATATACATATCATAAATATATTTTGCAAAATCAGATTTCAAAACACTGTTGAAATTCACTACCGGCAGTTCAGGTTTCCATTAGAGAGAGTGTAAACCTATCATTCACTTTGTCCGACAAAGGGGCCGATCCTACCAGTATGATCACCCACTTAGGTGAATTCTCAGACTGCTCCAACATACCCAGGTTTTGACCTTGATGGATCTCATTGATTGGCATATCAAAGATAGCCCAATCTAACACCTAGTGTAGTACCATAATCAAGTCTAGGGGTTATCTGTAGCTTTCTAGTTTTGCCCATCAATCTCCAAGGCCTAGGACATAACTGGAAAATGGTCCGGTTTTGCTTTGGGTCTAACCCTAACAGCTGAGACAAGCTGCCCCAACTTCTTTGGCAGTACATCAGTGATAGCCTTGGTAGGATAAATTCCCCAAGTCTATCCAACGGCTGAGAACATTCTAAACTAACACGAGTCTCATAAGTGTCTAGTTTATGGGGTAATTTCACAGAAACATACCAATATCAACTTGAAATAATAATGTACTTTTATTCATTTACAATAAATGTATCTGTACATCAATTTGATTGGAGCTAAGGGCATACACTGTCTAACAGAGATGTGATAATGGTAGGTGACAGTTGGGTTGTAGTGGGATGGCTCAAATTCAAGAAACTAGGTTCATGAAAATACAGGCATATAGTGAGAGGAGCAAGAGATTTGTTTGTGGTGTGAGAAAAGTTTTCTCTTGGATTAATAGGTCTATCAATGTATGCTTTTGCCAAATGAGGAGCCAGTAGAAGTGAATTATTTTGGGGACTGATCACCTAGAATAGAAAATGTGAACAAAATGTAGCAAGGAGTTAGGGGGAGGGCTACCTTAAATTTAAAGGGATCCTATTGACACACAAATTTGTGGTTACATGCATGCATGCATGTATTTATTAATATTAAATACATGTATTAGTCTACCTTTTGTTAATGCAGTTTGAAAAGTAATATTTTGGTGCTTAGCTAAAAATAAAATAAATATTCTTGCTGTATATTTTTTATTTTTGAATGAATGCATCCCTGGCAATTGAGTTATGAGTACTAACTCTAAGCAAACAGATTCTAATTCTTGCAGATGAGTCTGTGGAGGACTCCATTGTTCACTCTGATTCACGATCTCTAGCTACCCTTCTTCTAATCCGTGACATTCAGGTAATTATCATTATTGAGGCAATTTTTCTTCCACCTGTGGGTGTATGCACTCATAATGTGCATCATGCATCACAGTACAGTACAAATTCTCACAGTGCTTTTAGCTATCATCTATCATTTCAATTTGAATTTTATGTCTCTAGCTGCGTACCAAACTATTTCTAACAAATTCCTATTCCTTGTGGATTTCAGTCCAAGCGTCTTCCATATAAAGAGGCAAAATCACCTACTCTTCGGCATTCTGGATGTTCCCATAGTTCTTGGATTCGGGAAATGCAACAAGCATCAGACAAATCAATAATTATTAGTGAGATCCTGGATTCTAGAACAAGAAACCTGGTTTCTGTGTCCAGGATCAGTGATTATGTTCTATCAAATGAGCTAGTAAGTATGGCACTAGCCATGGTTGCTGAAGACAAGCAAATTAATCGGGTTCTTGAGGAACTGTTTGCTGAAAAGGTACACTGTATGCATATAAATATATTGATTATCTACCAAAAAAAGAATATATTGAATATCTGATAAAGACTGACCCAAAAAAAAGATAAATAAGTGAAAGAAAAGGAAAAGGAAGCTAACAAATACTGTTATCCCATGTTATTATGCTCATATCATGTGTTTACCTCTAATTTTTGAAGCTAAATTTCATTTCTTGAGACTTATCTATTGCCAAATTTAATTAATTTTCTAATGTGTGTAGATAACTTTGTAGTATAATTTGTTGAAACTTACCACTTTACATATTTTAAAAAGCATTATCTAGAGTCTTTGTGGTTATATAATCCTCCTGTTGTAAGTTAGATTTACACAGATAAATATGGAAAGAACATTAGATTAGTTTATGGATGACTACTTTTTGTATAGCCCTAAATTCAAGAAGTTTAAACAGGGGTCATATTGTTGTTCTAGTGCAAATACATCACAGCAAATTGTGATTGTATTGCCAGTTTGGTCAAACTTGTTTAGAAAAGAAAAGAGAAATTTTAATGGTTAAGGTGCAGGCCTAATCTTATTTGCCATTTCTTTTTGTCTCAGATCCCACTGGTCATAATGATCTATTGTTCTTTGATAAGATAACACACACAAATTGGGAAAACCAAAGGCCTGCTGTTTTCAGTTTGATCAAGATGTGCTTTTTATTCTGGTTTTCTGTCATAAAAAAGGAAAATGGTGATAGCTGATGCTCATCCCATGGAGACTTGAATTGATGATATTTCCTGTTCAACTTGAATTTTAAATTTGTTCTGATCTGAGTTAATACCTTGTACAGGGGAATGAGATGTGTATTAGACCGGCAGAATTCTATCTCTATGACCAGGAGGAGCTATGTTTTTATGATATAATGGTACGAGGTCGACAAAGACAGGAAATTGTGATTGGCTTTCGCCTTGCAACTGCGGAATGTGCCATAATCAATCCTGTGAGAAAAGCTGAACCGAGAAAATGGTCCCTTGATGATGTATTTGTTGTGATCTCCCAAGGAGAACAAAAGCAAAATGATAGTATCAATCATGCAAAATGTACGAGAACTGTTCCTTCAATGTGAAGCTGCATTCCTACACAAGTATGTGTTCATCGTTGTTGGCAATGGATTCAACTGTATTGCTTAAACCCAGGCAATGCATTTGATCGTAAATTATATGTAGCATCCTGGCTTGTTGGGATTCCCATCCTCCCAACTTGCCTCATGTCCCATGTCTAGAACAAGACCCACTCGTTTAGATTAAAAATTTCACATCTGCCATCTTCCCTGTCGCAGCAAAACCTCCTGGATTTGATTATAGAATGATCCCAACCAAAGTTTCTTTAGGATTTGCAGTGACATCTTCAAAGTTTTTTCACGTTTCTGGCCTTGGCAATAACCGCACTACAGAACAAATATTTGTATCTATAATACTTATCAAGGGGGCATTACTTGGTGATAGTAAAATCTCGGGCTGTCAAACTCAAGGCATCCGCGGCTGACACTCATTTATGCTTGTTGGTTCCTAAAGCCACAAGAAGCCATGCATTTCTTATATGTTGGGTTGGGATTGTTGGTTGGCATGGAAGTTAGCACTACAAATATAATACTTTATCTTTGTTAGAGGATGGTTTGAGTTACAAAGATCTCTTTGGGTGTAAGAGCCCCATCTTATGGCATCCTTAATGCTTACAATATGTGAAGGCCCCTATCAGCACTCCGCTGGGAGCATCCATCTAAGCCAAAGAGCTAGGATCCAGTCTTAAAAAAGAACTTAAGATTAGAGACAAATAATACATTTCTTGGGCTGCTTAGACGACAGCCACCAGTTTATTCGGTCTCTAATTTAGTGCTAGCTCTCAAGAAGCTTATAGCAAGATCAAGGAGTAAAAGTGATCTCGATAGTTTCATCTACAATGTGTAAGTAGAGAGGGAGAGAGAGAGGTGAAGAACAGTGGCATCACGTTAGAGTAAGATGTGCATGAATTAAGAAAGGATAGATGAAGGGCAGGCAGAAGCATAAAGCCATAATAACTACTACAAAAAACAAAGAAAGAAAAGCTTGAGAGTAAGATTCTTTCCTTCATGTAAGGTAATAATAAATCTCAATTTAGAAGTGTTTGTTGTCTTTTGAGACGTCTTCTAGGGTGTTTCGTAACGTGGATGAGAGTACGTGTTTTTTATGATAACAAATTTATTGAGAGTAATAAATGAATATGCTAAGAATACAGTTGTATCCATTGAGCTAAAAATGATTAACAATTGTTAAGAGAAGGAAAATATGAACAAAGGTCTGGGCATTGTCAATATTCTCTACGAAGATGATAATTCAAATAATAAACTAAGAAGGAAGTTTGCTACTAACGCTCAGTTAGGAAGGAGTACAAATAGAGATATGTAGAGTGCAAAACCCTTGTATTTTATATTATTTTGCATGTATTTGTACTGTATATATTTATATTTGTACTATAATGGCAACTATGAGAGAAACAAAGGGTTTTGATGAAGGAAGATTTGGCCCGACCTCGTAACAACTCAACACGTGGAAAGGCAGCAGCTCGGCACAACAGTACGCCCAAGGCGTGAGCTCCGAAAAGAGGAACCCGCGGTCCAAACTCCCCACAAGGAGCCTGAGCTCTCCCTTGGACCCCGAGCCTTACAAACACAAAGGGCAACAACCCGAACTGGCCCGCCCCATGGCAGTTTAGGCCACACCTCTATCCGAACTCAAGACTTTACCTCGCACACTACTCCAGCACTTCGCCTCTAGGACAACGAACTGAACAACCACACCGTACCTGACACCGAAGGAGTCAGTATCCAGGGGCGGCGCACCTGACTGACTTGGGATCTGACGCTTGACAGTCGCACTTCAACAGCCACCTACCACCGCCATCTCCAGTTACAGAGACGGCTCCGACAAAGAGAGCAGTGGCGGTTCTGCCCCAGTAGAGGTTATGACACCCGAACTGGCAGAAGCGTAGAGGTAATCATACCCGACCTGACAGAAGCTTAGGAGTGAGTGCACGAAGTGGTTATAAAAGGCTCTCTACCCTCCAAGAACGAGGTATGTGAACTTTGCGCCATCTGGTTTTATCTTGCCTTTGAGGAAATACTAACTTGAACTTTGGAGCATTCTCACCGGGTTCTTCCCCGGAGATTACTCGTTTTCTCCCCCGTTTCAGGCACCTTGTGCTCCAGCCCGAGGCAAGATCGTTGATAGCTAGGACCGGCCGGATTGCGCACCATCAATTGGCGCCGTCTGTGGGAACGCTTCTAAAAGCCTCCCTCTAAAACTCTCATAACCTCTTTTTTCCAAAAAACCCCAACACTCATGGCTTCTTCCAGCAATGTCGGACGAGGCACGGAGATGAACACCACTAGGGAACAACTTCAAGTCCCTGTGGTGTGCATCAGACAGTTCACCATCCCCCTTCCGGTGGATGGGATCCCTAGCCTGAATGTGCCACGAACAGTGGTGCCCGTAAACCTTCCCGCCATGAACATCCCCTTTTCTCTCCCTGTCGAAACAACCTTTACTAAACCAACTGCTGTCCCCCTAGCGACCAGCCAGAACCAGTTTGACGACCTGATGCAATGCATGCGAGCAATGCAAGCCCAAATGCAACAATTCTAGCAGCACCAAGTACTGCACCACATCTCTCAGTATCACTATCAGCAGCAGTTCCCCCAACTGCCTCTGAACCAACCACAGCTTCCACCTTGGCACCTTGCTCCAAAGCCGGTTAAGCCCTCCCCTCAGGGTGGACGCCATCACCGAGGAGAACCCTCCCAACTTCAGAACCCCCACAAGAGCCAGACCTCATCCCCGGACCGAGGGGAAAGAAAAATCACCCCCGCCTCACAGCTCGCTGGCGGGTTGGGAACCTCGCCCGCCAAGTCAGTATCTCGGCACTCCAAGTCTGAGCTCCCGCTGACAGAGAATCGATTCAGCGTCCTAGCGGCAGACTACCAACAGTCCGGGCCCATCGAGCTCGGCAACACAGAGGCCAGCAGCGCCAGTACTAGGCCCACTCAGCAACGAAAACGCCGGCGAAGTCGCCGAACTGCCACCCATGTCCTGCCCGAGCTCAGATGTAAAGAAGAGACAAGCTCGAACGAGGTAAAAGCTGCCCCTATTCTCTCAGTTCCTTCCCCCCTCTCATCAAAACTCCTTGTAGTCCCCATGCCCAGAGACTTCAAGCTCCCCCCTTTAGACAAGTATGATGGGTCCTTCGACCCCAACAACCACGTCGATACCTTCCAGTCCCAAATGCACCTAGCCAGGGCCAGTGAATCGTGCATGTGCGTGGCCTTCACCACCACCTTCAGGGGGGTGGCCCGCACTTGGTACAGGAACCTGGCCCCTGGGTCAATAAGAAGCTGGACCCAGTTCGTGCAGGTCTTCACCGCACACTTCGTTACCAGCAAGCGGTGCCCCAGAACCGAGGAAAGCATCTTCGGAGTAGTCCAGAGAGAAAGAGAGTCCATCTGGGGCTACATCAAGCAGTTCAATGACGCGTGCTTGCAGATACCGCGACTGGACCCCGCGGTGCAGCTCGCGACGGCCAAGAGAGGAGTAACACACAAGGAGTTCAAATGGCACATGGTAGCTAGCCAGCCCGCGACCGTAGCCGAATTTCTCAAGCTCGCGGATAAGTTCATGAGAATAGAAGAAGAGATCAACCAAAGGACCGAAAGCGGGATCGAGAAAAGGAAGAGGGAAGGCGAGCCCTCCAACCCAATTGACAGAAGAAAAAACCCGGCCTGGGAGACGAAGCCGAGCCAGCCGTTTCGAGCTCCCTTAGCAGCTCGGACGGACTACACACCCTTAAACGCGAGGCAGACCGAGATCTTGATGACGATCAAAGACGCCCCATACGTAAAATGGCCACCTCGCCTAAAAGGGAACCCAAACGAGAGAAATAAAAACTTGTACTACAGTTTCCATAGAGATCACGGTCATAGTACCGAACAGTGTAATAATCTCTGGGACGAGATAGAGGGACTCATCCGTCGCGAGTACTTGAGAAATTTTGTTCAGCATAATAATAATAATAATAATAATAATAATAATAATAATAATAATAATAATAATAAGACAGGTCGGCAAGGGGAGCACGGAAGGGATGCCCCCGAATCTAGCAGCAGGCCAGCCGAACCGTCGCAAAGACAGCCTCCGGAAGAGAGGTCAGTTCGGGGAACCATCCACGTGATAGTGGGAGGTTCGGTGGTAGCAGGTTGTACTTCGGCAGTAGCCCAGACGTCAGTTCGCGAAGCTGCCCAAGAAGAACAGAACCCTCCAAAGAGGACGAAGACGGAAGAACCGATTTTCTTCACGGAAGATGCTGCGTGAGGGGTCTACTACCCCCACGATGATGCGCTTGTCATAAAACTAAGGATCATTGACTTCGAGGTTAGGCGCGTACTTGTGGATTCAGGCAGCTCGGCAGACATTCTCTTCAAGTCGGCGTTTGACCAGCTTCAGTTGTAGAGAAGCGAGTTGAAGCCCGCGAACACTTCTGTGGTGGGCTTCAGCGGAGAGGAAGTCAGGCCCGTCGGGAAAATAACAGTACCTATGGAAGTCGGCACATGGCCTTGTGCGGTCAGACTCAACCATGATTTCCTGGTGGTTGCGACCCCCTCCCCATACAATGCCATAATAGGGCGGCCAATTACGCATGTCCTACGGGCAGTGGTCTCCACCTACTATTTGGCAATGAAGTTCCCTACAGACTTCGGTGTGGGGGTAGCGCGGGGCGACCAGCTTGAGTCCCACAAGTGTTATTTTGTCGCCTTGAAGGGAAAAACCAAGGCGGCCGACGACCTCGAACTGGAGCGGCCTACGGAGCAGGGCGAGGAACGAGCTTCGCCCACAGAGGAAATGGTCGCAATCCCAACTTCGGCTATGGACCCGGCTCGAACACTACAGATCGGTGCTTCCGTCAAGGAACCTCTACGAACCGAACTGGTGAGTTTCTGACTTCAAAATTTAGATATTTTTGCATGGCCCGCGGCCGATATGCCCGGTATTGACCCCAACCTTATAACTCACAAACTTAATACTGACCCTGTAGTCAGACCCATTAGACAAAAGAAACGCAACTTAGCCCTGGAGCGTTGGAGGGCGATCGACGAGGAGGTCGAAAAGCTCCTCGTAGCAGACTTCATAAGAGAATTTCATTACCCGAGCTGGGTAGCCAACCCAGTGCTGGTGAAAAAGGCAAACGGCAAGTGGTGCATGTGCGTCGACTACACCGACCTGAACCGAGCTTGCCCGAAAGACTGCTTCCCCCTCCCTAGAATTGACCGCCTAGTAGATGCGACCTCGGGACATGAGTTTCTAAGCTTCTTGGATGCCTACTCGAGCTACAACCAAATCAGGATGGACCAGTCCGATGAGGAAAAAACCAACTTCATAACCGAGTTCGGCCTATACTACTACAAGGTCATGCCCTTCGGACTGAAGAATGCTGGGGCGACCTTCCAAAGACTTGTGAATAAGCTGTTTCGGCCCTTAATTGGCACGAAAATAGAATGTTATGTAGACGACATGGTCGTCAAGACACAGTTTTCACAGGAATTAATACAAGACTTAGATTCTGTCTTCCAAATTCTGCGTCAATTTAGCATGAAACTGAACCCAAACAAGTGTGTCTTCGGTGTCACATCGGGTAAGTTCCTAGGGTACATTGTCAACCGGCGCGGTATTGAGGCCAACCCGGACATGATAAAGGCCATCCTAGATATGAGACCACCCCGAAAAGTAAAGGAGGTTCAGAGGCTAAACGGCCGCATAGCCGCTTTGAGCCGCTTCATGTCCAAATCGGCAGACCGCTGTCTACCTTTCTTTAAAGCAATCAAAGGCAAAGGGTTCGAATGGACCCGAGACTGCTAGCTCATGTTCGACGAGCTAAAAAACTACCTCGCTAGTGTGTCGATCTTAACTAGGCCCCAGGAGGGTGAGGTCTTAGAACTGTACCTCTCGGCAAGTGACGAGGTGGTCAGTTTTGTACTAATAAAAGAAGTAGATCGGGTCCAACGACCCATTTATTATGTTAGTAAAATTATACAGGGAGCAGAGACGAGATACCTGCAGATAGAAAAGCTAGCATACGCACTAATAATTGCAGCTCGGAAACTCCGCCCATATTTCCAGGCTCACACTGTCATCGTCTTGACTGACAAACCTCTGAGGCAAGTCTCACTCAAGCCCGAGGTTTCCGGTCGGCTGACGAAGTGGGCCATCGAGCTCAGCGAGTACGACCTCCAGTATAAGCCACGGACTGCTATTAAGGCCCAAGCTTTAGCAGATTTTATCGCAGAGTGCACATTCAGCCTCGAAGTCCCTAGGCTGGTTGAGCCCGAGATCCCCAGTTCGGGTGAGCCCGGAGCTCCTAGGCCAATAGAGTCTGATCCCCGTGAAGTAGCAGCTAGTGTGGCATCTCTCTTGGTTAGGCCAAACGCGAGCTGGGATGAGGAGCCCTGGATCCTTCACGTAGATGGCTCCTTGAACCAGCAAGGCAGCGGGGCTGGAATAGTGCTGCGCGGCCCGGGTGGCACGAAATTGGAATACGCACTACGATTTGAGTTTGCGGCATCCAACAACGAGGCGGAGTATGAGGCATTGATAGCCGGGCTGAACCTAGCGCAAAAGGTAAGAGCAAAACATATAGTTATCTGCAGCGATTCCCAGCTTGTGGTAAACCAGGTTACGGGCGAATACGAAGCCGAGCTGACTATGATCGCCTACTTGGAAAAAGTAAAGGAGGCTCTGCTCAACTTCCAGTCACACTTCATCAGGCAAATCCCGAGGTCAGAGAACACTGAGGCCGACGCCCTGTCCCGGTTAGCCAGCACGAGTCACAACACCATGAGAACCGTGTACATAGAGGACTTACCTCGGCCTAGCATTCTCGGTGGGGCAAAGGAGGTCGCTCCCGTCCTTGAAGTAGAGCCGAGCTGGATCGACCCACTCGCGAGCTTCCTGCTAGATGGAACCCTCCCTACGGACCGCAATGCAGCTAGGAGGGTGCAGCGCCAGGTAGCCAAATACGTCATAATAGATGAACGACTGTATCGACGGTCCTACACTCTCCCCTACCTGCGTTGCTTGCGACCTGCCAAAGCCGAGCTCGTACTCCACGACACTCATGAAGGTCTGTGCGGTGGACACTTGGGAGGCAGGGCCCTCACCCAAAAGGAACTTCGGCAAGAGTACTACTGGCCAACGATGAAGGCAGAGGCCGTTGAGCTCGTCAGAAAATGCGACAAGTGTCAGAAGCATGCCAATATCCACCATCAGCCTGCCGCCAACCTCAAGTACCTCACTAGTCCATGGCCCTTTGCACAATGGGGCATCGACCTCCTGGGGCCATTCCCGCCGGCAACAAGTGGGAGGAAGTTCCTAGTGGTGGCGGTAGGTTACTTCACAAAGTCGATAGAAGTTGAACCTCTGGCAACAGTTACAGCCCGAAACGTACAGAACTTCTTTTGGAAGAACATAGTATGTCGCTTCGGGTTACCTCGGGTACTGATCTCCGACAATGGCAAGCAGTTCGAGGATATCAAGTTTCACGAATGGTGCCAAGATATGGGAATTCGGCAGAACTTCACATCGGTCGCACGCCCGCAGGTAAACGGTCAGACAGAAGTAATGAACAGAGCTATCCTCCGCGGACTGAAAGCGCGACTAGACCGAGCTAAAGGGTTGTGGGCGGACAAGCTACCAAGTGTTCTATGGGCTCACCGAACCACGGAAAAAACCGCCACAGGAGAAACCCCCTTTAACCTCACCTACGGCACTGAAGCGGTAATCTCGGCGGAGATCGAAATACCTACACTACGAATAGAAGCATATAACAATCAGACAAATGGAGACGAGTTACGTACCAACCTCAACCTACTGGACGAGGTAAGAGACCTCGCGTACATCTGGACCGCAACCTACCAGCAAAGAGTAGCTTGGTACTACAATGCCAGAGTAAAGAAGTGGAACTTCCGCGTTGGCAACCTAGTTCTCTGTAAGATCATGGCACCCGATCCCGGCGTGGGCAAACTTGGACCGAATTGGGAAGGGCCCTATCGAGTAAAGAGAACGCTCGGGGGGGCATACGAGCTCGAAACTTTAGATGGCAAACAAGTACCCCGAGCGTGGAACGTCGTTAACTTGAGACGATACTATCTATAGATCACCAAGCGAAGTGGACTAAGTCGCTACCAGAGCCTTAAGGCTAGAATGCCGAGTTAATAAGGACCTCGGCATAGGCAAGCGAAGGCAAAACAGGCCGCACGAGTGCAGTAACCCGGGCAAAACAGATCGGGCATATGGTCAGTTCACCAAATACGGTCAGTTCGGGAGAGAAAGCGACCAACACTTAACCAAAAGAAAGTCATTCCATTGCAAAATAAGGGAGTTGTATATATATATATATATATATATATATATATATATATATATACAATATCGAGCTCACAGGCCCGGAGGTACTTCTTCACCATCAGAAGGCACTTCAACGATACCCGATGGTCCTGCCTCATCCTCAGAGTCCGGTTCACCGTCTGCAGCGTTGGCCATCTCCTGAGTAATGCGTGAAGTGGTTATAGCGCTAATATCGAGTTCGGGGTACGTATTCAGGATCATCCACCGGCTTAGTTTAAAGCCCCTTTTGTACGAGCCCACCATCAGGTCATCAAAGCGCGACGAGGCGATATATTCATCGACGACCTTCTTCTTGGCATCCTCGATGCCTTGAGAAAAGATCTGTGTCCTCTCCCTAATATCCTCTTGAAGGTATTCAACCTGATGCTGCAAATCTAGCCTCAGGTCCGCCATATGCTTCACCACAACTCTCATGGCCTCGGTATCTCTCTGAGACCTCGCCATCTTGGCCTGTGCAGCGCGAGAAGCCGCCTTGACAACACGGGAAGCCTCTTCGGCAGCTCGCGCCTGCCTCGAGCTCCTTTCCACTTGGGTCGCCATGGCATGGATAGAAGAATTCACCTACCAAAAGGAAAAATAACAAATGATCAAAAGAACGATAGCAAGAAAGATAAAAGCAAAGAGCCCGACAAGAAATCGTTGACTTACCACCATGGCATGAGTGGCAGCACGACAAGCTACCTGGTTCAAAGGAAGCTCGGTCCATGCCGCAACCTCCTCAGGATAAATGGCCTCCCTACTCTTTTGAAGAGCGTGGTTTGGCGACAACACGCTCCTGAACTCGCCTTGGGCTCCCAAGCTTGAAGGCCCAGCTCGCGTATAAGCAGACTCAAAGTAAGCTGGAGCCCTCGGCATAAGGGGCCCCTACCGCTTCTTGTACTGGAGGGGCCATCTCGAGCTCCCTGGGCGGATCCACTGACGGGTAGTCTGGTACCTCGGGCTCCGCATCTCGAGGCAGCTCAGCACAAGTTCGTTTGGCGACTCGCTTCCTTCTCTTCATGGCGTGAAACAGGTTCCCACCATGAGTCTTCTCTGAGTCCATCACACCTGCAAAAAGAGCTCGGCATCAGGAAAACGAAAGAACATAGCAAAACAAAAGGCAAGCCTCTGAGTAAGGAACCTACTCGAACTCAGACCGGCCTCGATGAGCTTGGCCTCCATCAGATAATGATGGCATTTTAGCCCAAGCCGTGCCCATTCCCGGAGGCCCTTCGCCGTCTCCCTATCAAGCGTAACACCGGCATCAGGGGCAGCCATCCCCCACCCGGTTTGGAATGGCCACCCCAATGCACTTCACACCCCGAAGTAGTCCCATTTCCACGCCAGGACCTTGTTGGGAAGATCATGTAAAAGCTTAAAACCCGAGCGAGGAGACAGGTAATACGCCCGCCTACGCCCGGGAAAGGGACCCTTTTGATTCTTAAGCATTAGAATGGAAGAGAAGATCTCCAGGTCTAAAGGCAAGATCTGTTTGCAAAATAGGGAGATTTCCCCACCAAGTTACGAATAGAATTCAGGTGAAGCTGACCGACAGTTATGCCGAAGTGGTTCATAACCTCGACAATGAGGGGTTGGAAAGGCAGGCGCAACCCAGAAACGAGCTACTCCCGGAATATCATGATCTCATCAGGACCGTGTTCCCAAAGGAAACTGCCCGATGGTATAAAGTAGGTGTACTCCCTAGGCAAGTTGAACTGGGTAATAAGGGAGTGAAGCCCCTCAGGCATCATGGTCGAGGGCCCAAACTTGTCTAACGTCCGACCTCGACGGGAGGAGGACGCCAAACTACCCGAGATGACTCGGCTTATGGGTTCGAACTCTTCCTCGAGCTCTACCTCGGGTTCACTAGGACTGTCGGGGGATGCAACTCGGTTCGTAGAACTTGCATCTGACCCCCTCGAAGAACTGTCTGAACTATCCGAGCTAGACATCGGGAGGAGAAGGATTCCAGGAAAGTACTCACCCGGAAAAAGCAAACGGACTACGGGAACTTGAACGCGAGCTAAAGGCTTGGATGCGAGCTAAAGACTTGGACGCGAGCTGAAACTTGGACGCGAGCTCAAGAAGCAAAACGCAGGAGAATGACAAAGCGACTGGGGTCCCCCACTATTTATACCCACAACAACCGAAAATCAACAGTTCTAATCAAAGCAAATCCAACGGCCCGCAGTCACGCTGACCGCACGTCTCCTGAGACCGAGACATGACTGGCCGCATGTCTTTTGAAACTGAAAGAGTGCCAGCGCACGTCTCCTCACATTAAAGGTGGTAGCGGCGCGGTTTTTCAAATTTGAAGACGCCCGCTGCCACGTCTCCCAGCGGTGCATTTTTTAAATTTTGAAATAAACGCGCGCTGTCACGTCTGTCAGCATTTATAGACGGATTGGCGCGTTTCCCGACTTTTTGGCGCTCGAGATGCCCGAAAAAATCACGATGAACACGCACTTCGAGCTATCAGTCAAACCAGTTCGAAGTACGGGTCAAATCCACTCGCCACCTCGCGAACTCCCCGCGCCAAGGCAAGTTCCTTTGCGCGAGGAGTGGAGGGCAATTGATGAAGGAAGATTTGGCCCGACCTTGTAACCACTCAACACATGGAAAGGCAGCAGCTCAGCACAACAGTACACCCAAGGCGCGAGCTTCGAAAAGAGGAATCCGCGGTCTGAACTCCCCACAAGGAGCCCGAGCTCTCCCTTGGACCCCGAGCCTTACAAACACAAAGGGCAACAACCCGAACTGGCCCACTCCATGGCAGTTCGGGCCACACCTCTATCCGAACTCAAGACTTCACCTCGCACACCACTCCAGCACTTCGCCTCCAGGACACCGAACTGAACAACCGCACCGTACCTGACACCGAAGGAGTCAGTATCCAGGGGTGGCGCACCTGACTGACTTGGGATCTGACGCTTGACAATCGCACTTCAACGGCCACCTGCCACCGCCATCTCCAGTTACAGAGATGGCTTCGACAAAGAAAGTAGTGGCGGTTCTACCCCAGCAGAGGTGATGACACCTGAACTGGAAGAAGCGCAGAGGTAATTATACCCGACCTGACAGAAGCTTAGGAGTGAGTGTGCGAAGTGGTTATAAAAGGCTCTCTACCCTTCGAGAACGAGGTATGTGAACTTTGCGCCATCTGGTTTTATCTTGCCTTTGAGGAAATACTAACTTGAGATTTGGAGCATTCTCACCAGGTTCTTCCCCGGAGATTACTCGCTTTTTCCCCCGTTTCAGGCACCTTGTGCTCCAACCCGAGGCAGGATCGTTGACAGGTAGGACCGGCCGGATTGTGCACCATCAGGTTTAGTAAGAGAAAACAAAAGGGATTCATGAGCCTTCAAAAGAATAAAGTTATTGAGTCCCCTTTGAGCTAAACAAGTGAAAACCATTATACTTAAGTCTCGGTTTGGAAGGGGTACAAATACAAATATGTTCAGTACAAATACATACAAAATAACATAAATCATAAGGTTTTGCACTCTTCAAATTTGTATTTGCATTCCTTCCTAATTGAGCCTAAAGAATGAATAAAGCCTCTTTTGAGCCCAAAAGTCTTCGTGGTGTTATCTTATATTTTGGGCTAGTTTGCTTGTATTTGTTTTATCAACCTATTGAGGCTTGTTTACGTTTGAGCTTCCAATGCAATATTAAAAAATGTAAAAGATTTGGCATTAAGTTTTCAAGGTGTGAAGGTGGAGGCGCGATGTAAAGGTTTGATTGGCACCTGGGAAGCTCAATTGAAAGTTTAATAGAAATCTAAGGAGGGCCCTGAGTAGAGAACGTAGGGGGGTTGACCAAACTTCTATAAAAATCCTGTGTGCTATTTTTGTTTTTGCTTCACACACCCACACCCCCCCTATGCATAGTTTATTGGTTCTAAGATCCACCTAGGATGGATTGATTAAGCAAGAGATAGCAAAGCGACCGGGGGGGGGGGACTCAAGAAAAGCTTTCTGTCACATAGGTAAAACTTCATCAGTCAAGGAAGAAGATAAGTCATAGGCATGCAAGTTATGTAGAAAAGAGGATTAGCTAGCTACAATAGGATTTAGCTAAAACTTTTCCTTACATGTTGACTAGTTATGTAGATAGTAATTACCATTGCTATTGTTAATATGAAGTATTGATAAAATGTATGCTTTGGTAGTTAGAGTGCATTAGTTTTGATATGTTTGATCTTAATACAAGATGTGGTTCAAATTTCTTAAATTCAAACATAGATGATTGTGTTAGAGCCAAAATTTCTTGTAAGGAGTTCAATTAGTTAGACAAGTTTCCCAAAAACAGGAGATCTGAGAGCTTCCCTACAAAAATGAAAATCTATTCTCATCATTGTCTAGAACCATGAATTTATAAATGTCATTTTCTTCACATGAACTAGATCTTTTCATAATCATTTATCCAAATGTTTTTGAAAATTGATCATTTGTTTGGGAAAGTAAACTAAAAAATTAGAACATTGATCTCATGCTATGAGCATCAAAATTAGTCCCATCTAATGAAGAGTGAAGTTTTATTCATGGCACCCTGAAATATGAGAGTACTGGGAAATCGAGGTAGACACTAGTTCCTAGGATTAGGACAATGGGCTAGCTAGTTTGTGCTACAAGAAGGTTTAAAACTTTTTTTGCACCATAAGATTCTATTCTTTCCTAAGACTTCCTCATTAGGACCATGACTTTTGATTGAGGCCCACATAGAAAAGTAATTGAGGTGATGCATGGTTCATATGGATTTCATTGGATTTTCAAATAAGTGCATGAATGAGTAATCACTATGTATTGATCCTTGTCATGAATCTTCTTGGAAATCCAATGCCATTTTATGACACATGGATTGAAATTAAAATTGTTGAACTATAATTAAGAGCACTGATTTTGTTTCCTGAACATATGACTAGAAGGTCTAAAAGTTAAGTTGCTATAACTAGCCTCATAGTAGTAATTGGTGTCCTAGATAAAAACCTAGTGGTAAGATTGAGGAGTGAGATTAAATTTTCCTTGACTTAGTAGTATTTTATGTTTGAATCCCCAATATGCCTTAGGTCTGTTAGATAACCCCATAGGTAGGGAAACCTATGAAGAGTTTTGGGCAAAAGGATTCAATGTAAATAAAAAATAACTTCGAATTGTGTAAGACATAACTTTGTTTGTTAAAGTGAAAGAAATTAAGTGTAAAGCCATTTCAATTTGAACTGACAATTTGGGTAACCGCGCTAATGTTATGAAAAACATATTTCCCTACATCATTGAAAGAATCCTCTGACTCAAACTATTCAATAACTGTACCTAGGAATAACCCAAATATAATATAGGGCTATAAGCTCTTCTCAACCAAATGTACATCTCTATTTTTAATTAAACTTGAAATTATGTGATGAGTGGTAGCCATGTATGCGCTTGATTGATGAATTTTCCCATCATATTCATTTTCTGAAAAGTATGATTAAAAAGTTACTATGATTTGCTTGATAAAAATATAATGATGCTTACATGGCTTGACATTTATTGCTTGTGAAATAATCACATGATAAGTCTATGTTGGAAAAATTATCAAACACCTTAGAACTATTATATGAGAGCTAAATTGTGTTTTGATTAAACCAATTGAGTCTTGGTTGGGAAATTACTTATCCTCCTCTAATAGATTAGTTTGTCCTAGTGCATAGATTAGATACACCTAGAATGTAAATTATTCCTAGCTAGAACGGAAAATTTCATAGAAGAAACTTGAGGATTCCTAAGAAAAAGGTTGGTCCTTATGGTTTGTTTGACTGTTGAGAAAATTAGGTTTAACTGAGCATTTAATATAAGGCAATTTAAAGAAAAAGGTAAAAGACTCACTGTGCCTAATAAGTTTGAATTTAAAGAGTTTTCCACTTATGTATTTTTGAGAGTTCAGTTGATATACCAAGGATGTGACTTCTTCACTCTTAGAATTTCAAAATATGGCTAGGAATCACATAGTGTGGACTAGCACTTTTGAAGCATTGTTGTAAGAAGTCAACTACTAAGATAAGTAATCGACTACTTGAGTCTGGGGTGTTTGCTTTCATAAGCAGTCGTCTACTCAGTAGTAGTAGTTGATTACTATTCTCCTCCATCTATTCAAGTTTTCTTAATCAAGAAACCAGTTAAAAGGACTTAAGAAATGGAAGAAGATGTTGAAAAATGCGAGGAGAAATCCACTCGTAGCAAACTTATGACTAAAGAGATCCACTATACAAGAGGATGAAATGAGGATAGTTTCAAGTTTAGAAGAAGGATTGGTCCTTAAAGCACCAAAGTATAAAGAGTTCATGTTTAGATTGTTGACCTTGTGTGTAGCTATACCATTGAGTTAAAATTGATTAATAAATGCTAAGATAAGAAAAGCACGAGTGAAGCTAGGATTGGGCAATTGTCAATCATTTTTAATCTCTCCAAGAAGATGATAATTCAAATGATAAATTGAGAAGGAAATTTGTTACCAACAAGAATTAGAAAAAGAAGACATCAAGCTCTAAGCTCTAAGGAACTTAATTTGTTTTTATCTTTTTAGGACTTGATGTAACTGGGTAAAAGATAACATTACATGGTCTTAAATGAGAATAATCCCGGTTGACCAAACCTTAAAGACTATTGACTAGTATTAGGTCTAGTTCCTAGGTAATGATTTCTAGACATTTGGAGTAAAAAAATTTAAAGCTTTCAAATGCTGTGAATAATGCTATGAATACTGCAAGTAGTAGACTACCCATATTCATGAGTCAACTACCCTTGATAGTAGAGAGCAAAGTCACTTCATAGTCGACTCCCCAAGAACTTATAATCGATTATCCATGATAGTAGTGACTTAGTAAGCTTAGAGGCATTGAAAGTTGAGGCTGACCTCACCATAGCTAAGGAGTTGATGGATCAATAGGAGGAGCATTTGAGGCAGGTGGGGGAAGAGTTTTCTTATGCCAAGGCTACAATTATGACTGAATACCAGGTTCTTGAGTAATACAAGAATGACTTAGCCGGTTACGCCAACAAGTCATACATTGAAGGGTTTTGCTCTGCTAGGAATAGGTGCTAGCCATTACTCCAAATTTTGATGTAAACAAGCTTGATGTTTTCATCGATGTCGAAGACAGTGACTAGAGGTAAACCAAGGCTTTGATGGAAGGAAGTTCTGGAGAGGGCAAGGCCAAAGGCAACAAAGGCAAAGATAGTCAAGTTGGTGGCTCTGGTGATGGCACTCCTAGGGACATCAGGGTAGTGCATGAGACAACTAAGGTGGAGGTCAAGAGGAGGGTTAAGGGTGCTCAATCTTAGCTTATTCCTTCTTCATGGTTATTTATGGGTTTGTGTGCCCTTAAACTTGTATTGCCTTTTGGGTCAAGATCCCTTTTTTAGGAGTTGTTCCACTTTCCTTTTTTCCTCTTTTTTTTTTTTTTGTCAGAGGTTGAGGTACCTCCTTGAGTGTACAAATAACAATATTTTGCCTAGGTAATGAAAATCATTTTTTTTTTTGCAAATATTGTGTTTTAGAACATTAGTCCTAGCATGTTACTTAGTTTGTAGTGAGTCGAGAGTGTAGGACATTTAGACTTAATTAATGTGTAAGGAGTTTAAGGCCTTGGTTGGATGAGGTCTATTCTTTTTACAATAAGTCAACATGTATGACTAGGGTGTTAAGCCCAATCAGTGTGACTAGGTGTCGGATTGGGTTATCTTTGATGTGTCAATCAGTGAGATCCATAGAGGGGGTCAAAACCTAGGATTGTTGGGACAGTCCGAGAATTTATTTGAGTGGGTGGTCATAGTGACAGGATCAGCCCCTTTGTCGGACAAAGTGAATGATCGGGAAAATGCACTATCTCTGATAAAAACCTAAACTGTCAGCAGTGGATTTCAAATGTGTTTGAAATTTGGTTTTGCATAATATATTTATATAGAGATATACTTATATATTATAGTTTCACAAATTGTTTGCAAAAATGTTTTAATTCCCGGGATCCATGTGAGTAGAGAGTGCAGCACTATACCTTGCAGCCGAGGGAGAGGTTCTCTCTTGTTAGACAGTATTTGATCATTAAGGGCTGAGAGGTTAAGTGTAAGACCATTGATAGTTATACCTGATGGGCTAATCTTGCATCTGCCTACAATCCTTGGGCCTTCATAAGATGGCTGGACCCAAGGACCATTTAGTGTAAATGTTGGGCCCATTAAGAGACCATAGTGAAGGACTCAGGGATTCACTGTATTCAGCAGTGAATTCGGTCAGGCCTTGTAACAAAAGCTAGGCTAAACCCATGTGGCTGATGTGTAGATCAATGTTAGGGTCCCATGCCATACAAAGAGAGCCAAGCTAGCCAACATTAAAGGGAAGTGAGCCTGAAAGCTTAATGGGCCTAAAGCCCATTCCGAACTGGGTTAATTGGGTTAATTAAATAGGGGCGAATATGGGTTTGGATCAACAGATAAGGATAAGAGGATAACTCTTATCCACTTAAAGAGTCCAGATCCAAATAAAGATTTGGATCAGGGAACTCCTAATTTGATTAGGAATAAGTTGATCTTGAACTACAGATAAGATAATGGATTATCCTTATCACTTAAAGAATTCGGATCCAAATAAAGATTTGGATCAAGAAACTCCTAATCAGATTAGGAGGTTGTCTCTTTAAGGCTATAAATAGAGAGCATGGCGGATCTGAAAAGACACACAAACATTACAGAAGACAACTCAGTTAGACTAATTTTGCCTTCAATTTTTTTTCTCTCTGCTCTTATTGCCCTACCCTATTCGATCTCCAATTCTTGGAGCTGATCAAGATTTGATGTTGATATTGTTTCTTGCTAGAAGAAACAATTCTGAAGTTGTGCTCACTACCCCATTTGATTCTTGCTGAAGAATCAGAGGTTCTTGGTGAAGAACTACCTACTAATCTTGCCTCATCCTAAGTTGTGTCATCTTCAGTGGAGGGAGGATTTGGTACTCTTTGGGCATGAACATCTGCATTGGGAGGAGTTTTTTGTGTGGATTCTATATCAGGTATATCCCTCCCTAATCTTGGTTTCAGATTTGGTCCAGTTTGGTTACAGGAACGAACCTTGAAAATGCAGTTTTCTAAACCGGGAATAGGATTCCCATATGGGAGTAAAAAAATTTTTGAAATTTCACCCAACCTTCCTGCAGGGTTCGACCATCCATATGATGGATCTCCCATCCCTTCACTTTGACCCATAAGCCTTTAGCTTGACCAAGTTTGGTCTTCGATTCGTGTAATATGGTTCTCTTAGTCACCTTAGTCTAATTGCTAGTTTGTGGATAGCCAATTGAGGTGAACCGTTATTCTACTTTGAGGTTTGCATAAAGGTCCATAAACTTTGAGTTATTGAATTGATGGTCGTTGTCTATAATCAAGGTATGAAAAAGGCCGGAGCAATAGATAATGCTTTTCTAGAAGAAGCTCTAAATGTTTTTAGTTATGATTTGCGTCAAAGGTTAAACTATGACCCACTTCATGAAATAATCAATGTTTATTATCAAGAACTTTCTTTGACTTGAGGAAATGACCTTAAGATATCCATCTTTGAATGTGCAATAGCTAATGGACTATTGATGGAGGTAAGGGAGGTTATAGGCTGATGTGGTATATTGTTATGGCTTTGGCATCAACCACATTTTTGGATGAGACAAACTACATTCTCCTTTATAGTAGACTAGAAATAATCCTAAGAGTCTTGTGGGTTAGGGACTTACCCCACAAATGATTGTCATAGAGGCCTATGTATTTTCTTGAGGATATAGTCTCCTTATTGGGTCTCAAGCATTTCACATATGACAAGGTGGAAGATCTTCTATATATCTTGTCTTCCAACAATGAATATCGACCTAACTAATGTATAACCTTTTAATCTTCAAAAAGTGGTTGTGGTATATGTACGTTAAGATTAGATCCATCTAGCTCGATCTAGACTAGATAAGACAAACTGACTTATTTATTTCTTCAAAACTAGGATGGAGTAGCTCTTTATGAGTACCAACCTACTAGGATCTGATTTGATTAAGTTTTCTAACTTCCATAAGGCATCAAATTGGATTTTTTCGAATTGTAAGATCCATTAGAGATTGAAGTTTTGAAAATGTGAAACTAGTTCTGGGACCTTGTTGAAGTATTTAGACATTATTGGTTTCTTATCACCATACTCCTCATTCTAGTAATTGACAACGAATTGTGAGTCATTGAAGGCTTTGACTCATTTTACCCCAACTCTTTAGCTAAGGAGAGAGTGGTTAGTAAGGCCTCGTATTTGATTTCATTGTTAGAGGTTGGGAAGCTAAACCAAAATGTGTATTCCATGGTATTGGTGTCTAGGCTTAGGAGGATGAGGCCAATTCCATTCCCTTTTAAATTTGAGGACCTACCTACATGCAAAATCTAGGTAAGTCAAAGTTCTTCTAGTACTAGAGTGTTGTTGCTACTGAAGGTACACTCAATGGTGAAGCTTGCTAGTGCTTGAACTTTAATGGCAAGCCTTAACCTATATGTTATATCATTCTCCAAGCTCAATGACATACTTTATCAACCAACTTGAGGTCATGGGCTTTTACAAGATCTGCTTTAAGGGTTGGTTGGTCAAGACAACTTTAGTATGAGCTTAGAAGTAAGTCTCAACTTTAGGGCAAAGATCACTAATGCAAATGCTATATTCTCCACGTTAGTATACTTTGTTTTAGCATCATGGAAGACATTATTGGTATTATACATCGACTTCTGCCCCCCATGCATCTTTTTTTACCAGAATTGAGTTGACTGCTTTGCCACTTACTGATAAGCATAGGTACATCACCTAGATTTAGTTTACTCAGCAACGGTGAGGAGGCCAAATATGTCTTCAACTCTTTGAAGGCCTTCTGATACTCTTCTATCCACTATAAATCCTTTAGCTTCTTAATTGCTCAAAAGAAAGGCAAGCATCGATCGACTGATTAAGACATGAATTTGCTAAGGGTTTGTCTTAATGTCTCGTTGCATCACCATGAAGCCAAGGAACTTACCCCATGTCACACCAAAGGTACACTTGGTCGGATTCAACTTCATTTGATACTTTCGTAGGATGCCAAAGACGTCGTCGAGCTTGGTCATGTGCTAGTCGGCTTGGAGGGTTTTCATGAGCATGTCATCAACATATAATTCGGCATTGTGACTGATTTGATCCTTGAAAATCTTGGACCAATTTTTGGTAAGTGGTTTCAACATTTTTCAACTCAAAAGTTATCACCTTGTACCAATACGTATCGGTCTCAGTGATGAAGGTGGTCTTCTCCTTATCATATAGGTGCATCTTGTCTAATTACAATTGGAGAATGCACCCAAAATACTAAGGATTTTATACCCCAATGTGGCATCGACAAGGCAATCAATTCTTAGAAAGAGAAAGTTGTTTTTAGGGTAGCTTACCATAACCACATTAACTAGCTTATCAAGATCATATACATCATTAATGAAATGAACTTTAAGTAATTTGTCCACTTCCTCACTAGTCATTTCCCATTGCTCTAGTGCAAAGTTTTTCTTCTTATATCAAACTGGCTTAAAGCTTGGGTCCACACTTGGCCTGAGTCATGGTTGAGGGGTCAACTCTTGGTATGTCAATGACAAACCAAGCAAATACATTGGTGTTGGTCTAAGGGAACTTACCAGTTCGAAGCATGTATCCTCTAGAAGAAGGAACCCATTCAATATAGTTCTTTTAGGCTCGGCCTCATCTAATGGTACTATGACAATGTCCTCTACAAGTTGACCATGATCGGTCTATAATTCATCTTTGAGGTCAAGCCTTTCCACTGGAATTGCTTCTTTTACCTTTCCTTTGAGTGTTGCTACATAGCATTACCTAGATAGTTGTTGGTTACCCCTCATCACTCTAATGTCGTGGTCGATTGGAAATTTCATTACTATTAGACCTGTTCATGGGCCGGGTAGCCCAATGGCCCGGCCCGCACCCCGATCGGGCTTGGTCATGTAATTAGGCCCACGGGCTTGACCTCGGGCCTAACACAGTAAGACCGACTATGTTTCAGGCCGAGCTCGGGATTTGTCAAAAAAGCCTGGCCTGAGCCTGGCCTGAGCCTGGCCCGGCCCGACTCAGCATTATATATTTTACAAAATATATAATATGTATTTTATATATTATTTTCTTTATAATTTCTCTCTCTCTCTCTCTCTATTCAGCCGCTTCAGCAGTAATAATAGTAACAGTATGGGCTAAATTTCGGTCTCGAGCCCAGGCCCAGGCTTCAGTCTTTTTGAGGGCCAAGCTCGAGCCCAAGTTGTGGGTCCGATGGTCGGGCCGGGCTCAGGCTCAGGCCTTAAAAAAGTCTGTTAATATAGAGTGAAATCCCAGCCCGAACCCAAGCCCGACCCAACCCGGCCCATGAACAAGTCTAATTAGTATATTAGTATGTGATATGAAGATACTATTCACCTTATATGGAGTGTAGTGTAGGTATCACGTATAAGGCAAGCCAAACTTAACAACCAAGAACTTAATCATGAGGGTGGATTGTTGGAACTCTATTCCTATCATGACAGGTAGGGTGGTCTTTCCTTTAGGCTTGATGGTTGCCTTCAAGAAATAGATTAAAGGGATGTCGATGGGTTGAAGTCAATTTGGGGTCAGGTTTATCCTCTTGAATCCATCATAAAAAATGATGTCGACTGAAGAACCATTATCAACAAGTATTCTTTTGACATCACAATTGGCAATCGTGAAAGAGACCACCAACACATCACCGATAACCCTTGTAAGTCTTCATTAGAGAAAGTGATAACTTCCTTCGGTTTGACTTTTTTTATGGGCCCTATGTTTGATCTGCAATTATTGGGGCATATGCCTTCTTGGTGGACAAACTATCTTCACTTATTGCTTGGTTTCCTAAAAGAACGTCGATGACCATAAATAGGGTTTTGTTGGATCCAAGGCTGACCCAAATGATTAATTCTTTTGGTCAAAGTCTTTCAAATACCCTTTTCTTATAAGATTTTATGTCTTATTCTTCAATTCTTGGCATCCGTTTGTGTCATGGACGATGCCGTGATAGCGATTACCTTTCTTGGCATTTTTCTTCTTCTTTGTCGGCTAGTGCTTGTACTCTTACTTCCCGACCTACACGAGAATGTGGGTTTGGGAGGCATTGAGGGGAGTGCAGATGTCATATGATGGAAGAACCTATTTGGACAACTTGTCATTCTTACTTTGTGATCTTTTAGGCCTTGTTTCATCTCTGTTCTTTCTCTTCCTATTAGCCCATTCATCTGTAATTGTGCACTTGCTAGCTTTAGATTCCTTTGCATTTATGTACTTATTGGTTTGTGATATAAATTCTATCATGTTCCAAGGCAGTTTCTTTGCAAGGAAGAAATTAAAGGTTGATGATGTCAAGCCATTGGTGGTAGCCATGAAAGCAATATCTTGGTCGAGGTCTTTGACCTCCAAGGCAGCAGCATTGAAGTTTTGGATATAGTCCTAGAGAGGCTCATCCTATTTCTATATGATCACTAATAGAGTAGTAGAGGTCTTATAGCAATGCTTGTTGCTCATAAAATGGGAGAGGAAGAGGTCTGCAAATTGGCCCCATGAGGTAATGGATCGAGAAGTGAGACTTAAGAACCACCACTAGGCAACTTTCTTGAGTGTGTCTTTGGCACATTAGGGCATCAGAGAATCTATTGAATAGCATGATTGCATGAAACTCTTGATATGGTCCTTTGGGTTAGTGGTACCATCATAAGTCTACAAGTTGAGAGCCTTTAAGTTTGGGGTGAGAGGATCTAAAATGATCTCGTTGGTGAAGCCTTCCATCCTACTTGTTGAGTTGTAGTGACTAGAGAAGGCGTCTACCTTACCCTCTTTTACTTCCTTGATCTTAGCTCGACTAGCATCAAATTGTGCTACTAAGCCATCGATCCTTTTATCATGATACCCTAGGGGGACTTTGGCCATGGGTGTCTCCCTAACCCATGAAAGATCAAGGTCATTATGGGAGTATCCTGATGATGTAGGGTTGTGTCCTCTTTGTGCGTGATGGTTGTGAAGTGCTTACACATGTCCAACACCAAGATGGACGGGGTTGGATGACGACTAACACTTCTCTATTTTCTTAAGGCCTGATGACCGATATGAAGACCAATGTACATGTTGCTTTCAGCCACTGAGTTGAATTGATCCTTGGTGTGGCTCAAAGGTAGAGAAGGTTGGCTGGCCTCCTATAGAGGTGGTCATTGACATCAAAGGGTCAGCCATTATGATGTTGGCCACCCGCCAATTGTCGCAAGTGGCATACGTCATTGTCAAGGAGAACTATTTTCTCCATTAATTGCCAGAGAACTTTTCTTAGGTGGCATGAACTTGCAGTGCAAGAGGGGAACTGTGCCTTAAGGGGGGTGAGCGATTTTCCGTTCTTGAATTGTCTTCTTGATGGGCCATGATTCATATGTCAGTTGTTCTACAGATGGCACCAGTTGATGCTACTGAAAATTGTAGTAGGAGTAATTTGGGAACTTTTGAGGTGATGTGGACAAGGTGTTGAGGTGAGATGAGAGCAAGAGCGAAAGAGGGTAAGAGAGTTACTTGTGGTTCTGGCCCTTATTTATAAGCGAGGTCCCATTATTAGCTATGTTATGGGCTCCTTGTAATGGCTTAACACGTTGAAGTGTAATGAAGGCCAAGGCCATTAAGATGGTGACCACATGGCTGAGTGTTACTTTAGCATAAATGAACTTGAGAACTCAACAAAGGTCATAATGTCAAATCACCATTAAGGCCAAGGAAGAAATACCAAGGATGGGACCTTCAGAGTGATGGGCAAAATGGAGGGGTCCATCTGGATCAATGTGACAGAAATGTGGATTTTAAGATGGATGAGTGGAAAACTAGACAGAATATGATTAGGGATGAAGTGCCTAGGAATAGCTCCAACAGGTGATAAAATTAGAGAAAACAGACTAATGGTTTGGTCACATGTTTAGAAGACTACCAACTATGCCAGTTAGAAGAAATGATTTGTTACACATTAAAGAGTTTAGAAGAGCTTAGGATAGACCAAAAAGTACATGGGTAGAAGTAGTAAGAAATGATTTAAGCACAATTGGTATGGATTTAAATAGAACGGATTGGCATTGGCAAAACAGGATCCATATGGATGATTCCATGTTGTTGGGATAAGGCACGGAAGATGATGATTTTATTTGATTAATTATTTATCCATTTGATTTGGACAATATGATTCTATAAGGATAAGTTTCATTCATAAGAACAAAAAAAGCATATGAAGATACATTTTTTTATTTTTATTCTTGACTTAAAATATTAAAGTACCAAAATATGCTATTTAAGACTTATTGGATATAACTTTAATTTGGGAAATTTAATTTAGTTGCCAACATTATCCTTGGTTGGCATAGAGAACTAAGGGTCCATTTGGTTTATGAAAATAGGGGTTTGGAATTGGAATCCTATTCACATTCTTGACAGAATGGTATTTTCTCATTTGAGAGAATGGCCATTCCCTCCCCCTCTCTTGGGAATGATAATCCTATTCTAGTTGATTCTGATTCCAATTTTGATTCCTGTCTAAACCAAACAGACAAGGGATTTTTCTGATTCCATAATTCTTAAAATCATGTCTTAATTTTTCACGATTCTTTTTTTTGTTTTTCACGATTCTAGTTTCCTATAAAACAGCCCATCAAAAAGGATTTCTACAGGTTACGTATATAATTTACATTGTATTTGTCCTATTCTTCTGGTTAAGTAAGTTGGTAATAACGAATCAAACATAATTTAATTTACTAAATCGAATAAAAATTAGAACTCATCACTCTTCGTAATGGGTCTCAAACAAAATATATGCTTTCTGTACCGAGCAGGGGTCATCAACTAGTATTTTGGTTATGGGAAAGTCTTTTTGTTTGAGGCTCTAAGGGGCCCTTGTGCTCGAAACATGGGACAGATGGCAAGTTGTGGGCCCAGAAACTGTACTGTCTTGTGTCCCCAGACACAAGCTTCAGCGTTTTCCATTTATATATATAAAGCTACTACTTTACCACAAGAATATGTTTACCTGAGTGCTTGCCGGCCGGACAATCACAGAATTGCATTCTAAAGAAATGCCACCGCGCCACCGCCCTTCAGAACAACCAAAATGAATAGCTTGACGAATGGTTGATCATTTGATCTTCGTAACGCATCTGTGTGTTTAAACACAGTCGAGGGTAGAGTCTCTTCCTCCTCACCAGTCACCAGCGTCGTCGACAATTTCCTCTCTCCATGCTGCCTCTCCACCACCTTCGACGTCGAGCAGTTAAAAAGGCTACAGCTTTACCGATAGAGAGGATCCATGGCCTGCCTCTCTCTCTTTCTTTCTTTCTTTCTTTCTTTCTCTCTTTCTTTCACGCATATAGATATAATGTTCCTCGTTATATGACTTAGCTTTGTAGGTCTTCTCCAAGTCAACGTTGTGGGATTTCATTAATTATCTATACGAAACAACCAGGCTACTTCGCCTCTTCAGTTTTCACCAGAAGACCCTATATCCATATCCATAGTTAATACTCATCGGCAGTCCAATCCCCACGCTTACCTTGTCATGGGCTTCTATCGCTCCATGTATTTACCAAATTCTCCTAGCTAGTCTCAGTTTGTATGCACCTGTGTAAAGTGTAAATTGTGATTTACTTTGTTTCAAATTTGACTTTGTCTTATTTCTTTGTGGGAAGTAAAATGTAGTACCACTTTATATGCAAGTAGAATAGAGGCAGAATGAGTGTGTTATATATGTTTTTGACATTGAGGTAGGAAGCAATCAAAATGGCATGGTTGGCACTTTATGTATGAAAGATAAGGTATGAAAATGGTGGTACAATTTTGCATCAGTTTTTGAGATACAATTTTGCACTGCCAGGGAGTATAAATAAGAGTACAAATTTTATATCAGGAAAGAGTGCAAATCATATATGATTTCAAACAAACGAATGCAAAACTCAATTGGGTGCAAAATTTGTATCTAGTTCAGATTTTCACTACAAACAAACAGAGCCTAAAGTATTCTCTATCAGTTGAATATGTCTTGCCAATTACATAGATTTATTGACCTTGTCAAGGGAAAAAACAAAAAAAAAAAACATAGAACAGCCTTCATACATGGCTTACATTTCGAATTTCCAATCTGAGTTTTTCTATGGTTTGGGTTTAAATTTTTTGAGATTTGTGTTCGGCCTGCACATGAGAAGTCAAGTGTAGCAAAATATTGGCCCAAACTTATCTTATAAAAAAAAATATATTGGACCAAACTTGGGTTAAGGCTACAGGTAGCCAAGCTCGATTTAAGCATAGCCTGGTGTAGACTTCAGTTACCCAAATGCGGCTTGACTTCAATTTGATATCTAAACCTTATACATATAACTTTTAAACCATTTGAACAGTCCAATTCATTTTCAAAGACATAAAAGTAATCATATTTGAAGGCCAATAAACTCGCCCAAACAAGCTCAGTTAGACACAAACTTGAAAGTGTTTTGCATGGTTTAGGTCAGATTAGGCTTGGGCCTATAAAGTCAGGTTTGACTTGAGCCAGGCCCAGGATCGGACTCAAGTTTTCACTTTAGAATTGGGTCTGGTGTGGCTCCAAGCCTAGCTTCCAAATTGCAGCCTTAGTATCTAATCCACCTTGTCCAAGAACTTAGATATTAATCTGAGACTAGCAGCTTAAACAGTCTAAGAATCTTACTCAAGGAAACCCAGTCATCAATTAGATACAAAAATAGTGTAGATAAAAATCCAGAAAAGATAATATTATTTGTCACGGCTGTTCTTCCTTTCTTTTCTTATTGCACCAATTAATAATAAAGATTAGATCTATCTGTCTGTGTGTGCGGTTGTGGGTTTTATTAATTTAGAGGGCATTATTGGCATACAATTTTTTTTGGTAAAGATAAGTCATCCATATTGCTATCTATTTGTAAATCTACCATGACTCAATGTTCAAGGTACACAATCTTGGTATATACAAAGACAGGTTACCTGGCTTTGTCAGTAGCATGTTTGAGGAGGATTCAATTTCTTTTTTTTTTTTCCTTTATTTCTGCCCCTTACCCCAGCTTCCCCTTTCACTCTCTATACTTTTGACCATGAATGCTGAATCAAAGTGTTATCCTTCTCCTCTCTGTCATTTAATCCAAACCAAGGGACAATGAGCATTTTCACAATACAAGGAGCTAAAAACTGTCACCCAAGTAACTGTCATGCAAACATGTACGTATGTTTTAAAGCAGACTTGGATTAAATCTGAATCTGATCCAGGTCTGCATGATCTGAACCTAATCAGATATCCCTATATCTGATTGGATTCGAATTTCAATTTATGTGGTTGGATCCAATCTGAATCTGACTCGACTGCAGCCATAGACCCAAGTATAAGTCCAGGAAGAATAAACTGAAAAAGCTGAAAATAGTCATGCTGAAAACTAAAAAAGCTGTCATGCTACTGAAAAAGCTCCCCACCATGCCACCTAAGAGATCCATATTTCATTTTTCTTATTTGATATGTAAACAAGCTATCCAAAACAGAATTTTCTTATTTAACCAAAATCTCCTACTTCTATATTTTTGAAGTCCTAGAGGTCATTTTACTCAAATGACCTCTATTTCCATGGCTGCCATACTACTGAAGATGATGATGATGCAATGTATAACCAAATGGCTGCCATGCTCTGCCCGTAGGCTATACTAATTATAACAACTACACAGAAGAAGATACCTTCAAAGTAGACCTTTCACGGGCTGGGTTTTGGGCTCTACTTTACATGGTTTCAGGCTTGGGCTTGGAGTTGGGTCCTTTAAAATTTTGGCAAAAGTTAAGCCCAAGCCTGGCCCAGAAAAAGGTCTACTTCAGAGCATAAAAGAAATATGATCAGTGTCAGTAAGATACCTTGAAAGAGAATTGTATTCATCCATCAATTAGTATTTCGAATCCATCATCACTTACAAATGAAGTACCTGATGAAGTAATAACAAAAGGAATTGTAGGAATTGGTAACACTGGAGATTTTGCTCGTGTAATAAATTTCTGACCTGAAAGAAGTAAAACAGAATTTGGAAAAATTGCAGTTGATCCAACTAATCTAATCTCCATAATTTTATGACTTCTATAAACTTCAAATGCAGTTTCTAATATAACATTAGACCATATAGAATCAAATTGCATACAGTTGACCTGATGTTTTAAAAATTACAAGTGCGAGGGGTTCCTAGAGCTTGAATTGCAAGATGAGGTGCATGATTGAATTAAGATGTCACCTTTGAAAAAAAGAAATTTAATATACAAGAATACATAAATCTAAATTCTGTAAGAAATAAAATATTTCAGAAAGTCTATTATCACAAATAGTTATAGTACTAACCTGAAAGTAGAGTTTTGATTTATGGAAACTAAAGCCAGTTAAAACTAATAGTCATTAAAAGTGCCTTTTCATTCAGATCTATAGTGACAGGTGAATAAAAACATAGATCTGCATGGAGGCAGAGATGCCATTGGATTGAGAGGCTTCCCTACATGCATAGGTTTTGAGACTTGAATAGGATTTATGTGTTCTGTTTTCCAATAAAGGTACAGAAATCAATGCTTTTTCTTACTTGATATGTAAACAAGCTGTCCAAAACAGAATTTTCTTGATTTGTAGCAGTCTACATTCAAGACAAAGTTTTGCTTCATTGCCTTATTGGTGTGCCATGAGTTATGCATATTTGATATGTTTTAATCTAAAGATCACCTGCATCTAGATCTGATACAACAGTTGGTTGAGATAGTTAATTTATTATTTACTTTTTTTTTCAGAAATTAGGCTATTCTAGAACCTCACCCAAATAATTTTAAGTTTCAGCACAAAGGTGGTACTTAATGGAATTTCTATTTAAGCTAGCATGCTTCTGTGGTATGTTTGACTCTTCTATGAAAATCATTTGGATATAACATTATTTAGAGAACCATATTTTTATTAGTAAATCCATTGCCCAAATACCTCCATTCTAGGTTTGTGGTGGAACAACATAAGGTGATGTCTATAAAAGTGATGGTATATTAGAGACCGTGTCTCTCATATGATTAATGTTCTCTCTACAATTGGTGAGATAAGAATTCCAGGAGTTTTGATTGACACGTTCTCTTTTTGATAAGTTCAAGATGCCTTATTGTGGATCATGCAGCCTGATATATGCAAACCATATTTTACAAGGGTTAGGGTGCTCCAGAACCAAGGTCCATGAAACTAGAAGGAAACCAGCAAATGGATGAGTGCATATCCTTCTGGAGTAATATGGACATAGCTTGCTTAGGGATAGAGCGATAATGTATTAACCATGAAATGACTCCCCAAGATCTCGAAAGGTGGTTCACCTGTTATATTGAGTATTAATTGGATAACCAAGGAAGCATTCCCCTCTAGCTAGCAGATATCTGTAATTCCATATGAGAAAAGCCTTCAGCAGGTAGGGCTGTAAACATGAAAGTAACATGTACCCATTAGATATGTGTGTGGACTGTAGATAGATATGGATACATGAAAATAATATGTATCCATTAGCAAAGTTAGGTTTACTAAAGAGTCATAGGTTCAAATATCATAAAAGTTATTTTCAAGTCATTGTATACCTCATATACAATATCAAAATCCTTCTGAATTCATTTTATTAATAATATATAATATTCTGCTTATTTTTAATTTAACTTATCAATGATATTCAATATCCAAATCTGATCCAAACTCAATTTGAACTGACAAATAAATTTGATTTGAATTTCAATATTAACAGATGATGTTTGGATCTGGGTATATCCAATTTAATCCAATCTGTCTGCAATCTTACACGACTTCTTCTATAAGGCTATCAGAGATCTGAAGATTAAAAGAAAAGCATTCAAGGGTCCACCATATTGACCAGAAGTGGTCTGAAAGACATACCTATGTGCCTGTAGAGTTCCATCCAAGTTGAATTTGATCCATGTATAGGAAAGATGTATCCAAGAGAATAATGGAGTGGTTTTGGGGGACAAAGGGAAAGGTTAGATGGAGAAATGGTAGTCTCAGTAAAATGATATTTGAACTCAACTCTCCAATGGCAGCATATGAATATGAAATAACAAAGGACATTAGTTGGAATGCACTAGAAATAGGGGAATCTCATATTTAATTTTGATGGACCCTAGGGAATCCGGAAGCTTCAGGGATTAGGGGAATCTCAAATTCAATTTTTCTGACCCCATTGATGTTGAAATTCTCCAAGGCTGAATTACATGCCTTGATTCAGGGGTTAAATTTGATGAGCATGAAATGGTGGTGGAATGTGGAGTTGAGGAAGACTGCAAAACTATAATTTGCTCGATGAGGAAAGAAGATACGATTTCTTGGAGACAGTCATAGTCCTTAGGTACCTTATTGAGTGGCCCATTCAACAAGTTCTATGTATATTGCCCAATCCTTGTCTGAATTTCAATCAACCACCTCAACTCCTAGGATGAAATTACTGCCCCCCTCCTCTAATTGAGGAGCATTATATGGTGAATGGTGAAAGTATAATATCTAATCTAAGTAAGTGCCCTGATGAAGCGTATTTTGGCAGCACCCCGCTTGCTGGCTACTCGGATGCTGACTGATGATGTGCGATCTGACTGCTCTCTGGTCATTTGGCTACTTCCTGATGGCTGATGACTCAGAAGCCGAGCTGTATGATTTTTGCTAGATGAAGGCTTGGATGCCGAGTTGACTTGGCAGACTAGGGGGTTGATCGAGTACCGAGCTAGATTGATTGTCGAGCTGTGTAGCTTTTTCAGAGAAACCTGCAAGGAATCAATGTTAGAGGACCCGTGGTGGCTAACCCGGCAAGGTCGCTCTGATGCTTAAGTTAGTACTCTTTTAGTGATTGTGAGCTATAAATTAGAAAGTATGAGAGCTAGAATGCACTTAATCGCGCATACCTTTTCCCCTGTGTCATTGGGGTTGGTGCCTTTATATAGGTATTGTTTGGTGTGGGCTTCACGCACCACATCCGAGATTTCCGGGAGGTCGTGCCTAACTGGTTCGAAATCCTCAAAGGTAACTGCCACGCACGTTGACCATTCTCTGGAACACTCGGTACGTGGGCCAACTCCCGAGAAACTTGGGAGTGTCGGGATATGCATACCGAATTTGTCGACGGGCATATCTCACAGGTCGCCACCTAGACCTTAGTTAGGCCGACAAACCCTTGAGGGAGGTCGCTCCTCGCGCCAAGGTCACTTCAGCCAATGACGAGGTGCTACAGGTCGGCCCTGGATGAGGTGCTCCTAACCGACCTAAGTTGTGGCCGAGGTCAACAAGTCAGAGCGAAGACGAACCACGATCTGGGACTCCAAATCATCGCTTAGGTGGTGTTTATGTGTCATCCAACAATTCCAAGATGCCATGTGTCACGATGTTACTGGAGGGCCAAATTTGCCCTCATCAATTGCCCCCCACTCTTGAGCTGAGGGCAACTCAGCGAAGGGAGAGATTGCTCCTTTTGGCCTGGAATGATTGTTTGATGAGCTCATAGTTATTGGCGTCGACCCAATTTGCTTCTCAAGTCGGAAGAGTCCAAGTGTTTGCAGCCTTACGCAGGACCTCTCCGTCTTGATTTTCGGGGCACGAGAGCGAACTCATCCGCTCGAGGAGAGGTGAAACAGGTACCCCAAGGACATCTACCTTATTAGGGATGCAACCATCAAGGGGTTCTGCAATCCGACCTATTACCTCAAGAGCGAAGCTCATCATGTCGCCCTCATGAAGGGGTTCTATGTGACTACTTTATCAGGTCGCTCCACTTAGGTAGACTTCGACGCAGTGTCACTCGATCTAGTTCTCAAAAGAGTAGCCAGTGATTTCGACATGGAGCCTGAAACCGAGGTGAAGAGATCGGCCAAGTTTGCATCTGTCATGATGCTGAGAGTGAACTAGATTTTCCTTTGTTCTCTTTCTCGTGCTGAATGCAAACTGCTTTTTATTTCTCCCATGCTGAAGAGGCGACTGGGTCTTATTCGTGTTTAACGCCGAGGTCACTTTTCGTTTGGTGTCGTAGCCCTTGGCTCTAGGAGCGACTTGTGGTCCACTCTCCTTATCCTTGATCTTACCCATGCCAAAGGGGCGACTGGGTCTTATGTAGTGCTGAGGTCTTTTATCAGCTCGGCACCTTAGCCCTTAGGCTCTGGGAGCGACTCATAGTCCACTCTCCATTTATTTAGCCGACGTGCGGCCTGACCTGTTCGCTTAAGCAGGTGGTCATTCTGTTGTAACTTTAGATGTGGCAACTCCTACATCGTCACTTGAGATTGGCTTATTCGGGAAGGTGCTTGCAAGATCATGGCGTACTGCTCTTAGAACTGTTGACCGCCTGCTCCTATTGGAGTCATGGGAGGCTCACCCTGAGGGGTTAGCTCTGCTGTCTACGGATCGCCTACTTTCACGAGAACCATAAGGGGCTCGACCTATGAGGGTGGTTCCACTTTCAGCTCGCTTCCAACTCTCAGGGGGGCCATAAAAGCTCGATCTATAGTGAGGCTTCGCAGTTCAGGCTAGAGGTAGTTCGGGTCAGATCGTTGAGGCTCGTTCGGGCTGGTTATTCATTTCTGTTCAGTTTGTAGGTTTTGTCATTACTTTCGACGTTAGATGATAAGTTGATGCTACGGTTGCACTGCATCAGCCTTCGGAGACGCTGGTCGCCAACTCCTACGAGAAGCCACAGGGAGCTCGACCTGCAGGGGCAGCTCAATTAGCTGTAGGTCGCCAACTTGAGCGGGAGACTTGAAAGGCTCGACCAGCAAGGGCGTCCGCACAGTCTGTAAGCCGCTAACTCCCGCGGAAGCCGCGAAGGGTTCAACCTGTAGGGGAGACCTCGCGAAAAAGGCTAATGAGGCTCGTCCGGGCTGAAATGAGGTTGGTAGAGCTGCTTTACCGGTTGATCATCAACTCCCGCAGGAGCCACAAAGGGCTCGACCTGCAGGGGCGGCCTTACTCCAAGGTGCCTGTCGTCAAACTATTGGTTGTTGAGGTCATTCAGCTGCTGATTGTTCTGTGAATGCGCCGAACTTCTCCCATGCTTACACCCGATTGTCACAAGGGGGTTCTCAAGGTTTGTCAGTTGTTCTTGCCCCCCAGTAATTGATTTCGTTCTTGATGTTGGTGTTGCTTAAAAATGCCATTGAGTTAGCAAAAATGGAAATTAGAGAGTAAGAACTTAAATTTTTAAAAGGTGAGATCTTAGCTTTCTGGAAGATGAGAATTTAGCCTTTTAGAAGGTGAGAACTTAGCTTCTTGTAGCGCATTCCCACAAACAGCGCCAATTGATGGTGTGCAATCTAGATGCTCCTAGATGGAAGGCAGCTCGTACGCCTATCACTGACTGGATGAGCAAACTGCAAGGAAGAGGGATCAGAGAACCCGGGGTGGCTAGCCCGGCGAGGTTGCTCTGATGCTTAAGTTAGTACTTGTGTATTGGTTGCAAGCTTAAAGATTGAATGTAAGAGAGCTAGTAAGCACTTAAATCGCGCATACCTGGTTCTTGGGGGCAGATGCCTTTATATAGTTGAGCTGCCGTGAGCCCTAAGAAACCTCTCCGTGATCTTCAAATCGAGTGGTAGGAGTCAGTTCCGTTTCGAAAAGTGCTTATCCGATAAGGCTTATCGTGCCCACCTGATCCGGGCGGGCTAAGGATAAGGTTCACGGTCACTCATCGTAATCCCGAGATCTTTGGAAATGGTTGGCAAACTCATAAATGTCTGCCACGAACCACTTCGAAGCCTTTGGCTGCCCAAGGAGCTTGGACCTCGGTTCCACCGAGCTGACGAGGACCCCAAGGTGAAGAAACGACCGAGGTGGTCAATGGCGCTGAGTCATCATTTAGTTGGCGGGGTGCATCCACGTGTACTTCGTGCAATAGGTCGGACCAAGATACCCCTCATCATGCCCCATTCCTCTTAGCAAGCTATTCAATCCAACTAAGAAAAATGCCACCAAAACCCTACGATGGTTAGATCAATTGGTTACAGAAAAAATTCAACTCTTACATACAATTTTCCATTTGATAAACACGAAGAGAGGGTGCAGCTATTCAGTCCAGAAGCACCGACAATAAACAGACAGAGAGTGTGTGTGTGAGAGTCTCACCTAAAGCCGAGAACGAGATCGAGATCGTTCTCTGCTTGCCGTCTTGTTGTGGGAAAATCGAGACCGAGATCATTCTCCAGCTGTCATCAGGTCATGAGAAAGTCAAGATGTGGTTGCCAGTTGTGAGAAAATCCAGACAGATGTCATTCTCCGGTTGTGAGAAAGTAGAGAGAGAGGGAAAGACAGAGAGAGAGTGGGAAGAAAATGATTTACACGGGAGAGGAGAAAAGGAGACCTAACTTTTTTGGTGCCAGTTTTATAGCAGCAGTGGACAATGTTTTTAGATTTTATTCATCAGTAAAGAATGATTTTATTAAAATAATGAAAAGATTACAAGTACATCCAGAACCGGGACTGTATACCCAACTGCCCATATATTGTATTTAGTTTTTAGAATCCGCCATCCGATTAGAAGTTCTCTTAACCTAACTGAAAACTGCACCTACTTTATTCACTAGCTTCCCAATTTCCCTCAAAGTTTGCCTGTAGATCCAAGCTCCTGGGTTGTTTCTGCACATCCATAAGATTACCAGCTTTGACTCTCCCTCTATTTCAATATGCTGCAGTCCAATTTGCTTTGCTAATCTTAGGCCTTGTAACAGCGCTTTACTTCAGCCTTTAATGGAATCATAAAATCCAATTGATCCTGAATATAAAGTCACTACCTTGCCTTGCACATCTCTGAAAACACCTCCAATCCCTGAAGGTCCCGAATTTCCAATTGAGCTCCCATCAAAGTTCAGCTTCACCCTATTATTTCCTGAAGGCTTCCACTCCATTGTCTTGAGTTGCGTAGGAATTTACCACCTCTCCCCAAGCCCTCATAATATCATCCACAGTATATTCCTTAAAGGTATCTGTAGTTTTAGTCCAATGAGCAACTTTTATTTTAATGCTGTCTACAATATCCTCCATAGATCTGCCTTTTTTCCTTAAATAATCTCTCATTCCTTTCTTCCCAAATCATCCATAATACTGCTGCCCTTGCTGCTCTCCACATGATTCTGCCCCTCTTTCTAGTCTGTCTTTGAAGTTTGAAAGCTAGGGCTGAAGAGGGTATCTATGCTCTGGGGTGGATATTTCTTTTAGATTTTTCTTTCCGATACTTAGAAGTTCCTATGGACTATTTGATAATGGTCCCCCAAATCCCTACATTCGTTCAGCCTTCCTCTACAAACCAATTTCCCTAGCTGGCGACCATCTATTTCCCTTTAAATCCTATGCTTCAACACTTAATTCCCAAATTTTTATCACTAGTTTAATTTTTAAGGAACCCTTATCTGTCCCACATCAAAGAATATTTCATGATTAAAACAATACTAAATAGAATAGCATGAATAGCAATATCCCTCTGGTTCCAATAACTATGATACAATATTATATTACTTTGATTGGTAGTGGAAAATGAAGGATAAGGTGTAAGTATTAGGAAAAGAACATATCATTAATGTATAAATGAATTTCTTTTCTCTGCCTGGTGGGAAGTAAAAATAAGTTTATAGGCATAAGAAAAGAGGTCATCTCCTCTAAACTCTAAGCTAAGATAAATCAATTGCCAAACTTAGTAAAGCTAAGTCCACAAATATACACTTTTATAAAGTGAAGGCTTACATGACAGGTACAAACCTGCCCTGCAATTCTAGGCTCAGCATGAGACATTTTGGGACCAATAATTATCAACAGCTAAACCCTGTGACCTTCAAAATAGTAGCTACAAAACCAAATAATCTCACCCCAAAAATTCAAAATTCCATTTTCTTCTGTGCAACCTTCCCAAACAATATAGTTCCACTACTATCACAGTGCTACTCAGTTTTGTACTTAAAAATCCAAAAGCAATAGGTAGTGGTTCAATATGGGTGCAGTTATTGAAGACTGTTTCCAATCATTAGGTCAGGATTATTTAAGGAACAATTACTGCAGAATACATAAGGAAGTTGCATAAAAAACGAAGATAGTAAGTAGAGAATGTACACTAAGCAAATCTCAGAAGGATTCCAACAGGTTGAACTGATGCAGGAAGAGGGGAATAATGGAAGGGCCACTTCAATTGCTGTAACTTAGGTAAAGGTTGTTCTGTAGCTTCCTTCATTGCCTTCCTTAATGAAATTCCTGACTAGTGCATTCCAAGTCACATGATTGGGTAATATTCCATTGTCCACTCCTCTACTTAGAAGTAGGGTGGCATCATCAAGCATGCCTGCTTTGCAATGCCAACTGATGAGGGTGTTATAAGTAATAGTGTCAGGAACAATTCCTTCAGATTGTAACCTGTCCAAGAGCTTCAAAGCTTCCCAAATGCGACCACTCTTGCAAAGACCATTAATGAGGCTATTATAGGTGACTATATCTGGTGTTAACCCACGGTGTGTCATATCCATTAGAAGCTCAAGTGCTGCTTGTACTCTCCCTGTTTTACAAAGAGCATTGATCAAAATGTTGCAAGAAATGTTATTAGGTCTAACACCCTTTCTCATCATTTCTTCAAACAATCCCAAAGCCTTCTCTATGTCTCCAACTCTGCAGAGTGCTTTTATTAGGCCATTATAGGTTATGACATCAAGTAAGAAACCCCGGAACACCATTTCACTCACAAGCTTCAGTGCTTCTTGCAATGCACCTTGCCTTAGAAAGGCATGAATCAAGATGTTGTAAGTTACATTGTTAGCAATCACCCCCTCCAACAACATATCCTGGTAGAATCTTAGTGCCTCTTCAATCTGGTTTGCCTTGCATAGACCATTAATTAGAGAATTGAATGTGAATATGTCAGGCTTACATCCTTCATGTGGCATCTTAGCAAAAAGTTCCACAGCCCCATGAACTTTCCCATCCTTGCATAGAGCACATATAAGGCAATTATATACTGCAGTACTTATATCATGTCCCTTAGCTGATATCTCCTCTAGAATATCACTGGCTTCCTTCAGTCGGCCTTTCTTGCAGAATCCATCAATCAAAATAGTGTATGTTATCATGTTGGGCTCGCACTCCTTGGTTTCCATCTCATACATCATCTCCTGAGCCGAAACCAAACAACCCACCCTGCAGAGACCACGGATTAAAATGTTGTAAGTGAAAATATCAGGTTTGCACCCAACAGTTAACATCCTTTCATTGAACAAGGTTTTTGCTTCATCAATCCTTCCAACTGTCACATACCCATTGAGCAAGGTATTTAACAAAACCACATTAGGGTCTGGTAGTTTGTCCAGTAATGCCCTTGCTTTGTCAACATGCCCATTTCTACATAACCCATCCATCAACACCCCATAAGTTACAGAGTTGGGAGTGAAACCACGGAGAAGCATCCTATCAAACAACCTTCCTGCTTCATTTATCCGGTCAAGCCTGCAAAGACCATGAATGACATCATTGAATGTATCTACATCAGGTCTACAGCCCATCAAAAACATTTCTTCTAAGAGTTTCAATGCTTCAGACACCCTATTATCCTTGGAAAGGCGGTGTATCAGAGTCTGGTAAATTACTGAATTGGGCACACAACCATGTTTAGTCATTTCCTTGAGTAGTGAGCATGCAGAATCCACTTCATTTACTGAGCAAAGGGCTTTCATTACGATACTAAAACTATAAACAGTGGGACGCACTCCCTTACTCAACATTTCATAGAACACATTGGCTGCAATTTTAGCACAATCGCCAGCAACTAATATTTCCATAACAACATTATAAGATCTGAAAGTGGGTTCACAACTAAAACAATCATTCATCTCCATGAGAAGCCGGGTTGCTTGCCCAGGCAAACCAGCTCTCCCATACCACTTCATAATCACGATAAAAAGGGCTTCTCTAAAAACAATCCCTTCTTCCTTCATCTGAAGCAGTAGTCTATCTATAACCTTAAATTCCTGGGAAGCTCCAAGTTTATCAATCAGAATATAATATACATCAAAAGAATGGCAATAGGCCTTCTGCTTACTTGCCCAATTAAATATCTCCATCGAAGTTGGGGCATCGAGAGGTAGTTCAAGCAATTTACAAAGCTGTTTTGGTGTGACCCTACTGAGTGAGCTCCTGAGCTCTTCAAAATCGAAGGGTTTGAGCAATTTTTCCCACTCATTCTCACGATCCAATACACTGGTGTCCAAGTAAATACCACCACCACTCTCATTAGAGCCAACTGAGAAACAACGTTTTCTGCATAAAGCTGATAGATAGTTTCTGATACAAGTTGTAAAATTCAATCTTTTCAACATAATTCTACATGGGAAACTTGGAGATTCCAGAAACTACCAGAAAGATAGGAGCTTGGGAGAACCCAAGAAGCATAACGGCCAAGATCCCTATTCTTCTTTTCTGCACCTAGTAAGAATTCCAAATAGACTAATCAATCTGAACTCGGATTTTCAGAAGAAGAGGTCAATGTAAAACAAAGAAGAATGAATAGAAAACAGTCGTAACTACATATGAGACATTTGAGAAGAGCCATAGGCAAAGGTGGGAATCCCCTCTTCTTACGTACACTTTCGTCTTTCGGTCCAGAAACCAGAACCTTGGGCTGATGGCAAAGGTGGACCCTGGGAATTCACATCTGCCGATCTGCGCCCCACACAACCAATGACAAATACGGTTGATGTTTTTACATCTGCGCCCCATAGTAAATACCGACCTTGTATTAGGAATATCTATCGATGATAGTACGGGAGATGATAAACATTATTGGAAGATGTTCTCAATACAAGGTCATCTGTTGTGGGGGCATTGTGAGGTGCAGATGTGTACTCGATTTTGAGGCACGCTTTATGGGACGCAGATGTTAACTCGAGGACTTGAGGACGTCGGGCTTAGGATTTATCAGGGTTAACGAAATGAGGGTGGGTTTGAGCCTGGATGGGGTTTGGGCTTACACAGGAGACCGACCTTAGAGACACATCCCACCCTATACGAGAGATATTCCGATACATGGTGAGATGTCCCTGTGAGGTTGGTGTGAGGCGTAGATCCGGTCTCAAAAGAATTGGGTCGGGTTGGATGAAAGGTGCCGATGGGGTTTGGGCCAGGGGAAAGGGCTGGCTTAAGGTCTTGTACAAGGATTATGCCAAAACCTCCCTAATTAGAACTCGGAGAGTATCCCGAGAAATACTTTTAGGTTATGTTTGCTTTGAAAGAAAAGGTAGGGAAAGAAAGGAAAAAGAAAGTAAACCTATACAAGTTTTGTTAGGCTTTGTTTGGTTTGTGGGATGGGGATTAGAAAAAATGAATATTTCTTTTTCTCTCATTTGTTTTGAGGGAAATAGAATGATGGGATGAGAAAAATGTGGAATGTCAGATCCTAAAATCGCGAATTTGGAGTCGCACCAAAATCGTGCAACCCCAATGGAAAAATTTGAGAAATCACTGTTACAAGTACTAGCGACGCCGAACAGAAGAGGCGGCGGTGGCAAGAAAATCAGTGCGAGGGGCAACGGCGATCTGCTACCTCCCCTTCCCCATTTGAACCCAAAAGTAGAGCAACGGCGGCGGCACCCCCCTCTCAGCCACTCCCTTCCGTTCTTCTTCTTCCCTGTTTGAACCAAAAGCAAAGCAGCGGCGACGGCACTCCCTCTCAGCCACTCCCTTTCATTCTTTGGTTTTACATACACGTTCAAGAACTTGAGACTGAGGAGCGAAGGAAAATCAGATATGGGAAGTTACCGTTCATGGCGTTGTTAGAGACTTCTAGGTACTATAACGAGCAAAGGTTAGTGATAGGCTTCACGCTCCCTGAAATATTGCAACTTGAGAGGTCGAGGGACACGGGCTTCTCCAACCCAAAAGGAAAATTTCTGAGATTGTTATGGGATAGGTTGAGTACTTCCAGGCTCAAGAATCCTGAAAGATGCACTTTGGTGAACCTATTGTGTGAGAGATTGAGCTTCTGAATCGACGACAAAGAGGAACCTGAAGCGTTTCTCGACATGGGCTCAAAACCCATGTCAATTCATCGCGAGATTGACTTCAACAAGGCTCAACATAAACCAAAACCCACCGGGAATAAACCCATTTAGTGAATTGTCGGAGAGATCAATATATTGCAACTACGTTAGATTCCAAAGAGAGAGAGAGAGAGAGAGAGAGTAAAGTAGATGAAGGCGTGAAGCTTCTTCTCTTCCCGCAAGAGTTGTGCTTGTTGGTTGTTGCATATATTCCTTGAATATTTTTATACAACAATAATTGACTAGAGAACCCATGCTTTCCACCGGCGAACTACTGTTCGTCTTCCTCTTGTTGGTGAAATAGTGTTTTTTTCATTATTTTCCCATATATAAAACCAAACAATGGAAGTGTAATTTTTTACACTTTCCCATCCCATCCTATCCCATCTTTTCTCATCCCACCCAAATCTTCCCACAAATCAAATGTGAGCCTAAAAGGTTTCTTTACCTTTCCCAACCTTTCCACACTTTTTCCTTCAAACCAAAAGTGAAAAGTTGTATTATTTTACATATTTGCATTTGTACAAATACCCTATACTTTAAGGGGTAGTGTTAATACCTGAAATTCATATGTGTTATAATATAAAAAGACAAAAATACCCTTTACCTATTATTTAATTTTCTTTACCTACCACATTCACATAAAACGCTTCCTCAACACCTCGCCGCATGGTACTGTCCTGGAACAGCTTCGTGCAAGGGTGTGTTCCCATCTATATTCGGTTCTCTCACAAGAACATTCCCATGCTGAAGAATCGCACTTACATGTTGAAAGTCCTAGTGACTGTTGGATTTTAATCTCATAAGAGATTAAATCCAATGGGTTTGATTGGTCAATTACATGAGAAATTGCACTTGCACACTTGGTTAAAAAATCAGTTTTTTCTCTTACAAAAACCCAGTTTTGAACTTGTCCCACATTGGAAAATTACAAGTTTTGTTTTCAGTATTTCAATAGGAGCTGATTTACACTCCTTAGAATTAGTAGAGGAGAGTATGGGGATTCGATACCGCGCAACGCGCGCGCATGCGTGTGCGTGCGTGTGTGCGGCGCACTTTGCTCGCACCTTGCGCGCACCCACGTGGCTCGCGATGGGTAGCTTTGGTTTTGGTGCGTTGCTGACTGTTGATCACCGTTGATGAGATCAACGGTCACGATTCGATCGGGTGTGATCAAGAGGCACAATTCAAAGTTAATAGTCACTAACTGTTAACTACTTTTTAAACAGTCACAATGTTTGAAATTGTGACTGTTCAAGGTGCCTTCTCTAAACTAGTACCTACCTTTTTCACAAATTATTTAAGGAGCATGAATCAGACTCCAAATCACACAATGTCGAAATTCACTATCTCTCTCTCACAGAAGGTTTCTTTGGAGACTCTTCAACTTTGCTGGTTGCAGATTCTCGCCCAAGGCTCTGTTGTATCCTGGGAACGAATTTGCCTATAACCCAACAACAAACTCAGTGAAACTAAGTGGGGGCAAATAACGTTCTAAAGACAGTGTCTTCAGACGCGCCTCAGAGCTTCTCCTCCAAAGTTACAGTGACCCCATCTTCTCCAACAGTGACCTTATCGTTGGTGGTCTTGACTGCGGCTTAGTTAGGGATGCCTCATTTGGTAGATAATATCCTTCCTTCATCGAATGTGTTCATCCGAAAGAAACAGGCCAGAATCAAGTATCATCACCATTGATGTCGGTGGGCAACTCTTCCAGACCACCAAACAAACCCTGGCCCATCCAGAAGAAACCAGAATCGAGTATCATCACCATTGATGTCGATAGGCAATTCTTCCGGACCACCAAACAAACTCTGGCCCAAGCTGGTTCCGGCTCACTCCTCTCGAAGCTTTCCAATCCCTTGTCTCTTTCTCGCTCGGATGTTCCTTTCTAGTATGCTCGAATTCATTAACATTTTTAGAATCTTCTAATCGAACATTTTTAAATGTATCACCGATCCGAACAGTGTGGTAACCTCCGCGTCTGTAGTCTTGTTGAGAAAAATGATGAAAAGAAAAAACTAATGATGAAGTGGTTTCTTTAATGGATTTCAAGCACTCTTCAGTGCAGAGCGATCCAAGAGAGATTCTAGGTGACTGGAGACTTGGCTCATCGAGTCAGTGCTCGTGGAGGGGCATCAGCTGATCCTTTGGGTAACAAGTAACATCTCTCGATCTCAGTAATGGCACTCTTATCGGTCTACTCCAAATGGGTTCTCTCATAGCTTTGGTGATTGCTTGATCAGGTCCGTCGAGAATCTCAACGGCACGGGAGGTAGACGAAGGGTAACCTAGATAATGCATGGCAAAAACCTTGGCTTATCTTTTATGGCTCCCATGCTCGTTCTTCTTCTCCTTGCTGCTGCTATAAGGTGGAAGGCTGTTTTATATGAGCCCAAAGATGCTATATTTGGTACGTTGAATTTAGGGCTGTTCATGGAATAAGAATAACCCACGTCTGTTCATCACTTGCAAACGATCTAATTCTATATTTTATTATATCAGCGATTGGACTGATATAGTTCTTCACGTACCTTGTCAACAGGTAAATTTGTCACCAGCAACCAGAACTTTTGGACGGCTCTCTCTTTATAGCAAGGGTAGAGCAGTCGTTTTCTTCCTGTTTCTTCCATTTCCCAGCAAGACAAGTCAACCGGCTCATGGTAATGACATTGCTTACGCATTGATTCAAGTAGAGTGAGCAAATATGAGGATGAAAACAATGAATAGTATGGTTCAGTTTAAGGTAGAAGATAATAATTAAATAGTTTCTTCTTTTAATTTGAAGCGTGGTTATGACATTTTCAAGAATTTTAAGCCAGACATGTCATCACGTGATAAGTTAATAGGCTGCTAACATTAGGGACTAAATTTGCAGTTTTTGAAACATTAGGTATGTAGTGACACGATTTGAAGTTGGGTATTAACTTGACACCAACCCTAAAGTACAAGGTACTAATTTGGATTTTTTCCTATAAAATAATATAAAATACAAAATTTTGCACTCTATATATTTGTATTTATATTCCTTCCAAATGAAAACTTTTCTTTCCTCTAGAACTTTGAATGCAAAAAAAGTTGTTATGAATTTTGAAAATTGTTAAATGTCCATTTTAACCCCATATACTAGATTTTTTGTTTCTCTATGTAATTCAATAAAGAATCATATTAATAATTATTATATTTATTAATAAGTAATTAATAACAATTAATAATTACTATTAATTAATAATTAAAAATTATTAGTTATTAATTAATACTAATTAAAATAATAGCCATTAAATAATTAACAACTAATAATTAATAGTTAATAAATATGAATTAATAATTACTATTAATTAAATATCCATTATTAATATTTAATTAATAATTATTATTAATCAACTATTAATTATGATAATCATTAATAATTATAATAAGTCTTATTAGTTCAAAATTAATTGTAATTAATTATTAATAATTAATAATTGATAAAAAAATTATTACTAATTAATTATTATTTTTTTAATTCAATAAATAAATAATATTAAAATTTGTTATAAAGATTAGTAATTAATTAATATTTAATAAAAATGATTATAATAAGTAATAATTATTAAATACTATTAGTTATTGTTAATTAATAATTAATAACTATTTATTACTTATAATAACTAACAATAATTATTAATTCATAATTATGAATTATTAAATAATACTAATTAATATAATAGTTAATAATTAATTAACAACTAATACTAATTAATTAATTAATAATTAAAATTTAATTTGTAACTAATACTAATTATTATAATAACTAATTCAAAATTCAAAATTAATAATGATTATGAATTACTTATTATCCGTTTGTAATTCAATAAAGAAACATTATTAAAATTTGCTATAATTATTAATAATTCATAATTATGAATTATTAAATAATACTAATTAATATAATAGTTAATAATTAATTAACAACTAATACTAATTAATTAATTAATAATTAAAATTTAATTTGTAACTAATACTAATTATTATAATAACTAATTCAAAATTCAAAATTAATAATGATTATGAATTACTTATTATCCGTTTGTAATTCAATAAAGAAACATTATTAAAATTTGCTATAATTATTAATAATTAATTAGTATTTAATAATAACTATGAATTAATAATCATTAATTATTAGTTATTATTTAATAATAATAATAATAAATTAATAAAATAATAAGTTTTAATTAATTATTATTGCATATGAGGCCCTTGAGTTATAAGGAAGTAGAAGTGTTTTGTGTTTGGGGGGTATCATTAGAAAACAAAAAAAAAAAATGTAAGTTTCCTCTTTAAGGGATAAGAGATAAGAGGAAACAAACAATCATTTTCCTCTTAAAATTGTAAGATTCCTCTTAAGAGGTAAGAGTTAAGAGGAAACAAACAGGCCCTTAAGATCAATTTGAAAGAATTCACATATGCACCCAATAGCATACCCCAATTGTGTATTAAGAACACCTCCCACTAATAACTTCGGAAGACGTTTCCAATGCACATTGAGATGTGCATGTGGACGTTTGTTGAGTGCCCTTTGTGGGGTGTAGATGTAATATCAATTTGAAAAGAATACAAATACAAATATGTACATACAAATGTATTCATAATACAAGATTTCTACACATTCCTATTTGTACACCTTCAAAACTTAACCTTTCAAAATTTGAATTTTTTGCCTCAACCTCCTCCATTCAGCTACCTGTCTTCTTGTGAATAGCTATCAAATAAAAGTGTTCTTCTTGCTCTTCCCGCCCACTTTGGTAAAGCACTTTTAGCTCTTAAGTCAGGTTTGGGTTCAAGTCTGATTTGATGTAGACCCAAACAAATGATTGATCACCTCCTTTGTCTGTGGGAACTCCATCTATGACTCTTCGACAACATTCATCGATGATGTTTGGATCTCTGTATCTTCTCCACTCTTACCTATACTTCTATTGCTTCTAGCCTTCTATATCTCTTGAAGGGCTTCTCACCTGAGTCTTATAGGTTCATATAAAATCAAAACCTGTTTGAATCCATAGACCCTCATCACCACCACCAACCTTCGAGAGTTTCTTCCTAGTATTGGTAAAATATAGGGTAGGAATTCTGACCAGATAGCTACCACATAAAGAATACCTTTAGATAAAATATTTTTCACCATTGGAATCGATGACGTGCAATTAAGTGCAATCTTAGCTAGCGTTGTTGTTTTCTTGCTCTCTTTCTCAATACAAGCTCGAGTAATTTAAGCATTGGAGTGCTCACCCTAGGTCCAAACCCCCGAACACTTTATTCTCTCTCTTGTAGATCAGTTCGTCCACCTCAACACTCATCGTCTGAGTTGTCTACTTGAGCAAAACTAGCACAAAGCTCCCCTACTGTTTCCATTGTACTGCTACTCCAAAGATGCATTGGAAGCCCATAGACTCTTATGCAACACAAAGAAACATTCCATTCATCTTCCATTACTCCAAGAGCATTCTTTGCAACCAAACTCTCAAGACATGCTCTGTTTCATGAATCAACAGCAAAAAGACAGAGCATTCCTTGAGGTAGCTTTCATACTCCAAGGAATAAAAGAAGACCCCATCTCTCTCTCTCTCTCTCTCTATATATATATATATATTAAAATTGGTCTATCCATGTCAACATGTCTCTCCTTTAAGAGAAGTTATTTATTAGATAACTTATGAGTTGAGACCTTAATAAACACTAATAAAAAATATTAATTGATAGTTTTAAAATGCCAACAATTAATTAAAAATCTAAAAAATTCTAAAAAACCTAAACATAATTAAAATACTAAAAATAATTTAAAAATATTGAAAATTAACAATATTTTATATTAATAAGGGTATTTACTAAAAATAAAAAAGTACAATTAATAGTATTTTATTATTAAAAATAACAAAAATTATTAAAAAATACCCAAGCAAATGGTATTTATTTAGTGAAAATAATTAGTGGTATTTTTATTATCTATGGTATTTATTTAGTTTTTTAATTTATTTTTCTGCAAGCAAATGCAAATTAATTTTGTAGTGACTAATATGCAAATATAAATGATGAAAATACCGAAAATTATTGAAAAATACTCATATGCAAAAATTATTGAATAATATGAAAAATACCAAAAGTTAATTAAAAATCCCAAAATTCTAAAAAACCTAAAGCTTAATTAAAATACTAAAAATAATTTTCAAATTAAAGTAATTGTACTTTATTGCAAAAAATACTAAATAATAATGAAAAAAATAATGTATTTTAATTATTAATAGTAATATAATTAACAATAATTAATTTTAAACTATAATTAATGGTAATTATAATTTAATCTATAAATAGTAGAAAATTACATTTAATTACCAAAAAGTTTTATTTAATAACCAGAAAATCACATTTAATTAGTTTTAGCTAAGAAATTAGTAATATTTCTGAAAATATGATAATTTCCTGAAATTATTGTATTTTAAATAAATACAATAATTAAATAAAAATCATAATTTTATAATTAACATGGGCTTCTTTATCAATAGAAAATGTACAAACCCGAGCCCAACCCTTATATAATATATATATATATATATATATATATATATATTATAAACACTTAAAAAACACTTAATTTTAACATAAACACTCATAAACATGGCCGAAGACTTGGACCACTAGTTCTTGAATTGCCCAACAATTCGATTGAAGAGAATCCCTCAAAGGACTGGATTTGAATTTGGTTGAGTAAAATGGATACCACAGCATATTTGGCATTGTTGGAAAGCCCGATATCAAATGATAATGGAAAAATATTGATATCAATAAAGCTTTCAATCATTGTGGCATTTCACTCTTAGATTGATGGTTTAGTTCTAACAACGAACTTTTGCTTGTACTTTTGGAAGAAAAAAAATTGAATAAATACTTATTACATAAGTACTTAGAAAAATGGAAATTTATAAGTTCTTATTTTTAAAATAAATATTTATTTTAGACTTATTTTCTAAACAACAATAAGTACTTAATAATGACTCAAACAAATACTTATTTTGAATAATCACTTATTTTTAAACATTTTCAAACATGACCTTCATCACCCGCCTTGCAAAGCTCACAATTACTTTCATATATTTGACAGAGAAGCTCATTAGCTCACAATGGTCGAATGTGCATTAAACAGAACATGAAAACAAGAATTATGGATGGCAATTCGTGAAGGCACCAAAATTGCTTCCAAGTTTCAGGCAGAAGTGCAATATGATTATTTGAAGAAGATTGCTCACTCTGCAACAATTTCAAAGTTGATGTATATGTAAATCTTCCATGTGGAATTAACATGGTTTTAAAACCATTATTGACCCGGGCGATCAAATCGTTTGACCTGAACTGTCCGGTTTTGTTTTATACTTGATCCAGGATTTCTCAAAATAGCATTAACTTGTCAACGAATCACTGACCTAAATGATTGAATTGTTAAACCGGCCATTCCCATGAATGATTTATGGGACACTACTATTTTAATTATTTTTTTTTAATTTTTCAAAAATTTTATGAACTCATTAATTTGAATCATACGGCTGAACCATTAACCCAAAAATCATTGACCAAAACGGTTGTGTTTCTGAATCTTTCGAATTAGAGGGAAGCTCCAAACAAGAAATCCCAGTCATTTTGGTGAGGGGAGGTATAACTTGAATAAATGAAACTAAAAACAAAGGGATCATACAAGGACAACATTGGTATAACTTGAGTCTTTTACGTCTTTTTGGTCGAACAGTCAAACTCTACCCCATGGAAGAGTAGACGGGACACATGTTTATCAAATTAAAACAACTACCAGACGAGGCACGTGTTTATCAAATTAAAACAACTACCACACGAGGCACGTGTTTGATCCCAAGTCTCTACTTCCACAGGTCAGAGATATTCTTAATACATGGCTGAAAAGCATGAGAAAAGGTTTTGGCATAATTATGTGAGTACCAAATTCAGTTTCTACTTTCTAGTATTTTTTAATGACTTTTTCTAGTTGGGACTCCACCAAAGTATCAATGCAGGCAATAGAAAATAATTAGGCAGACTAAACAGACTTGTTAAATCAAATTATCCTTTTCTAGCAAGAGCCTATGACTATAAATTGGTGGGTACAGTCATCCTTCACTCATAATCAGAGGTAAAACCAGAATGGAGATAGCAACAAGAGTACAAACCTTGGCACTTAGAGGGTTGAGGGAGCTGCCGGCGGAGTTTATCCGGCCAGCTAATGAGAGGCCGGAAAACAGTAAGGCCATTGAAGGCACATCAGTGCCTGTAATTTCACTCTCTCAGCCAACGGATGTGTTAGTGAAGGAGATGTCGAGTGCATGCAGTGAGTGGGGGTTCTTTCTCATCACTGACCATGGCATCTCTCCTTCACTAATCCAACGTCTCCAAGATGTTGGCGAGCAATTCTTTCAGCTCCCACAAGAAGAGAAAGAGAAGTATGCAAACGATCCTTCTTCAGGAATGTTTGAAGGCTATGGCACGAAGATGACTCGCAACCTTGAGCAGAAGGTCGAGTGGGTAGATTATTTCTTCCATTTCATATGGCCTCTTTCAAAGATAAACTATGCAATATGGCCTCAGAACCCTCCTTCTTACAGGTATGAATGTTAAATCATGTTCATATAAAGTATCAACTGTTCCATAAATGTTGACAATATTCACTTAATGCAGGGAGGTGACGGACGAATACACACAGGAACTGTTGAAAGTAACCGATAAGCTGCTGGAGTTGCTCTCCCTGGGACTTGGTTTGGAAGGGGAGAAACTGAAGTCTTGCTTGGGTGGTGAAAAGTTGGAGCTTGAACTGAAGATAAACTTCTACCCACCATGTCCACAGCCTGAGCTTGCGTTAGGGGTGGAACCCCACACGGATATGTCTGCTCTCACCATACTTTTCTCTAACAATGTCTCTGGCCTTCAGGCGTGGAAAGATGGGAACTGGGTTGCTGTTGATAACATACCAAATGCACTCTTTGTTCATGTTGGTGATCAGTTTGAGGTTATTTCAGCTCTCACTCGCTCATTCTCATTTAACATTTGGAAAAGTACAGTGCAATACATTGCATAATTCTGAATTTTACTACAACTTTACACAATTCAAAATGACAAATACCCGTCTGCATATTGGCATCAATTCTGAGGTAGCACCTACTCCAACTGTATGGTAGGGTTAAGGATTCTTAGGATGTGCTGAACATTCATTCTCATATTTGCAAGTAGGGGTGGATTCGAGCTAAGCCAAGCCGAATAGTATGGGACTCGAGCTCAGTTCGCCTAAGAAGTACAAGACTCGAGCTCGAGCTTAAACTCGGCTTGGCTTGAGCTCGATTTAAGAAAAAATATTTCATAAAAATTAAAAATTATATATCGGAGGTTGGTTTAGGACTCCTTCACCCTCTGAACCGATCAAACTCTGATACACCCACATATCAGAGAGGTTCCGGAATACGTGTAGATGCTTTAAACCTTAATCACCAACATTTGAATGAAAAGACATCTAAGGCCTCTCATTAACTAGTCGTTTTACTGTTGTAATGGCCCTTCCTTTTTATTGCAGGTACTGAGCAATGGCAAGTACAAAAGTGCTCTCCACAGGAGCTTGGTGAACAAGGAGCACTTGCGTATGTCATGGCCTGTGTTTTGTGTTCCACCATTAGATGCTGTAATTGGGCCCCTTCCATCACTGATAAATGAAGAAAATCTACCGAAATACACGAGCAAAACCTATGAAGAGTATCGATACCGCAAGTTTAATAAGCTGCCACAGTAGAGAGGCCGCCATTTGGTTAATGTAGCTCACCCTCTCTGGCCAGGACTAAACTTTGCAATCATCTAAAATATTTTCTGCAAGTTTGTAGTATGAGTTTGAATAAATCCAATGATGTATGGATTGCATGATTAGAAAAACTCTGCTGGTTTCACTTTTTCTTTTTAGGGTGGATGAGCTTCAATTCTCCATCCATTACATCACGAAAGAGAGTTACAACCACAGAAAAAAACAAACAACAAGAAAGGAACAACAGAACAAATTAACTAGCACTATCAAGAGATAGGAACGACATCAAAAGCCTGAAAAATCTTCTACAAACTAAATCTTGCAGCCACATGGGTTACCCTGTTAGTTTCTCTGGAACACCACAGGAACCTAGTTGATTTGCCACTACAGCAAACAAAACATTAGTGTCCTTGCAAAAGAAAGAAGATGTCTTGATGCCAAGAGTTTTCATTCGGATTCATTCCTCACAGAACCATATTCATACTGTATTTACAATCATTTAGAATATGTCTCCATGAATAAAAACATACGAATACAGAGATCTTTTTGATGCATGTATGGCTGCAAAAGACTATGAGCATGATGTGAGAACTATTTTGTGAGGGCTGAATCCATACTCATTTTCATCATTATTATAATAGATTAATTGATCACTATTGTTTGATTTAAACAAAATGCTAGCGGGGAAGCCCTTGTTCACAGAGGCAAAATAGAAAAATGTCAAATGCAATTTGGAGATATAATAATAAAATGGACAAATGACTTTTAGCCCCCCTTCACAAAAGGAAAACTCCCTCACACTTGTGCCATTAAAACCCAGCGGCTAATTAAAATGCCATATAAACCCCCACTCGGCAGATATGATATACGTCTAACACTTTCAATTTTTTTTTAAGAAAATACCATTCCGTACTCTTCAATGCATTTCTAATATTAATTTGGGTATCCATGAAGGCGGCTTTTCACTTGTCCTTTGAAAAAACCATAAGCACAATTTCTCCATAATATCAAAACATCTTTTCTCTCTCAACGATACAGAATTTCAACAAAATTGACTTTAATTTTTATGAACAAATTAAACAAGTTGTCTTAAGCATAATTTCTCCATAATATCAAAACAACTTTTCTCTCTCAACGATACAGATTTTCAATAAAATTGACTTTTTATTTTTATGAACAAATTAATCAAATTGCCTAAGTGATCTTAGTTATCTGAGACATAATGGATTTCTATCCACACGTCATAACCAAGAATAGCCATTTGACATCGGCTCTAAAATAAGAAAATTTAAATTTTCATAACACTGGTACCATAAGAAAGTATTGTCGAGCATTAAGAACCGACTACTACATGTAAGGCTGTAATTGGATCGGATTCCGATCAGATTTAGAAATATTTGAATCCGATCCGATTATTGAAAATTTTCATCCAATTCTATCCAAAATTCTATTGGATTTGAAGACTTAGGATTTGAATACAAGTTAAAATGGACTCAGATCGGATTCGGATTTAATCCGACTCCGCTTTAATCCTATAAAATTTAAAAAATTAATTACTTTTCACTTTTAATATATAATAAATTAATATAAATAAACAGATTGAATAATATAATTAGCATGAGAAAGGGAAAGTGAAACTAACTAGTTTTTCATAGGTAAGGTCTAAATATGATGCTTGGGTATCATCATGAGACATGAATAAGAAGTCAATGGAGGTGGGGTGAGAAAGTTGAATAGCTAATCTACACATTATAGGAGATAAAGATGTGAGAATTTTCTAGAATTGGTTGACATTCTGACCTGCTACATCTGCATCCCTGTTGGGTTTGGTTTGGTTTTGTGTTGTTTTCTAAGTGAGACTTTCTTGGATAAATAGGTGAATGATCGATTCACCCATTGCGTGTTAAAAAGCCTTTTGATTTAGTGCTAAAAGCTTTCAAATTAGTGATTGATTTCTTAATGGAATTGCAATCCATGGAACCAAGATCTCCAAAGTTTTAGTTTTTGAAAGCCTAGTTGCTATTTTTTGCAGGAGGACAAAGCTCCCCCAGAAGTGGTGCCGCTTCTCATGAGGGTTTGGGTTTGCTCTCGGGATTGTTCATGAAACCAGGAAAGAAGCACATGAACATAACAGTGCTGAGCAAAACTTGCAACTCTTGTAGAGACTGGACATTTTTGTGTGTATAGGTGTCTCCGGTTTGTCTTGAGAGTAATTGGTTTAAGATCTTACCACCAATAACTTTGACAAGGCTCTGGGATAACTATACTAACAAGAGGTTTAAGTTGATAAACACCTTTTGTATGCATAACTGTGTCATAGAAGTTTGGATTGAGAGAGAACTATGTAATTTATCAATCAATGTGGGGGATTGTTGGATTTTAATCTCATAAGAGATTAAATCCAATGGGTTTGATTGGTCAATTACATGAGAAATTGCACCTGCACACTTGATTGAAAAATCAGTTTTTCTCTTACAAAAACCTAGTTTTGAACTTGTATCACATTGGAAAATTATAAGTTTTGTTTTCAGTATTTCAATAGGAGCTGATTTACACTCCTTAGAATTAGTAGAGGAGAGTATGGGGATTCGATACCACGCAACGCGTGTGCGGCGCAATGAGGCGCACTTTGCGCGCACCCGCGTGGCTCGCAATGGACAGCTTTGGTTTTGGTGCGTTGCTGACCGTTGATCACCGTTGATCTCATCAACGGTCACGATTCGATCGGGTGTGATCAAGAGGCACAATCTAAAGTTAACAGTCACCAACTGTTAACTACTTTTTAAACAGTCACAATGTTTGAAATTGTGACTGTTCAAAGTGTTTTCTCTAAACCAACACCTACATTTTCCTCATACCTCTTCACAAATTATTTAAGGAGCATGAATCAGACTCCAAATCACACAATTTCGAAATTCACTCTCTCTCTCTCTCTCTCTCTCAGTCCGATCTGCTACAGTCTCACATAAGGTTTCTTTGGAGGCTCTTCAACTTTGCTGGTTGCAGATTCTCGCCCAAGGCTCTATTATATCCTGGGAACGAATTTGCTTCTAACCCAGCAGCAAACTCAGTAAAACTTAGTGGGGGCAAATAACGTTCTAAAGACAGTGTCTTTAGACGCTTCTCAGAGCTTCTCCTCCACAGTTACATTGACCCCATATTCTCCAACACTATATTTAAGTGAAATCCTTGTAGAAGAACTTTTGTGAACCATGTGAATGTATCGGATTGTATTTGCAAAAGAAAATGAAAACTGGGACGTCGACAATTGTGTGATATGTTTCCTCTAAAAAAGCATATCAATTGCGTGATATGCGTCTTCAAAGCATTTGGCACAGTTCTAAGCTTAATTTTCTAGATTCAGTTTTTATGATATTTTAGTTCGTTTGAATTGAAAGGATACAAACAACAGTTCTAACATTTTATAACTAAAAATTACAAAATAAGAAAAAAAAAACTTATGAACCATACTCTTGCAGAGGTAATATCTTAATGCAAAAAATTAAGAAGCGCCCACTAGGAATCATGGTAGTGATAGCAACAATTGCCTTATAGCAGCTGTCAATCCAAGAGTTTCTGCTATGTCTTGAAAACAAACATGTACACAGAAGACAATATTGTCCCACAACTACTACAAAATAACTAGAAGATGCTTACCCATGTGTCCTAAAAATCGTAGAGATATAATTATGTACCTAAAAGTTGAAAAGAATTATAAGATGCCATACAAAATCGAAACCAGGGGTTGGACCATGACATCAGAAATAAAAATCCAAGGAATGGAAGTAAAGTTATCAACATAATGGAAGATTTGATAAATGGAACTATGCAGTTTAGGTATTCAAAAGATAAATAGAAGAAAAGTGTAATTAATTGTGATGCCAACCAAAATGAACAAACAATAAAAAGATAATATCTTCATGATACTCGAGGTCTTGATTAGATAAATAGAGCATCTTTGGTGTTATTTAATATTTGAACAAGTTCAGCACTTTTGATGTTAACATGGCAAAACGTCTCTTAATACTGTAGGGACATTATAGCATCCTCTTTGGGAATGAAACACATTCTATGCTTCCCTTTTAGCCTAAAATCATACAATTTAATGACAATTCTTTTTTTGGATTTTTAGAGAGGGAAAAGTTGGTCAATGAGATTTTGATTCCCATTGACAAAGAAACCCATGTTCTTTTCTCAGATTTATGTAGGGACTAGAGAAAATTTATTTTTCTAGGTATGGTAAGTGATACTCATCTCCTAGGTGGGTAAAAATAATTTCCCCACTTGGAGGGAAAGTTACCAATACTTGAATGGGGAAAAATTGCACCTTTTAATATCGGATTTTTATGGCTAAAATAGTCATTGCCTTATTTACATGGGAAATAAAAGAATAAGTGTAAATGAACTTACTTGGGTAAGTTTTTCTTGGGAAACACTTACCCAGGTAAGTAACTTACCAAAAAGCAAATAGAGCCTTTAGAGAAAGGATCTTTAGTCCCATGCTAAACCAAGGTACAAGGTTCAACATAAGATTTTTTTTTCTGTATTATACATATTCAACTTATTGTCTTGTATCAATTCCCAAAGTCATAAGTTTTAATCAAACAATTTTAATTTGAAAAGCACAACCTTGGTTAGTCATATATACCTTATATTTACGTTATATCCATTTTATGCTACTACTACAAAAAAAAAGAAGAAAAATTGGGTATTTCAGCTCAACTTTTAGGCTAAGTTCCATGATTGACAAATGGTTTAGTGATTCTTTTCCTATATCAAGACAAGGTTTGTTAATTCTAATTGAGTTTAAGTCATGTGACCTCGTTACAATCTCTTCAAGAAAAATTTGTTTCACAACTTTGTCTAGAACTTTAACTGGATCAAGATTCCTGAGTCATGCAGACAACTTGACTCAATCTAAATCACAACTATTGGGGTTAGCTACATAAATCCTATCATGCCATCATGTTCCATCAAGATCCATGTTTTCTATCAAATAGAAAGTCCTTAACATTTCAGGATTTATCTTCATATTGTACATTTGTACTATACTTGATATCTTAGACCAGTCGGTTCTGTATTAGATTTAGGTAAATACATAATCAGGCTATTTAGGTTCAATATGTCTTGGGGATTCAACAGTTTTATTCTGTCATGTCATGAATGAATTTTAGTTGTTGGGGAATGGGAGAGAGGGTTCAATATGACTGATCACCAAACAGAGTAGTGGAAATTCAGGTGCTAATGTAAAACGCCTTGAGCAAGAGACATGATAGAATTCGACACTTGAAATCAGAGGTTGCAACCATATCCCGTGATGTTATCCACATGCTTATGAGGCATGCTGATTTTTTAGACTTTCCACCTAGTGCATGTACTACAACAATAGAAGCTTAGATTGATAAACATATCATGCTTGTTTCTTTCTGTATTTTACATATATATTGCTTGTATTGGTTGATTAGGCCTTGATCAAATAAATCATTGGATGATATTTTGTTATAATAGATATGTAGCAATTTTTGAGAAGCTTTACAAGAACATACATGATAAATAAAATGTGAATTTACCAGGTAATGCTTGAAGACAATGGGCTTGATTCATCCTACCCAACCAACAATTGTTGAAGTGTGATGTGACAATGTTAATGGCATTTGATAGTGACAATGCTAATGGCATTGATTTGTGTTAATCGACCACCGGTGGAGTATAAAACAAGACTAAGATGTAGAAAACCAAAATTCTTTGACTCTTCTTGCCATGGCTCGCCCTCTCACATGCTTACTGCAATCGAATTCAAAGTAAAAAACATTTTACATTTCATTTTTGCCAAGTGTCAAATAAGTGCTAACATGTTCTTCTATTGCAGTTCAGATCTTCTCCTACCATATGCTGTAATGCCTAATTAAAAGGAACAGACAAATAACGAGGACATGTTAAAAAGGAATCAGGGGTGTATTTAAACACGTAATCCTGGAAAAAAAATCAGGGTGTGTTGATGACTCATCCCTTTTTCATTTAATTTTTGGCAAAAATAGGCCTGGCAAAAAACCCGAAAAGAATTCAGCTTGGTTTAGATAACAAGTAACGGCAGTTTTCAGAGTGGGCCCAATCAGGGCGCACACGGAACAATGCTTGGCAGGCATGTTGGAACCAATAACACGGCTGCACTTGGCAACCCCAGATGGTCATGCTCCCGCATATGGATTGCATCCAAGCCGTCCGAGCCCACATACCTACAAATGACCTCAAGTATAGATAGGAGACAACCCCCTCAAGGTAAAGGACTGGAACTTAGACTCAAGAACAAGCACTTCAGAATTCTTAATTTCCTTTGTGGCCTCGTTTGAGTGTTCACACTTCAGGCCTCGTCCACCTTGCACCTCCCTCATACTAATTTGACTATTGGAGCCTCTGCCTCGGGTATCAACCTGTTAGAGACACTAATATCTCCCATCGACCAGCTACAAGCCTATCGGCCCTTAGCAGCCCTTGGTCCTTTACCAAGTAGGGCATGGATCTCCTTGGCACCTTCCCTCAACTCATGGGAACCAGAAAATACCTCGTTGTCACCATCGACTACTTCACCAAATGGGTCGAAGTTAAGCCCCTAGCTACCATCACGACCAGAATGATACAAACTTTCCTCTAGAAGAACATCATCTACCGCTTCGACTCCCCCACATGCTAGTTACTAACAACGGGAAGCAATTAGATGACACGAGGTTCCAAGAATGGTGTGCCTCCCTCGGAATCAAGCAACAGTGTGGTACACTACCCTAAAACTAACGACTAAGCCGGCGTTACCAACGGGACTATCCTAGAAGGGTTAAAGACCAGACTAGATAGAGCCAAAGGCCTCTGGGCTGACGAACTAAACAATGTCCTATGGGCCTACCGGACGACACCTCGGATAGCCACAAAATAAACCCCATTCAACCTAACTTATGGCACTGAGTCCGTCATCCCAGTAGAGATCGGCCAGCCAATACTTCGAACTGAGACGTACAACGAAGCTGAGAACAGCGAAGAACTTAGAACAAATCTAGACCTATTGGGGAAAGTCCAAGAACAGGCATAGATCAGGGTAGTAGCCTATCAACAGAGAGTAGCTCACTATTACAATTCAAGAGTGAAAGAAAGACACTATAGAGAAGGAGACCTCGTCCTCAGAAAAGTATGGTGCTTGAGCCCGGTGTAGGCAAGCTCGACCCCAACTAGGAAGGTCCCTACAAAGTCAAGCACGTCTTCGGCCCCAGCACATTTTGGCTCGAATACCTAAATGGAAGACCAGTCCCTTGGACATGGAACTCAGAAAATCTCTGGATGTATTACTAGTGAATATACTCCCTAGTAGCCAAACAGTGAATGCAAGTGCAAATTTCCTCCCCCCTTGGCCTAGTATTTTAGTGTACAAGTTCTTATTTTGATAAGTGGTCAAGACCCCTTAGTCACACAACTGGTTGACATGTATAGCCTCCTCCAAGGCCCCACGCTCGGACTAGATGGTGGTCGAGATAGACAGTTCTTCATGAACTATACATCCGCCTCGCCTTTGTGCTAAGGCAGGGAGTTGACAGGGGCCTCGGCTAGTAACCTCGGCCTATAACGAACAAACAACTAAAATTAGCCTAAGTACCACGTCAAGCAGGAAAAATGTGACAACCTTGACCAATCATGCCTCAGTAACCCAGCCCGCTTGAAGGGTCACCCCTTGGGCACTTCTAAAAAAGATAAGCCTGGTTAGCCAAGTTATACCTTCCGCCTCAAACCTCTCCGTCAGTAGGCCACCTCAGCTTCATAGCTCAGCCTCGGTCAAGCCCCTTTAACTTCTTAGGCGAGCGACTAAGTAATAGGTCACCCCAAACATTAACTTTTTTCTGCTTGTGACCTCTTAGAAGGGGGCATAGACCCCCAAAGCAAAAAAGAAAATAGAGAAGAAGCAAGAACAAGTAACAAAGGCACAAGATACGCAAAAAGAATGTCTCATTAAGTATATACATTCATCTCTTACAAAAGATGAGGTCTCGGATGGAGAAACCATGCCCTTTACAAAAAGATAAAAAAAAAAGAAAAAAGAAGCAGAAAGGCAGGTTGCCTACACACCATCCTCGGCATGATGGGCAACAGAGTCGTCGGCAACAACATGAACGATAGGGACCTCAGGAGGAACCTTAGGGGGAAGAGTCTCGACATCTAGAGGGACCTTCAGTTCATCCACCGAGAAGTCCAGAACCAACCTCAGCATCTCGAGCTTCGTATCTTCGATCCCCTCCAAGTAGGAATCGGCGAGGGCTTGTTGGTACTCCTCTATCATCTTCCAAATGAGGATAGCATTCTTAGCGTCCACTTCGGCCTCCGTAGCTCATGCCTAGACCTCCACCATGGCCTAGTCAAACCAGACATGCTTGAGCTCGGACTTCTTTAATTGTTCCTGAAGCTTTGCAATCTGAGCCTTCTCCACCTTCAAATCATCCTCCAGCATTTGTCGGAGCTACTTCTCCTCACCTAGAGCCGAGAGGGTGTCATCCCGTCTACTCTCAACCGAAGCAACCCGCACCACAATCTACTCATTCTTCTTGACATCCCTCTTTAGGTGATCGAGGAGGAGACCAACTTGTTCACCAAGTTGATGTAATGCCGATAGACCTGCAACGAAAGCATCCTCATTAGTAAAGTTAACCAAAAAAGCAAAAAGGCAACCATTGAAGCAACAAATGGAAAAACAAACCTCAGCCAGAAAGTTAAGACCCTGGTCCTAGATGGCGAGAGGGTCCTCGTTCATCATGGTGAGACAATCCCCCTAAGGGATCATCTCCTTGATCCAAGGTCTATCAACCCTCTAGGCATCAATGGAATCCCCCTCTCAAACATTCCACCAAGGGTGGGATACTCATCGCATGATGAACTCTCTGATGAGAGTAGAATTTATCATATTTTTATCCCCAATTACTCTGTCTTTTATACTGAATTAGCACCTAATTGGACTCATATTTTTGTTCAGGGCATGAAAGAAGGCATCAAGAGCAAAGAAAGACAAATCAGATGATTTTTCATAGTTTCGACATCGTTCAGTGATCTAGGCCTAACTCGCGTCTCCGAATTCCAAATAGGCTGAGTCAAGACCCACTGGAAAGATAAGAGAAAAATCTACAACTTTCATGTTTTGGGCTTTCATAGATTCGGCCTGCATCGAAGTCAAATCCGGGCCCGAAGTCGGGGAAAATTTGTAGGAAGGCCCAATCCGCGACGAATGAATTGAATGGTATATAGAGATATATATACATGATTCATCTGAATTTAATGGTTTTTCTTGGACTTAATGCACTTCCATCTTGAGAGCTCTACTCGAGAGATCGAAGGGTTACCTGATGGGCGTAGGTTTAGTATATCTCGAGAGAGAATATTAAATAAAATTGGGAAGACCTCAGCTTATGGGAATGACAAATAATCTTGGTTAATCGAACCCATCAATATTCATTACATTGGTTAGGTGGACCAAAAGTCCTAGCGATTTCATCCATTGCATATTTGGTTAGTAATCACCTTTGTTTCTATTTTCCCTTTCTAGTGTTTATTTTCAGTAGTTCTTGCTCAAATCTGCATTTCGATTGTCCAGATAATTAGGGAAGATGGTGGTTCTAATACTTGTTTTGTTAAATCCCCGTGGGAACGATATTATTATACTACTTGATAACTAGTGCACTTGCTAGGGTTATATATTTATAGCTATCACTCTCCCTCTTCCAGGGGCTTTGCTGAAGATGAAGGCTCGTTTACAGACCCCTTTATTGAAGGCCTCCTTGGTGCAATGATGGCCTTCCTTCCTCTCTCACCGCCCTCGGCTGGGCGGTCTTTGTGTGCCGACCTCTTCCTTGGAGGGGGATGAGGTGCCTCAGTCGGCCTCTTCTAGCCAGTCTCCCACTACCGGATCCCCTTGGCCCACCTATTACCTCGGTCGCCCCCTCTGCCAGCGGCAACTTGAGGTCGAGTTGTCCTATTGGTAGGTGCAGGAGCATGTCTCCTCAATGTTTGTCTCCCCAATGTGCCCTCGCTTGGGGCTTTCTTCTTGGCCTGGGCCCTCTCCAATAGAAGCCTCTTCGCATCGACCAACATCCCTGCAAATAAAATGAAACAAACATTAGTACCTTAAAGAAGAAGTGAAAAGACCAATGTGTTAAAAGCCGACAATAGGATTTCTCCTTCTGAGATGTGCCGAACTAAGCTCGGCAAAAACTAAGGGAAGTTCCTCCCCCACTAGGGGCTTAGCTTGGATCGTCCCCAACACGAGAATGTGGATCATCACTGTGGCTTCATCGTCCTGAAGATGAGGCATGGGCTTCTTGGCGGATAGGTACTTCTCCCCTAGCTCGTCCTAAACGACCAACCCTCGAGGTAGAAGAGGTACATCTCCCCCCAGCTCTTCCAATTATGCATGGACGAGGGGTTGTTTATGGGTTGGCCTCTCTAAGGCTAGAAGTAATATATACCATCCTTAGTAGGGTGCGGCCTTAGCATGACCATGGCACGAAAGATCTTTGGAGTCAACTCCACATCTTGAAGCCGAGCCACCACCAGCAAGGCAAGGATGTTGGTAGACACAGATCTCCCCCTCCTCCAGTGTCGACGGCTGATCACCAGTGTCAGGGACCCTAAGCCTATAAGACTGAGGTATATAGTACTTCCTCCCCAAAGCTTTTACTTGCTCAAAGTCAAGGGTATTATCTAACCCGAGCAAGGGAGACGTTCGATTTTCAGTCCTTGGGCAGCATATTCAACGACCATCCTCGGGCTGGGCTCAGAAACTTCCTCCCCCTCTACTACCTAGGGGGAACCCTCAGGCTCCCTTGGCCTCGTAGACACGTCGCTCCCATAGGGATAGTCATCACCCTATTGGATGCACTTGGAACCTTTAGGGGCAGTCCTCTCCCTTAGTACCTTGACTTCATGCCTTGGAGGTGGGATCTCGGCTACCGAGGAGCCTCGGGTGAAGCTGGCGAGTGATGGGGTCCGATAGGAGCTCGCCCCCGAGGGGTCCAGGAGTTCATAGCATTTTGGGCTGGAGTCGGAATAAGACATGATGACGAGGTGTTTACCTAATGAAGATGAAGGCTGGAAAGTTCTAAGGAAGGTGGGTAAGCTGAGGGCTTTGGGAAGCAAATGTCACTACAAATGAGGGGGGTTTGGAAGAAAATGGTGGGAAAAACACGACTAAGATCCCTATTTAAAGAAAAATGGACGGTCTAGATTGCCTCTAATCCAACGGCCGCATGGTGATCACCTTTACGGCCCTGTCCACTGACTAACATGTGCCACTCGCCTTGGGAAGACAAAATGACAACGAGCAAACCGGCTGGGCCTCTCATCACACTCATTGGTTCGCCCAGCGGTGCTAAACCAGTGAACGTGTGACTCGGCTCGCGTGACTCCCGTCTCCCCTATGGATGCGGTACCACAACCCGTTGTGGACATGACCCTGATTCGATAATTTGAAAACCCGTGTCGTGCATGGTCTCCTTCACAATTTGCAGACTGGTAATGGTGAGTTCCGTCCTGCAAATGGCTAAGTCACAAGCTTAGGCCTCTAAGTGTCATGCCCTCAGTAGCCTCAGTACTCCAACAAGAAAACAGGGTAGGAGGCAAGGTTCCCTCTCATCCATCTTCAGCATGGACACCAAAGCCGAGGCTAAAGCCAAAGCCTCCCAGCAGCAAGAGCCTCCATGACATCCCTTAGAGAAGGGAACAAAGATCAAGTTGACACCACCGCAGGCCATGTCATATTCGTCCCCAACAAGTCGAGGCGAAGATCCTTACCCAGAAGGTCCAACAATGTCTCCCAGTGCAATTAACGCACTCTGTTTTGCTAAAACCGAGGTCCTCAACTTAGATCTCCACCTCAGCCTCGAGATTGGGGTGCAAATGATGTAGGCGAACATCAGGAGCTATTGTTAATAGCCACGTGATCAAACACCACTTGACAGAAGTAAGTAGATACCACATTAGAGTGGCAACAGCTGGCAATGTTATTGTTTACTAGACTACAGTGTTGGCAGCAGTATTAAAATTCCTATTGATATAAACAATGTCTAGAATATCATAGAAAACATTTAATTTAGCAACAAGACAAAGAAAACCAAGCAATACATATTGCCTCGGGAGTAATGGAATCAGTTTCCATTAAAGCTTTCGCCCTTTTCAACCTTTATTTATTTGTTATTCATTGCAATGGTTCATAGGAATTGTAGACTTCACTATATTCTAGTTTGATAATCAATTATGATATTTTATTATATTCTAAACATGCTTGCTTCATAAAACATATGCAGTCCGCTGCAGACTTATCTGGAAAGATCTCAAGTTTTATTGTTTAGAACGAGGAGAAGAGTAACAGAAGAGAAAGCGACCGCTTCGACGACTTCGAGCCCAGTCCCTTTGCTATATCATGTAACCTTTGCTAGATCAAATAAAATTGTTACACTCTGTCTCATACCATATGAAATGAAATAGGCACATGAATTCATACCCACTAAAGAGAATAAATTAACAATTCGCTTTATAATTGTTTTAATAAAACGATTTCAATAAAATGTATTTACAAATATGTATATGATTAATTTACAACAAAAAAAAATCCAACAAATTTTCTTTACTATCTGTTTTTTTCTTTTGTTAAAAATTTAGAAAAAGTTAACAAAAAGGTATGAAACGTATTAGAATAGCCGCACTCAAAACAGAATGGTCTTGACTGGAAATTAATTTACGGAAAAACAAAAATATATGAGTTTTCTCTGCACCAGCCACTATTTGAAACGTTACACCAATCGTAAAGCAAAAGCTTAATATACCAAAAAAAGAACATTAAATCTATATGCAACATATGTGGTAAATAGTCTAATGTGACTTGGTACTCTGCAATTTGACTTTTAACCAATCATCCTACAGTCCTAACCAAATAGAATTTTTCAGGACTATGATCTGTCTAAAGTCGTTAAATGATAAAATAGAAATTAATGATTGATAAAAGTTAATGCAAGTTCAATTTCCTTGACCCAAAAGAAATTTGATAATATAATGGGTGATGTAACACGATTTGGTCACTCTTATCTAGCAGGGCCTTGTTTTTAATTGGCAACAGATAGTACCTGAGAAGGAGAAGATGAATGATTCTCAGGGAGCTCGTCCGACAGTAACACTCTGATGCTTAAGTTAGAACTTGGTGGAGAGCATAGAGAGTTGCAAAGAAATAAATGCTAAGAGTGAAGATGCACAATTTTCGATTAGAAAAATTCAACTTACCCCTTCCTTGGGGGTCGGAGCCCATATATTAATGCTCTGTCAAATCGGGTGTAACCGCCTCAGATTCTCTGCTACAGCAGTTATTCGCCAAGCTGATTCGATTGGTGCAGGTATCCGTTGCAGAGTACGGTCCTGTCAGTTGAGAGACGTTATGCAGAGCTAGCGTGGACGACGCTGCCTGACGTTGAGACATGGGTGCAGTCCTCTAGACTGGCCAAGAGACAAGGGAGCAGTCTGAAAAGCATGGTCTTGTCGGATAAGAAGTTTCCCGAAGACTCCGGATAATTCAATAGCGAGCTCCCTTGTAGCGAACTCCTTCGTAGCGAGCTGCCTTGCAGCAAGCCGTTCTGTAGTGGACTGTAGCGATCTGTCTTGTGGCGAGTAGTTCTGCTAGAGTTTCAGCGAGCTCATTACGCCGAGTTGTGGCCAAGCTGTCATGCTGAGCTGTCACTTACGTCGAGTCATATCCACGTGTCTCTTAGTTAGGAGGTTGGGTCAAATCACCCTCTATCAATTGCCCCCCACTCTTCGGGCTAAGTGGATTTGACCCATAATTTAAACTAGGTTGACTGATCGCATGATGTATACGCGTGGATGTCAGGCGACTTCTGGATTTTTCGGGCGCCAAAAAACACGCCAAATTGCCTTCTGTTTCGAAAGACGTGCAACCAGCTTTATTTCAGTCTCAGAGGACGTGCAACCGGCTTTATTATAAGTCGTTGGATCCGCTTTGATCAAAACCGTTGTTTTTTTTTGGGCACAATGGCTATAAATAGGAGAGCCCCAGGCCTCTTTTTCTTTATGCCAACTTGCCTTGCTTTTAGTTTGAGGTCGCGCCTTCGCCTTGTTTGCTCGAGCTCTCCCCGTTTTCGTCGCTTTCTCAGTTCACTTTTCCGGTGAGTCCTCTACTTTCTCCAAACAATGTCTGGGTATCTGTACTACGGTGGCTTTTCCCGAGACGATAATCAGGGCGAGGTCCCCTCGAGCTCGGGAGGAGCTTGGGGGTTCCTTGAAGGGCAGACTCCGGAGGTCCGAGAGGCCTCAGGTAACTCGGCTTCCACTTCCCGGGGTCGGGAGCCAGATAACTTTGGCCCTTCCTCCATGTCAATGGAGAGGCTTCGGGCCCTAGTCTCTTACTATAACCTCCCCAGGGATCTCATCTACAGCCTTCCATCCGGTAACTATCCCTGGGAGCACGGCCACGACGAGATCGTGATCTTTGAGGAGCAGCTCGTGGCTGGTCTCTGACTTCCTCTACATCCTTTGATAGTGGAGGTTCTTACCCATTTTGATGTCACCATAGACCAACTCCACCCGAACTCAATCAGAAATGTGGTTGGGACAATTTCTCTGTTTTTTGAGTATTGTCTTCCTCTTTCCCTCGATATCTTTGCCACTATCTTGTCAATTAAGAATGCCTCCCCCGGAGCCCCTCCAGAAAGGCGCTCTTATTACTTTTCCCCCCCGTCTTGGCTTCAAGCTCCTCCACGGGCTGCCAAACAGGATCCCAGCCTGGAAGCGGGGTTATTTTGTAGTTCGCAACCCTGAGGGGTGTCCCTTTCCAACCCACTGGAGGGCCGCCGTTTAGGACCCGGGGATTGAGTTGAACCCGAAAGTTCGAGAAACGCTATAGTCTTGGGCTGGGGTAGACTTCCTCTGTTCGGACTACTTGGCTGAGGACAAGCTCATGCAGGCCGGCTTGATCCACGGTAGGTTACCCTTAGGTTGCTTTCTCCCCCCCCCCCCCCCTTTTTGTGAGCTGGACTAATGCCTTGTGATTCTTGTAGCCGGCATGTTTGGTGTGGATGCATGTCGCCTTTTGTCGAGAAACCAGAAGCGTAGGGCGAAGAGGTCGCACCCCGACCAAGCTTCCACTTCTGGGATCGCCGAGTTCGAGGCTGCGGACCCAACCTTTGTTTGCCGCCGGAGGTCCCACCTGTGCCCTTTGAGGGAGTAGCCGCGAGAGGCGACGAAGAAGAAGAGGTCCCACACCAGGAGCAGTATCCTTCGGCCGCGCGGTCCGGCCCCACCGTCTTCCCGCGGTTTCCTACCGAGGGGAGGGACGAAAGTGTCACCAACTTCCTCGTGGCCTCGCGGAGGAGCCAACAGGCAGTCATTCATGAGAAGATCGCGAACTGGGCCGGGATGCACCATAGGAAGATCGCCAAGCTGGCCTCGACTCACTGCATGGTGGTAAAGTTATCAACATAGTCATGAGATTTTGATTTTCATTGACCAAGAAAACCATGTTCTTTATTCAGATTTATGTTGGGACCAGAGAAAGTTTATTTTCCTGGGTATCTCTTAGGTGGGTAAATAACTTCTACACTTGGAGGGAAAGTTGCTAACACTTGAATGGGGCAAAATTGCCCCTTTTAATATCGGATTTTTATGGCTAAAATAGTCATTGCCTTATTTACATGAAAAATGAAAGAATAAGTGTAAATGAACTTACTTGAGTAAGTCTTTCCTGAGAAACACTTGGGTAAATGTATTTACTTAAGTAAGTAACTTACCAAAAAGCAAATAGAACATTTAGAGAAAGGATCTTCAGTCCCATGCTAAACATAAGATTTTTTTTCTATATTATAAATATTCAACTTATTGTCTTGTATCAATTCCCAAAGTCATAAGTTTTAATCCAACAGTTTTAATTTGGAAAGCACAACCTTGGTTAGTCATATATACCTTATATTTACTTAATATCCATTTCATGCTACTACCAAAAAAAAAAAAGAAGAAAAATTGGGTACTTCAACTCAACTTTTAGGCTTAAGTTCCATGATTGACAAATGGTTTAGTGATTCATTTCCTATATCAATGCAATGTTTGATAATTCTAATCAACTTTAACTGGATCATGATTCCTGAGTCATGCAAACAACTTGACTCAATCTTAATCACAACTGTTGGGGTTAACTACACAAATCCTATCATGCCATCATGTTCCATCAAGAGCCATGTTTTCTATCAAATAGCAAGTCCTTAACATTTCAGGATTTATCTTCATATTGTACATTTGTACTATACTTGATATCTTAGATCGGTGGGTTCTGTATTAGATTTAGGTAAACACATAGTCGGGTTATTTAGGTTCAATATGTCTTGGGGATTTAACAGTTTTATTATGTCATGTCATGAATGAATTTTAATTGCGGGGGGATGGGAGAGAGGGTTCAATCTCTCTCTCTCTTTCTCTCTTTCTCTCCTATAACTGATCACCAAACAAAGTAGTGGAAATTCAGGTGCTAATGTAAAACGCCTTGAGCAAGAGACATGATAGAATTCAACACTTGAAATCAGAGGTTGCAACCATATCCCGTGATGTTATCCACATGCTTATGAGGCATGCTGAGTTTTTAGACTTTCCACCTAGTGCATGTATTGCAACAATAGAAGCTTAGATTGATAAACGTATCATGCTTGTTTCTTTCTGTATTTTACATATATATTTCTTGTATTGGTTGATTGGGCCCTGCATTTGATCAAATAAATCATTGGATGATATTCTATTATAATAGATATGTAGCAATGTTTGAGAAGCTTTACAAGAACATAGAACTTACGAGGTAATGCTTGAAGACAATGGGTTTGATTCATCCTACCCAACCAACAATTATTGAAGTGTGATATGACAATGTTAATGGCATTTGATAGTGACAATGCTAATGGCATTGATTTGTGTTAATCGACCACCAATGGAGTATAAAACAAGACTAAGATGTAGAAAACCAAAATTCTTTGACTCCTCTTGCCTTGGCTCGCCCTCTCACATGCTCACTGCAATTGAATTCAAAGCAAAGAACATTTTGCATTTCATTTTTGCGAAGTGTCGAAAAAGTATTAACATGTTCTTCTATTGCAGTTCAGATCTTCTCCTACCATATGCTGGAATGTCTATTTAAAAGGAACAAACAAATAACGATGACATGTTAAAGAGGAATCAAGGGTGTATTTAAACGGGTAATCCTGGAAATCAAAAACCAGGGTGTGTTGATGACTCATCCCTTTTTCATTTAATTTTTGGCAAAAATAGGCCTGGCAAAACACCCGAAAAGAATTCAGCTTGCTTCGGATAACAAGTCATGGCTCGGTCACCTATTTTTATACCTGATGTAGGCGTATATGGCCTTGTCCATTAGCGGGCCTGCATGTGTTAGGCGGCAGTTTTCAGAGTGGACCCAATCACGGTGCACACGGAACAATGCTCGGCGGGCATTCCAGAACCAATAGCACGGACACACTTGGCAACCTTAGATGGCCGTGCTCCCGCATATGGATTGCATCCGAGCCGTCCGAGCCCACATACCTACAAACGGCCTCAAGTATAGATAGGAGACAACCCCCTCAAGGTAAAGGACTGGAACTTAGACTCAAGAACAAGCACTTGAGAACTCTTAATCTCCTTTGTGGCCTCGTCTAGGTGTTCACACCTCAAGCCTCGTCTACCTTGCACCTCCCTCATACTAATTTTACCGTTGGAGCCTCTGCTTCGGGTATCAACCTATTAGAGACACTAACATCTTCCATCGACCAGCTACAAGCCTATCGGCCCTTAGCAGCCCTTGGTCCTTTGCCAAGTGGGGCATGGATCTCCTCGTCACCATCAACTACTTAACCAAATGGGTTGAAGTCGAGCCCCTAGCTACCATCACGGCCAGAATGATACAAAATTTCATCTAAAAGAACATCATCTACCGCTTTGGCTCCCCCACGTGCTAGTTACTAACAACGGGAAGCAATTCGATGACACGAGGTTCGAAGAATGGTGTGCCTCCCTCGGCATCAAGCACCAGTATGGTATGCTACGCTCAAACTAACGACCTAGCCGAGGTCACCAACCAAACTATCCTAGAAGGGCTAAAGACCAGATTAGATAGAGCTAAAGGCCTTTGGGTCGACGAACTAAACAATGCCCTATGGGCCTATCGGACGACACCTCGGATAGCCATGAAAGAAACTCCATTCAACCTAACTTCTAGCACTGAGTCTGTCATCCCAGTAGAGATCGGCCAGCCAACACTTCGAACTGAGACGTACAACGAAGCCGAGAATAGCGAAGAACTTAGAACAAATCTAGATCTGTTGGGGAAAGTGCGAGAACAGGCATAGATCAGAGTAGTAGCCTATCAACAAAGAGTAGCTTGCTGTTACAACTCAAGAGTGAAAGAAAGACATTATAGAGAAGGATACCTCATCCTTAGAAAAGTCATGGTGCCCAAGACTGGTGTAGGCAAGCTCAACCCCAAATAGGAAGGTCCCTACAAAGTCAAGCAAGTCTTCGGCCCCAGCACATGGAACTCGGAAGACCTAAATGGAAGACCAGTCCCTTGGACATGGAACTCGGAAATTCTCTGGATGTATTACCAGTGAATATACTCCCTAGTGGCTAAACAGTGAAATGCAAGTGCAAAGTTCCTCCCCCTTGGCCCATTGTTTTAGTGTACAAGTTCTTATTTTGATAAGTTGTCAAGAACCATCGGCCACACAACCGGTTGACATGTATAGCCTCCCCAAGGCCCCACACTCGGATTGGATGGTGGTCGGGACAAACGATTCTTCATGAACTATACATCAGCCTCGCCTTTGTGGTAAGGCAGGAAGGGACAGGGGCCTCGGTTGCCAGCGTCGGCCAGTAACCTTGGCCTATAATGAACAAACAGACTAAAATTAGCCAAAGTACCTGGCTAAGTAGGAAAAATACGACAACCTCGACCAAGCACGCCTCAATAACCTAGGCCGCCCGAAGGGTCACCCTTAGGAAACTTCTAAAAAGGATAAGCCAGGTCGGCCAAGTTATTGCCTCGAACCTCGGCGGCAGTGGGCCACCTCGGCTTCATAGCTCAACCTCAGCCAAGTCCCTTTAACTTCCTAGGCGAGCGACTAAGTAGCAGGTCACCCCGAACATTAACTTTTTGGTGCTTGTGACCTTTGAAAAGGGGGCATAGACCCCTGAAGCAAAAAAGAAAATAGAGAAGAAGCAAGAACAACTAAAAAAGGCACAAGATACGCAAAAAGAATGTCTCATTAAGTATATACATTCATCTCTTACAAAAGATGAGGCTTCAGATGGAGAAACCATGCCCTTTACAAAAAGATAAACAAAAAGAAAAAAGAAGCAGAAAGGTAGGCTGCCTACACACCATCCTCGGCACGACAGGCAACAGAGTCGTCGACAGCAGCATGAATGATAGGGACCTCAGGGGGAAGAGTCTTGACATCTAGAGGAACCTTCAGTTCATCCACCGGGAAGTTCAGAACCAACCTCAACATCTCAAGCTTCGTATCTTCGATCCCCACCAAGTAGGAATCGGCCCCATTGTCAGTGAGGGCTTGTTGGTACTCCTCTATTGTCTTCCAAATGAGGATAGCGTTCTTAGCATCCTCTTCGGCCTTCGTAACTCATGCCTGGGCCTCCACCACCACCTAGTCAAACCGGACACACTCAGGCTCAGACTTCATTAATTGTTCCTGAAGCATAGCAATCCGAGCCTTCTCCAGCTTCATATCATCCCCCAACATCTATTGGAGCTGCTTCTCCTCACCTAGAGACGAGAGGGCGTCATCTCGTCTACTCTCAACTGAAGCAACCCACACCACAAGCTTCTCATTCTTCTCCACAGCCCTCTTTAGGTGATTGAGGAGGAGACCAACTTGTTCACCCAAGCTGACGTAATGCCGACAGACCTACAACGAAAGCATCCTCATTAGTAAAGTTAACCAAAAAAGCAAAAAGGCAACTAGTGATGCAACGAAGGGTAAAACATACCCCAACCAGAAAGTTGAGACCTTGGTCCAAGATGGGGAGAGGGTCCTCGTTCATCATGGCGAGACAATCACCCTAAGGGATCATCCCCTTGTTCCAAGCCCAATCGACCCCCTAGGCATCAATGGAATCCCCCTCTCAGACATTCCACCAAGGGTGGGATAATCGTTGCGTGATGAGCTCTCCCTCTTCTAGTGGCTTTGCTGAAGATGAAGGCTCGGTTACAGATCCCTTTTTTGAAGGCCTCCTTGGTGCAATGATGGCCTCCCTTCCTCTCTCACCACCCTCGGCTGGGCGGTCTTTGTGTGCCGACCTCTTCCCTGGAGTGCGATGAGGTGCCTCAGTTGGCCTCTTCTGGTCGGTCTCCCACTGCTGGCTCCCCTTGGCCCGCCTATTACCTTAGTCGCCCCCTTCACCAGCGACAACTTGAGGCCGAGATGTCCTCTTGGTAGGTGCAGGAGCAAGCCTCCTCAACGTTTGTCTCCCAAACGTGCCCTCGCTTGGGGCTTTCTTCTTGACCTGGGCCTTCTCCAATAGAAGCCTCTTCGCATCGACCAACATCCCTGCAAATAAAACAAAACAAACAGCAGTACCTTAAAGAAGAAGTGAAAAGACCGATGTGTTAAAAGCTGACAATAGGATTTCTCTTACTGAGATGTGCAGGACTAAGCTCGACAAAAACTAAGGGAAGTTCCTCCCCCACTGGGGCTTGTCTCGGTTTGTACCCAACACAAGAATGTGGATCATCACTACGATTTCATTGTCCTGAAGATGAGGCATGGGATTCTTGGCGGATAGGTACATCTCCCGCTAGCTCGTCCTAAACGACCAACCCTCGAGGTAGGAGATGAAGAAGAACTTGCTCTTCCAATTATGCTTGGACGAGGGGTTGTCTACGGGTCGGCTTCTCCGACGCTAGAAGTAATATATACCATCCTTAGTAGGGTGCAACCTTAGCATGAACATGGCACGAAAGGTCTTTGGAGTCAACTCCACATCTCGAAGCCGAGCCACCACCAGCAGGGCAAGGATGTTGGTGGACACAGATCTCCCCCTCCTCTAGTGTCCACGGTCGATCTCCAGAGTCAGGGACCTTAAGCCTATAGGACAGAGGTATACAGTACTTCCTCCCCAAGGCTTTTACTTGCTCAAAGTCAAGGGTATTATCTAACCCGAGCAAGGGAGACGTTCAATTGTCACCCCTTCGGTAGCATATTCAATGACCAACCTCGGGTTGGGCTCAAGAACTTCCTCCCCCTCTACTACCTAGGGTGACCCCTCAGGCTCCCTTGGCCTCGTAGACAAGTCGCTCTCAGAGGGAGAGTCATCGCCTTGTTGGATGCACTTGGCACCTTCAAGGGCAGTCCTCTCCCTCAGCACCTTGACCTCATGCCTCGAAGGTGGGATCTCGGCTACCAAGGAGCCTTGGATGGAGCTAGCAAGTGATGGGGTCCGATAGGAGCTCACCCCCAAGGGGTTCAGGAGTTCATAGCATTTTGGGTCAGAGTCGGAATAGGACATGATGACGAGGTGTTTACCTAATGAAGATGAAGGCTGGAAAGTTCTAAGGAAGGTGGGTAAGACGAGGGCTTTGGTAAGCAAAGGTCTCTCGAAAGTGATTGCCTTTACGACGCTGTCCACTGATTGACATGTGCCACTCACCTTGGGAAGACAAAACGACACCGAGCAAATCGGCTGGTCCTCTCATCACACTTGTCGGTTTTCCCAACGGTGCTAAACCAGTGAATGCATGACTTGGCTCGCCTGACTCCCGTCTCCCCTACGGACATGGTGCCACAACCCGTTGTGGACATGACCCTGATTCGCCAATTCAAAAATCAGTGTCGCGCAAGGTCTCCTTCACAGTTTGCGGACTGGTAATGGTGAGTTCCATCCTGCAAACGACTAAGTCACAAGCTTAGGCTTCTAAGTGTCATGCCCTCAGCAGGCTGAGGCCTCCACAGATTTCTCTACTTCGACAAGAAAACAGGGTAGGGGCAGGGTTCCCTCTCATCCATCTTCAACATGGACACCGAAACCGAGGCCAAAGCCAAAGCCTCCCAGCAGCAGGAGCCTCCACGGCATCCCTTAGAGAAGGGAACAAAGATCAAGTTGACACCACCGCAGGTCATGTCATGTTTGTCCCCAACAAGTTGAAGCCAAGTATTTTATTTAGTGTTTCTAAATAATTATCAGTATTTATTCGAAGATAGTATGAAAAATTACAGAATTTATTAGTTAACATTGATTAAATAATTATAGTATTTTATTAATTAACAATATTAACTATACTTTTAATTAATAAAATATTTTTAATAACTACTATATGATTAATTAATTAAAACTATTTATTAATATACATAATTTATTAATTAACAGTATTTTTAATAATTTCATTATTAATAATTAACCATATTTTACAGTATTTTCAATAATTGTAGTATTATTAATTGTAGTATTTATTAATTAAAAGTATTTATTAAAATATTTTTTATTAAAAATATCAATATTTTTATTAATTCTTTAATTAATTTATTGTATTATATTTAAAATAGGCAAGAAAATAACCAAAAATAAAGTACCAATAATTTTTTCTTAATTACCAAAAATGGATTAACATGATTTCTAATAAATGTGATACATTACCAAAAATTTAAAAATATAACCATTAAAATTACTTTTGAAAATATGCACCAATTATGAATAATCTTCAAGAAGTAAATGTAATTAGTTCATAGTGTATTTAAAATACATTTGATTTTTCATATAAATTATATAATTTAAACATTATAGTCCTTGCCTATGATGATATTAGTTCATAGTGTTACAATGGAAAATAGAAAAATGCGTTTAGTACTATTAAGTATTTCCATTATTGCACTTCCATTCAACAAGGCCCATGCATCGCACGGGTCCCTGCTAGTATATACTAAAAGGCAATGTGCCAAGTTGGCACTTTAGTGCTTCTTAGTTTCTTCTTGGCATTTATCTTTTTTTCTCCATTTTTTGTATTTTGTTTTGTTTTAAAAATATAAAAAAGTAATCATTGTATATTTTGATTAGATCAATAAAAGTTGTACACTATTATAGGGAGAGACCTTTGGGTTTTCCAAAGCCTCTTATTTTAATGCATGTCATTATTATATTTAAAAATAACATTTAAGAGAGATGCAAGAGAATAGAAATACAATATAATAAAGCAAAACATTAATAAGTCAAATAATATAAATATATTGGGGTAAAACAACATAAATAAAAATATTAATTTCAAAATCCACTAAACTTTCACTTAAAATGGGTCCATTAAGCCCCGTTTTCCTTGAGACTCAGTTTCAATAAACAAGTTCACATATAACTATTTTAAAGCAGGTCCATTAAAACCTGTATGCTACACGGTTATGATTATAACCATCTATATTATGAGTAATAATAATAATAAATTAATTTAGTTCATAATAATAATAATAATAATAATAAATTAATGATAATAATCATTTATTTTAAATAATAAGTTGTTAAATTATTAAATTAATAATAATAACTACAAATAAAAAATAATAGTTATTTAATTAATATTAATAATAAAGAAATAATTTACATAATAATAAAAAAATAATAATAGTTTATTTTATATAATAAATTAACTTTGTTTTGGACATTTTTATTATAGTTTATTTTAGTTTTTGACGAAGTGATTAGACCATTCTTTTGATTTTTCTTTTTCAATTTCTTTGCAAGTCTTGATTGCTTCTTTTGTGATTAACAAAACCTGTGTGATGCACGGGTCCCCGCTAGTATATACTAAAAGGCAATGTGTCAAGCTGGTACTTCCCTGCTTCCTGGTTTCTTCCTGACATTTATCTTTTTTCTGTTCTTTTTTGAATTTTATAATTTTAAAATTGAACAAAATAATTCAAGTGACCAATTACCTTTAAGACTTACTCATTAATACATCATTAACTCTCTCCTCTCTCTCTCTCTCTCCTCTTCTCCATTAATTCTTTGGGTAAAATATAAATACCTTCCCTAAAGTTTCTGACAATCATAAAAACCTCCCCTATAGTTTCATTTTAACAAATATCTCCCCTAAACTTTTGAGAAACTCGATAAAACCTTCCTCCCATCACCTTCATAGATGGAAAACATTAGATTGATGTAACAGTTTCTTTCAAATACCCATTCTACCCTATTATAAATTATTTTACATACAAAATTACTGAATAACAATGTTTTAATTCGACCAAAACATTAGAAGATGATTGTTAAAAGTATATTTTTGTCAAGTAAAAAATGGGATTATTTTAGTAATTTTGTATGTAAAATAATTTATAAAAGGATAGAATGGTTGTTTAGAAGAAATTGGTTCATGAGTCTAACGTTTTTTGTCTAAGAAAGTGATGGAAGAGAGGTTTTTGTCAAATTTCTCAAAAGTCAAGGGGAGGTATTTGTTAAAATTAAACTAGAGGGAAGGTTTTTATGATTGTCAGAAACTTTAGGGGAGGTTTTTGTATTTTACCCTAATTCTTTTAATAATCTCTCCTCATTGATTATGCTATTAAGTCTCTGTCCTCTTTTACATTAACTTTTTTAACCCTCATTAATAAAGCAAGTCACTAAGCACTAAGGTGATTGATCACTTGAATTATTTTGTTCAATTTTAACATTAAAATATAAAAGAGACATGCTGACATGGCACATTCCCTTTTATATAATAACCATTATAAAGTAATGGTTATTTTATAATTAACAATAATTACTTTTTAAACAGTAACAGTAATTAACATTAATTATTTTTATAAAATAATGATTAACAGTAATTAATTAACAATAATTAACAGTAATTACATATTAACATTAATAATTTAAACTATAAATACCAGAAAATTACATTTAATTTACAAATAATAGTCATAAATTAGTTTTACACAATAAAATAACAAAAATTAAAGTACAAATATTTCTGAAAATTGTCATAATTACAGTATTTTTAATAATCAATAGTATTTTAATAAATATAGTATTTATTAATTAACAGTATTAATTAACCATATTTTCAATAAATACATTATTTATTAATAAACACTATTTTAGCAAATATCATACACTTAATAAATACAGTATTGTTAACATTATTTTAGTAATACAGTATCTTATTAATTAATAGTATTTTTAATAATGTGTTTTTAAATTAATAATATCTATTAAAACTATATTATCAATTATAGTATTTTAATATTAACTGTATTTATTGATTAGCAGTATTTTCAATAACATTATTAATTAACAATGTTTTTGATAATTACAATATTTTAATAAATACTATTAATTGTTATTATAGTTTATTTCCATAAACTTTGCAATTGACTTTGTTTTGGACATTGTTATTATAGTTTGTTTTAATTTTTCTTTGTCAAATTGATCAGATCATTATTTTGTTCTTTTAATTTGTTTACAAGTCTTGATTGTTTCATATTTTATTAACAAAACTCGTCATCACACGGGTCCCCGCTAGTTGAAAGAAATAAACTGAAACTCAATCACTCTGAATGCATGAAGCCTGAGGAGAAGAAAACATTACCGCTTTCATCATTGAGCAAAAGCAAAATGTATTCACATTGATCTTGACATATAGTATTAACCTAACAACGTATCAAATTGATTTTGGCAGGTTATTTTTTTTTCACCCTTCAACTAGTATCATTTCTTTGTTTTTTATGGCAACCGAGTATCATTTTTGTCCAAAAAAAATAACTGGTATCATAGAAATGGTAATCAATGAGTTGGTATCTATGAAAATGCCGAGGCTCATTTTTGAAAAAGAAATGCAAACGGATAGGATCGGATTCGAATCAGCGTAAATCTGGATATGATTTGGTATTCTATAGATCCAAACCGATTTGATCCAAAGATTCAATCAAATATCACAAACATTGATTCAAATTCGAATCCAAAAAGAATGTCAAATATCCGAATCTGATCTAATACGATTTAATTTTTTAAAATATTAATAAATTATTAAAAGAAAAATAACAGTTTAAATAAAGAAAAATAAAAAAACTACAAATATTTTTTGCCAAATATTTTCAACATATATACACATGTTTTTCATAAAAGAATAAATAATATGAAAAATTTACAAAAGTATACAATATAAATAACAGATTTATAAATAAATATGTGAAGTGAAGCATTGCTCTTCCACTCTTCTTTGAGATCACTTTCATACAAGGATCAAAGTATTGGTATCAAGTATCGTATCAGACAACTTGGATATGGATATGGATACGATACGCTTAGGAAACAAATGGATACGGACGAAAAATATAGAAACGTTTGGAGACGCAAGGGAAATGCATAGAAATTCCATAAATATATTAAAAATATTAAGTTTAATATCAAAATAATTATAAATAATATATAAATACATAGGAGCTTTATATTTTAATGGTATATATGAAGAAATATATTACAACTGATATAGCGAGATGCAAAGATGTTATGCAATTTTATTGATAGTGCATCGATCAAGAATCTAAGACATATTATATAAATTCTTAGAAATTAATACATGCACAAAGCCATTATTATTTTATCTTTTATTAAATTCCCAGGCACAAAAAATATGCAACTATTCTATTTGAATTACTCTATCAATATTTATATTTTACTAATTTTATTTCCTACCATTAACAAAAAATCAACAAAAAAATTCAATTAACAAGTAAATATAGTATTATAAAAAATTAATACATTATTTTCATTTTTAAAAAATAAATATGTTATTATAAAATGTAAAGTAAAGTATTAATTAATTATTTATAAAAAATATACAATCTTAACGTCAAATATATCAAATCTATTAAAACTTTGAAGATATATATCATATAAAATTCATAAATTTTAATAACAAAAATAGTTATTCCATTACTAATATTTTTATTTTATAAAATTTCTAAAATACAAATTTATTTTATTTTTATATAATGTGGATTAGTGGAATTGACTAATTCAATTTATGTTATACTCTCAAATATTTGTAAATAACATTTTTATTTTTTAAATAGTAAAGACATTTTTATTTTATGAAAATTAAAATATTATTTAATAATTTATAGAAAATTGAATATACATGTAATTTGTAAATTTATAAATTTTAAGTTTTAAAATTATTATTCTATTAATAATAATTTTATTTGTATAAATCTCTTGAAATTAAAAATCAATTTTTGGTATATATGTAGATTTGGTAAATTATTTATTCAATTGTTCATAAAATACTAATTTTAAAAATTATTTTTTTTAATTTATAGTTGGAGTTGTTGAATATTATTATATATTGTTTGTTTGGGTTGTATGTACACTACTAGACTTTAATGTTAATAGAGGTTAATATATTCCTTTTATTATCAAAACATGGTAGGTGGCTTGGTGGTTGAAGAGAGAGGCGTATGTTCTTGGTAATTTGGCGACACATGGTTATCACCCCATTTTCAAATTTTTAAAGTGAGATAGTAGGCGTCACCCTATTTTCAAATTTTTAAAGTGAGACTGTAGGCAATAGGCATAGACGCCCGTGCAGTACACTGGTACATCGGTGCGTATCAGATCGTATCGCTCGATACAATACGATATGCATTCATACAATAGCGTATTGGCCCGATATGCGCTGGATGGTTAAGTACAGTTGTAACGTATCTTGTGCCGATGATGTCTGATACGATATGATACGCCCCGTATTGATCGTATCGTATCGATATTTTAATCCTTGCTTCTATCCCACTCCTTGTCCCTGACTTCTCTAAACTTTGACTCGAATCTTCTTATCACTTCTCTTTTAAAAGATTCACCACCCATAAAAAAACAAACCCAACGTTTTCACTACTTGGACATCTCCCTCTACAAGTTGATTGATGGAACTATAACCCCCCAAGCCTTCTTCACTAGCGGACACCAAACCTTGCCCATTCACACTATCATGTGATACTTTTTTGGTTATTTCTTCTCCTTCTCTTTTGCCTTTCAAAGATTCTACTATAGCTTCTAATTCACCTCTCTCTAGGGTCGGGATGAAACTTGCACTAGCACCTAATTCATTGTCCTTTGCCAACTCCACCGTGCACCATATCCTCCTATCAGAATGTCTCCTACACAAAACCTTCAGATTGGCCTTTTTCACCACCCCTTTAGATATGATCACATTTTTGAGAGATCTTATTGGGTTGAGATGCAACTTGGCCTCCCTTGGATCTATTGCCACTCATAGCAACACCTACATTGTTGAGGATGGGATTAATCTCTTAGCATCCCCATTGCAACCACCTTTACCAACTAACCCAGCCGACACAACATAATTCCCTCCTTGGCCTGAATTTGAGCGTCCACTATCCTTAATGATACTTGAACCGCATACCCCAAATGTAAGAGCTCCTAGGTTGCTGGCATCCACGATTGGTGCCACCAAAGAATTTCAATTCGAAGTTCCACCCAACCATGAGGTGAGCCCCACCTGACTACCTGCTTTCCTATGTTCATGAAATGAGAGCACTAAGCTCCTCCACCATCGGGCTCTTTCCTTACCCAAGGTTCAACTTCAAAGTATTGAAAAAATGCTAAGTGTATCATAAAGATAAATTTAATAGACATATTGAGATATGCCTTATCGGGCTCTTTCCTTACCCAAGGTTCAACTTCAAAGTGTATCATTTAATGATTTTTATGAAAAAACATATCATAATCAACATATAGAAACATAAAGTTATTTTCTAATAGGGTTATAACTACAAGATATAGGCATAATAATTATTTAATGAAACCTTTTATATAATTTAATAAACAATTATTTATTTCTTATTCAAACAATTATTTTATTTTTTTATTACAAAAATTAAAAAATAAAATGTAACAGAAAAATAATTTTATCAATGTGATAAATCTTCCATATATTTACAATGTGGTAAATATTATGCTTAGATAACTCCAAAAATTGGAAAAAAATAAATATTAAAAAATAAAAATAAATATTTTACAATAAATTTCAATAGATCTATGACTTAAAGATTAGAAAAGAATATTCTAAAATTACAAAAGTTTAAAAAATAAATATTTTTAGCTTTACAAAAATAAATATTTGTATACTAAAAATGAAAAAAATAAATGTTTTTACTAAAAAAATTATAAAATATAAAAATGAATATTTTAGAAATTTCAAAAGATCTATGGATATGGTAGATCACCGATAGGTCTATAGCACAATTATTCTTCATGGGAAGATTACACCAAAAATATAAAATTTTATTTTTTGTTGTTATATTATATTTTTTTCTAAGTTTTCTTCAAAAAATTAAATAGATCTATTTAAAAAACAAAAGATAAGAATTCCAAGCATTAAGAAAAATACAAAATATTGTAACATACTATGAAATAAATTGAAAATATATATATTTTACCAATTTTTGTAAAAAGTTGAAAAAAATAAAAAAAAATTGAGTTTTGGACATTGTTTTTGGGTTTTTTTAACAATTTTACAATCCAAGAATGTGTAGAGATAATTTGGTTAGTTTGGAAGAGTAGAGAAGGCTTTTGAAGAGAGTTAGAAGCCTATTTTTTCTCAACTTTTTAATTCATTTTTTGCCTATAGGAAATTGTACTGTATTGGCTAATACACCTTGATACACCCTAATACAGGTCCGATACGCCCTGATACGGTCATGATATGGGTTCAACACGACGAAAAGACATGATACAAATGATTTTGTAGCATTTCCCGTGCTGGCCCCTTAAAGATATGATATGTGTTGACCAATATGGGTCAGTACATTTTGAAAATTTGAACCTTGACCCAGATAGTTTTAGGGCACTTCTCACCACTATTTGCCGACCTATCTCTAAAATGGCGAACTTGGCCTCACTAGTGAATCCTTCTACTAGACTTCCCCCTTCCTTGGAACTTAACTCATGTGGAAAAACATTGGCTGTTTGTGAAAAACAGCTTGGGCTATTTTGGGAGTTTGCTATGAATGACATCTCCTAATAACTATGTGGTAATAAACAATATTTACACTCAATACCTTTTTAGTTGAAAAGACAAATGAGGACCTGAATTAGCTAAATTGTAATGTGTAGAGGCTCCCAATACCCATCTAGTTTTTTTCTAAACAGCCAAAGTGATTTCCATACAGAAAAACTTTGGTTGTTTGCGAAAAACAGCCTAGGCTGTTTTGGGGGCCTATTGTGAATGACATTTCATAATAACTGTAGGTAAAACAGTATTTATACTCAATACCTTTTTAGTTAAAATGACGAATGAGGACCTGAATTAGCTAAGGTGTCTTGTGTAGAGGCTCCTAAGACAGCCTAACCTATTTTCTTTTTTCTAAACAAAATCTTTGTCGGTTTGTGAAAAACAGCCTGAACTATTTTGAGAACCTGTTGTGAAGGACACATCTCATGACTGCTGATAAAACAGTATTTACACTCAATAATACTTATTTCGTTGGAAAGACAAAATGAGGACTTGAGTTAGCTAAGGTGTGATGTGTAGAGGCTCCTAAGTCAGCCCACCCAGTTTTTTACAAATAGCCCAAGTAATCTTCACTCATACTTCATCCACTACAATCAATGACTAAGGAGACACTTGGCATGACACCTCTCTCTACTCACGTTTCACCTTTATAAGGCTCTAATTTAAATTTTCATGACATAGCATCAGTACACTTTTCTCGGGTCTGGATGTAGTAAGCACGTTAGTAAGCGCACTAAGCACCTAATAGTTGTGTGACACCTTTCCCAGCTAATTCGCCTTTAATCTTAGGGGATGTTTGGAACCGTGACCATTTTTCAGAAAAAACGGTGCCACGTCGGATCCACATAGCTGTTTCAACAAACGCCAATGTATCTCATTGTTTGGTTCAACTGATTATTAAAAAATCAGGCCATTTAAATTTTCATGACATAGCAACAGTACACTTTTCTCAGGTTCGGATGTAGTAGGCATGTTAGTAAGCACATTAAGTAAGCACCTAATAGCTGTGTGACACCTTTCCCAGCTAATTCGCCTTTCATCTTAGGGGATGTTTGGAACTGTGGTCATTTTTTAGAAAAAACGGTGCCACGTCGGATCCACATAGCTGTTTCAACAAACGCCCATTTATCTCATTGTTTGGTTCAGCCGATTATTAAAAAATCGGGCATGTTGGGACCCATCGATGCATGCATCAGTGAACCATTTCCCCCAATGGTTGTTGATGTGTATCCTATATGGTGCTTAACAATCAGCACATACATGAAAAAAAGTGATGAAAAAACGATGCTTACCAAACAACATAGTGTTGCTCACTGCTTACGTGGCAGAAGTGTTTTTTATGAAAAACACATGGGCATTTTTTCTTGAAAATCCCACAAGTGCCCACGCTTCCAAACACCATGTTAATGTTTTTGTTCTGTTAGGAGTTTTCTATTGTTTTATTATTTGTGTCAAAATAATTAAGAATAAAAAAATCATTAAAAAGAAAACTTGTCCCATTTAATGCGCCTTTCTCTCCACCCTTCTGCCGTTTAGGGTTCTCCCACCTCTGGACCTTCAGTCGTTGCAACTGGTTGGTTGGGGCAGGCACTCAACTTGGTTGGGTAGAGTGGATTCAATTAGTTTCATTGTGTTTTTTAAGGACCCTTAGAATAAATATCACATATAATTCTATTAATTACAATCTTTTTTCATCCTCTACTTTAGAAGTTCTGAAACTAATTTTTACTCTATTGTTTTCAGTGTATAAATTATAAAATTTTAAAACATAAAGAAGTTTCCTACACATGGAGAGCTTTAGTAGTAATATATATAAACTAGTAGAGGGGCCATGCTTCGTAGGGTCTGGAATGCAATTGTCTACCAGTTGATCCGGTCTCTGGCCAAAAACCATTGAATCGGTCAACGATTCATTGACCCAAGTGGTCGAACCATCAACCCGTTGATCCATTCAATGGTTTTTGGTTGTTTTTTATTTTTTTAATTGGGAACCATCTAGGCAACTGATTCTGTTTTATCCTAATCTTGGTCCCTAGCCAAAAACCGTTGAATCGATTAACGACCCATTAACCTAAGCGGTTGAATCATTGACCCGTTCAATAGTTTTTGGTCGTTCTTTTTTATTTTTTTAATTTTTGTTGTGAGAATGGGCCATCCGTTCGAGTCGAACAATCGAATTGTCAACCCAAAAACCAGTGGCCAGAACGGTTTCGTTTTTAGGTCGTTTGAGTTACACGCTCGAATGACATAACACGTATGGTACTACTTAATGGAATCATCCAAGCAACTTGTTCCATTTTACCCCAATCCCAGTTTGTGGCAAAAAACCATTGAATTGGTCAACAACCCATTGACCCGAGTGGTTGAACCGTCAATCATTGACCCATTCAATGGTTTTTGGCTACTTTTTTATTTTCTAAGTTTTTGTTGTCAGAACGGGTTGTTTGTTTGAATTGGACAGTTGAACCGTCGATCCAAAAACCAGTGGCAAGAACAGTTCCATTTTTGAGTTGTATGAGTCACACAGTCGAATGACATAACATCATAGTTTTTAAAACCAACCCGGAGATCGAACCAATTAGGGGTCTAGTTATCGGGCCAAACGACCGTTCTAGCCAAACAGTTGACCCATTCTTGCAAAAAAAATTAAAAAATAAAAAAAAATAAAAACATTCAAAACCATTGGAACGGTTCGATACCCATTTATTAACAATATTTATAATAATTATTATATATTTATATAATTAGATAATTAATTCTAACAAAAAAGACATGAATCAATTTTCTAGAGATATGCATAAACTATTTTGACGAATTGATGTTTTGGTTAATTGAGAAAGACATACAAAAAAAGATAAATATTTATTATGACAAAAAAGACATAATCGATTTTCTAGGAATATGCATTAACTATTCTGATGAATTGAATATAAGTGTTTCTATTTACAAATTTATGATAATCAATGTAGTTCTCCTGCCCTTCTAATCAGTGAGTTCAATGAGAGAGAAACCCTCTTTATAATTGAAACTTAAATGGCATAAGGTTGGAGATCGAGAGTCCAATGAGTTTCAAGCATTTCCAACTTCCAACACATTTAGGTTTTCCTTTTCTATGATTTTTTCAGTTTTAATTATTTTGACACAAATAAATAAAACAATAGTTAATGCACCTTTCTTCTAAACGTTTTTGTTCTGTTAGGAATTATTTATTATTTTATTATTTGTGTCAAAATAATTAAAAATACAAAAAACAATAAAAAAGGAAAACCTGTCCCACTTAATGCGCCTTTCTCTCCAACCTTCTTCCATTTTGGGTTCTCCCACCTCTTGACCTTCAATTGCCCAAACATCGATGAAGACTCTGGTTTTAGCTGGGATATGGTAGCCATTAACATTGATAGCTCTAATGGACTCTCTTGGAATAAAAAAGGAAGCAGGAGGATGTAATCTTAGAGTCTCTTTGGTAACAGCTTTTAAATAAGCCATTTGAGGAATGTCATCTTCTTCAAACTTGGATTTCTTACCCACAACACGTCTAACTTCTTCTTGGGCTTTTCTCATCACTTTGGGATTCCTGATGAGCTCGGTCATGCTCCATTCCACGGTAATGGCCGTCATATCACTTCCACCAATAAACATGTCCTGTGAATAAGTAGTGGGAATATGATATATAAGATATATATATGAGCAAATTAGTTAAGAAATATATTATTTGGAGTGCAAAAGCCAAAATGAGTACAAAATTGCATTTGTAGGTCGACGCATGGATCAACTTCGATATGATATCCGAGAAAGCCAGCAATTGTAATGTCATTTAAAGGAGGCCTAAACTGAGAAGATCAAAAAGTGTTCTTAATTAATATTTGGTAGTTCAGAAACAGAAATGAATATTACCAAAATGATGGCTTTGATGTTGTCTCTAGTGATGGGGATATCAGCGTTGAATCCTTCTGAGCTTGGAGCAAAATATGCAGAAAGTCTTCTCCCTCCCTCTGGTCCTTACTTCTTTGGTCATCAGTAGTACTAACATGATCTCTGATCACTTGATCCAGGAGTTTATCCAACTCTTGAGATGTCCTCTTTAGCCTCCATCCAATCCGGTAACTGTATCGATGCATCCTATGGGAAGAAATCCTGAACACTAAACATTCCCAAAAGTGACATTACCTCCCTTGTCAAAGGCCCGATCCTTCTGCTATTTTCATCTTCTTCTTCAAACTTGCTACTGAAAGCAGCTCTAGAAATCAAGTTATCGGATAGAAAGGTAAGTAACTCGCTTAGATAAATTGAGTTGTGCAACTGACATGCGTGAGATATCTTCTTGATCAAAAGAGCAACCTCTTCTTCCCTTATAAATCTGAATGACTGCACTCTCTTGACGCTCAAGAGGCGGAGAACAGACATCTTCTTCATCTGTCTCTAGTACTTGCCGTAAGGTGCAAACCCCAAGTCATTACAGCCATAGAGAAGCTTCTTTGCAGCAGTTGTAGAAGGCCTAGTTGCGAAGTTAGTATCTTGGGTCTTAGTGATCTCTATAGACATCTCTAAGGAGGAAACGACGAATAGAGGGACACTGCCCAAATGCAATAGCATGAGCGGCCCATACTTTTGAGACAGGGCCCTGAGAGAGCGGTGGGGAAGCGTGCCAAGTTGGTGAAAATTTCCGATGACTAGAATCCTCGTTGGAGACGGTGGCAGCTTGATTGAACATCCCCGGAGTCTGAATAGGAAGACAAAAGAGAAGAGGAGAAGTGGGAGTGAACAAGGCAACAGAATTCCTTGTTGCTCGGCCATCGGATGTTCCAAGCGGCAGGGGTTGGCAGGGTGCAGGTCAACTGCTCGGCCACTGGAATGCCCCAACCAACCAGTTGCAGCGGCTGAAGGTCAGAGGTAAGAGAACCCAAAACGGCAGAAAGTTGGAGAGAGGCGCATTAACTGTGACAGGTTTTATTTTTTTATTTTTTATTTTATTTTTAATTATTTTAACACAAATAATAAAATAATAGATATTCCCAAGGGAACAAAAACGTCTAAAAAAAGGCGCGGTGTTACACTGCTATCAGTGCTTACCTAACGTGCCTACTACAACCGGACCACCCGGATCCCAAAACACCTCACTCACTACGTCCCCACCTCTTTCAGCACATTTCGTCCATGTTTTTCTATCGTCGAACTCCATTGATGCAAGATGAACCTCTATCCATTTATACTCGACACGAACTGCAATCCAGAGCTTTTAACGCTTCTAATTCTGATTCACATATGAGAAGGAAACGATCACCAGCTATAGCTGCCTTACCAGCTTTGAACATCCGAGCAAAGGGGGCGAAATCCCTGAAACTCTCCTTCTAGACACCTGCGAAGACTGCCTTCTCTCTCTCTAACACCTACCCCTCCCACGCAGAACCGCAACCTGCTATTGAGTTTCGAAGTTTCGAATTGTCGCCCTCTCCCTCTTTTGAGAAACCCAACATCGTCATGTGTTTGCAAAGTTTTAGATCTAAGTGAAGCGATTATCCCATTATCCCACGATTACATGTTTAGAATAATGTTCGTTCTACTAGAAATAAAACCATCCGAAGCCTGCTGAAGGTACATAAGCATGCATCACAGTTGAGCCTTCCATAAAAAAGAAAGAAATTAAAATTGTAATCGTAGACAACAAAGTCTTAAGATACAACAAGCCACATCAATTTATTAAAAGAAGTCACACTGGGAAAAGAAAATCCACTCCAAAATGACAACAAAACATATATAGTAGTTGTAATTTGACTTATTGCTGACAGAATAGAAGCACACTGAATATCAAATCGAGAGGAAACGCAAAATCCAGTCCGATGACCTCGACTTCTTTTGGAAAGAAGGAAAGCTTTCTTTGGATGGTGGATAGCAAGCCTCGTCATCCATACACGGTTTGACGTGGTTTTGTTTTCTTATGGAGTTTCAGCCATATTGGAAGGAGTATTATCTCCTGAGTGAGTATAATACTTATCCACAAATCTGAATCATAGAAATACTTGGGAATGAAAGGTAAGCATATTGGAAACAAAGCTACGACAGAAGTAATGATGATGGCAAACCAAAGTTCCGTGAACAAAACCACATAGAAATGAGCAGCAAAAGCCATCCCCAACGCCAGAAACGAAAGCCAAACAAAGATGGTGGCAACTAAAGCAACCCTAGTAGATATTTGCTTATCGGAAAATATCACCCAAACCAGCAAATATACGGCATTAATGGAGCTGCATATAGCCAGAGCATCAAATATAACAAATGCTTTGAACATGAATTTTCTTACTAAAGTTGCTGTTCCTTTCCCTGCACCATCAGTTTCATATCCTCCTGTCAAAGTCAGAGCTGCAGAAAAGGCAATAGAAGCAATAAGTGTTGATACCACTATAAGGGTATTAATATGTTTCTTGTAGTAGGTTTCGCTTTTTGTTCTTTCTCCCTTTGTAGTATCGGGTTTGGCATATCTGGTGGTGATCACTTCTGGTTGATTCCCCAAATATTTACAATAATATTTGAGTATATATGAGATTATAAGCTGCATAACGGAAATTTTCTCTAAATCAGCCTAAAGTCCGACAATATTTGTATTTCTGCATGTTTTCCAACTCTGAGAATTCAAAGCGCAACTATTTAATGAGAAGGTCATACCTTTTGAAACATAGCATCTCCTTCCATGTCTAGCTCGGCAATGTTCAGAGCTGTAAGGTTTTCGTTGTTCATCACTGTGAAGTCCACTGCAGGCACCTTTGAAAGGGTCCACGCAATCCTAACATGGCAGTTGATGGTGGCCAAATGTAGAGGTGTATTCCCCTCCTTATCCACCTGGTTTATAAAACCCGTGTGATAGCGCTCACAAAAGTATTGAACAACTTCAGTCTGTTTTTCCAGTACAGCAACATGAAGAACATTTCGGCCACTATAGTCATCAACCAAATCAATGCAATCTGGGCAATATTCAAGGAGCGTTTCAATGATCTCCACCAGCCCAACAATGGCTGCTTTATGAAGAGGTGAGTGTCCTTTATTATCCAAGTCATATGCAATGGAAGTGTCTCTTTGTAATAATAGTTGCACCGTTTCGAGATCACCGAATAAGACGGCATAATGAAGAGAATTCATATTAGTTTCGTCTTGTTTCTTGATGAGTTCCGGCATTCTGTCCAGTATTGTTCTTATAATACCTAAAATTTGAAGCAAAGCAAATGAACCATGATAAATGCACGGCCGAATGGAGAACTGAATTGAATGAATAATTAAAAAAACCTCTATTTTTTTCTTGGTATCAGAGCAGGTTCATTTTTTCCTTTTTTTTCACCTTTTTTTCTCATACACACCGAATTGTATGAATAATTAAAAAAACCTATTTCAACCCAGTTGTTAGTGGTTTCTGGAGAGAAGGGGTGTTTTGTGAAGTCTACAAGGAATGGCTGAGTTTTCTTTGTTTCTCCCAGCTTCCAGGTGTGGCGCAGGTTACAGGTACGGTTGCATAGAGGTTAGCTCATAACACAGTTTTTGTTCTGTCTTTATTTGTTGTTATTCGAAGTTGGTTGAAGTCATTTTTGAAGTATTTAAGAAGATGAACTCATCATACTTTGAAAATAAGCATGTTGTTGAATCTGGACAAGTTTCGTAAGCCTCTGTAGACTTTCTACTAGCTGCGACCACAGTCTAGCTGGATGGAACTAATTATCTAGCTTGGTCACAATCAGTAAAGATTCACATTTGTAGTAGAGGCAAATGGGGTTTTATCTTTGAGAGCAAAAAGGCTCATCCGGAAGATGATCCATCATATGAAAAGTAGATGCAAGAAAATTATACTCTTATTGGATGGCTTGTGAACTCTATGCAACCACAGATTAGCCAATGCTATTTGTGGATGAATTCAGCAAAGGAAATTTGGGATAGTGTTAATGAAACCTATTCCCAAAAATTAAATGTGGCCTCAGTTTACAAATTGAGAAGTGATGTGAAGAATTTGAGACAGGGGGAAAAACCATTAGCTATATACTTCTCAACACTGAAGTCTTTATGGCAAGACATAGATTTGATAAAAGCTGTAGCGTGGGACACAACTAATGATGCTGAGACCTATAGGGAACTTGTTGAGAGAAACAGGGTGTTTGAGTTCTTGACAAGGCTAAACCCAGAGTATGACATTACAAAGCAAAATATTTTATCCAATGATAGTGTCTCACTGTCTCAAGCACATGCCTTGGTAAGTAGTGAAGAAAGCAGAAGACTTGTCCAGGTCCAAGGGGCTAGTCTAAATGATCACTTTGCTTATATGGGAGTGAAACCCAAAGGGGTTGCAGGGAATCCAAGTAGCTCAAGGAAGAAAGAGATTATATGTGAGTACTGACCAAAACACACTGAAGACAAGTGTTGGAAATTGCATCTTGAGCTCCTACCACTTTGATTTCAGAAGTTTGACAATATAAAGGCAAGGAGTGCCAATATTGTTGCTGATCCAGATTGTGACAGATAACAAACTGAAGAGATGACGGCTAGTGAGCAGCAGCTATGAAGGCAGAATATGAGAAGTTTGGGAAGATGATCAGTCACCTAGAGGGTGTGACCTCTTCTTCCAACCCTCTAGGAAATTCAACATCTTCTGTATTTGCTCATTCAGGTATACATGCTTCTACCAATCATGCAACCATTTCAGGTAATCGTAGGATCCCTTGAATTATTGATTTTGGTGCTTTTGATCATATGACCAACTTTTCTACTTTGTTTGTTTCATATGATTTACTTCCTGGACGTAACAAAATCACCCTAACCGATGACTCTCTTGCCCCTATCTTCAGCAAGGGAACCATCAAGGCTATAGACTCCTTGGTTCTTCCTTCTTCTCTTCATGTATGCAGATTAAATACAAACTTGTTATCTGTAAGTAGCCTAATTAAGTCATTAACCCAAAATAATATTTAGGTTTAACACGGACCATCTTCGTCCAATTGGAAATATTATAAGGCTTTTTTCACTTTGATTTTTCTTAACAAAGCCGGTGTATATATGATATTGTGGTCCTTTCTTAATACAATCTTATTCATCTTATAAATGGAGAAAGCAATTGAGATGTATGTAGAATCTGACGCACAATTATTCATTATTGTTAGACACATAGGAAGAGAAACATATTTAAATAAGACCACTCTAATTTTTTTTTAAATATAACTACTTAAAATTGAATCATTCCAAGACATTTATTCTGGAAGCCATTGTGCCAAATACCTAGTAAAAATTAAGGTGTTCAGTAGTGTGTAAATATCGTGGATGAGACCATTTTGGTCTAATCCATGGTAAGATATAGTGTTCTATTATGTGTGAATAGTTTCCATCCACAAAATAGCATGAACAGGGATGGGACACACCCCAATTTATCTTTCACAGCATTTTTCATGGATAGTCCACACTATGGTGTAGATAGTTTATAGAAAGGTTTTAGTGTTATGCACTTGTATTACATTGGTCCAATTATTCTCATTTTATTTAATCTTTTAATAAATTTTTAATTTTTAATTTTTAATATTTTATCAATAAAATAATAAATTTTAATGTTAATTCTAGCACATGTCCAATGGTCTGTTTCTCAACTCTTTTTTCATTATTTAAATATTAATTTTTAATATTTTTATCAATAAAATCATATTTAAAATATTAATTTTTATTTTTTAGTTATTATTTAAAATAATATTTTTTAATTATTCAAAAATGCAATTGTTGTCTACATATTGATGCTTTTTTCAATTTATTTATCATATAAAATGCAAGTATTAAACATTTATGATTAATTTTGTAATTCTCCAATAAAATGTATATGAAATATATGAAATCAAAAAGTATGGTCTACACCACACCTAGAGAACGCCACTAATGTGGTGTAGACCACCAATTTCCCATTCACACTATATAACATCCCCTAAACTTTCAAATATTTACCTGAATGCCTGCCCATAACAGCGGCGTGCAGAGCTGTGTGTCCATTAGGTCCACCATGATTAGGAGATGGAGCAGTTAATCTTCCCAACGCATAACCAACTACGCTTTGCAATCCTTGCCGTGAAGCCAGATACAATAGAGACTCGCCCTTCCTATTAGCCGACCATACTCCAGAATCCGCCCGTTCTAGCCACTCCATAAGGTGAACACCACGCTGTTGTTTGTTCTCATTTGTTGTATTGGGTGCATTAATTGAACCTCTTTCTGGGTCCTCGTTGTTTTGGACGATTTGAGGAGTTCTTAGCTCAGCTCTATTGATGTGATCATTAATTGAATCTCTTTCAGGATCTTCACTGTTTTGGACGATTTGAGGAGTTCTTAGCTCAGCTCTTTTCAAGTGCCTGTTAATCAAGATTCTTCCAGGATCTTCATTGTTTTGGACAACGTGAGGAATTCTTACCTCAGTTCTATTAAAGTGTCCAGCTCTCGTCGCAATATGTAGTGGAGTGTCCCCATCGGAATTTCTCATGGATAACAAAGATTGGCATCTCTGGTATAGTCTTAAGGCGAAATCCATTCTTCCGAAACTCATGGCAATGTGGAGGGCTGTGTTCCCCGAGGGAGTTGCTTGAACCCAGTTGAAATTGGAGTCGGTGCTGTCGAAGAATGTGATATTCCCCTCTTTTGCTGCGTTTGCCAATTTAGGATTCATGGATTCTCTATTTGTGTATGCTGGTCAAGGTCCTCGAGGAGTATGGCTCGCTAAAAGTCTAGTGGAAGATTTTCTGGCTTTGGTAAACTGAAGACCTCAGCTCCTCCGCTCCGCCACGGTCGGATGGACGAATCTGTATCGATCTGCCCTCGGGACTCTTTTACAAAGAACTGCTGGACGCTATGCACTCCAGATGTCAAATCATTCAACGCCTTAATAACATCTGCACCTTTCTACTGCACTGCCTACACTCTCTACAGATAACGTAATAAATTTAATTTTTAGTGATCGGTGAAAAAATATGAACCGATTTAGTGATAGGTGGAAATTAAAATCGGTTCATTTTGAAAATTTACACCAATTAGGAGAAGACGATCTACAGAGGAAGAGGGAAGTAGGGGAAGAAGAAGAAGAAAAAAGAGGAGGAGAAGAGAGAGAGCACAAACAACTGCTCCTCTCCGGCTGATTACAGTGGAGTTCTGCCTTGTTGGGTTCAGATCTTCCTTTAGAGGTAGGTTGCAACTGCTCCTCTATCTGGCTCTCCCTTCGGAGGTGGGTTCAGATTTGCCTTCGGAGGTTGGTTGCAACTGCTCCTCTCCAGCTCTCCCTTCGAAGGTGAGTTCAGATCTACTGCTGCAACCAGTTGCAGCGGGGTGACGAAAAGAGAGAAAAAGGTAGGGGGGGGGGGGGAAGAAGAGAGAGATGTATTTATTATATTGATTATCCATGTAAATGAAAGTCAAAATAAATCATGTTTACCAAAAATCGACTCCGGTGAAAAACAATGAAGAACGGCGGTAGTGTCCGGTGAAGAATGGTCTGGAATTTCAGAGAATGAACGGCCAAATAGTCTCCGGTGAAGAAAGTTTTGGATTGTCAAATAGTGAAAAATGGTCTGATTTATCAGAGAATGAACCGAATAATAGTCTCGACTGAAGAACGGCATAAACAATTGTTAGAGTTTGTGTTAGAGTGTTCTGTAGAAAAAGAAATAGGAATTCTACGTGGTTGTTCGGTTAAGGGCAAAGAGAAAACATTCCCTCCATTTTTGAAAAAAAAAATGATAGATACCTCCCTTCAAAACACAATTGCTGACTTGCATTTATCAAGTACATCACGTTGCCTCATGTGATGAAACACCACATCCAAGAGCTATTAACAACACCACTTGACAAAAGTCAATAGATACCCCATTAGAGTGGCAACAGCCGGCAATGTTATTCTTTAGTGTTGGCAGCACTATTAAAATTCCTATTGATATAAACAATGTCTAAGTCTAGAATATCATAGAAAACATTTAATTTAGCAAGAACACAAAGAAAACCAAGTGACGTAGCGTGATCCGGTCACTCCTAGCTGGCGGGGGCTTCGCTCCTAGCTGGCAACAGGGCACCTGAGAAGAAACGAAGAAGATGAAGGATTCCCGGGGGGCTTGCCCGACAGGAATACTCCGATGCTTAAGTTAGAACTAAGAGAGGGAGAGAGAACTGAAAGCAAGAAGGAATTGCAGAGAGAGCTAAGAGTGAAGGTGCGCTAATTCGCAATTACCTTTGCCTCTTGCGGGTCGGGGCCCTTTTATGCTGAAAACCTGTCAAATCAGGCGTAACCGCCTCTGTCAAATCAGGTGTAACTGCATCTGTCTCTCTGTCAAATCAGGTGCAACCGTTACTGCCAGAGCAGAGGTGGTGGGCGCAGGTAGCCGTTGCAGAGTACGGCCCTGCCAGGCGTGAGACATCTTTTTGTATCGACAATCGCGTCGCCGCCTGACGAGAGATGTGGGTGCAGTCTGCAGATTTGGTGGATCCGGTTGTCAGGTAGGAAATCCTTCAGTAATTCGCTAAGTTACTCTTATCCCGAGCTAGTTTGTACCGACCTACCCTTTACCGAGCTACTCTTTACCGAGATACTGGTATTATACCGAGGTTCCTCTACCCGAGGTGGGGACCTTGAGCTCGGCTTAACTCTGGGAATGAACTTGTCCCGGGGTTCCCTTAGCTCGGGACGCCCCTGATTTTGGAGGACCTCAGTTCTAAGTGTTTGCTCGGGAAGGACTGGAGCTCGGAGCTCAGGGCACTCAGAGGAGTGTCTTGTAGTCGAGCTACCACGCTGGACCTTAGCGGAGTTTTCATACCGAAGTGTCACTTATGCCAAGTCATGTCCATGTATCCCCTTATCATGAGGTCGGGTCAAATCACCCTCCATCAATTGCCCCCCACTCCCCGTGCTAGGGGTCTTGACCCAGTGCGAGGAGTTCACGGCGTGACGGGTGGATTTGGCTCGAGGTTCAGGTCGCCAAGTTAGATGGCTCGCCGGTCTGGAACAGTTCGCTCCCCGGCTCAATCGAAGACAACCCGGGTCGCATACAGTTCACGTGCGGACTTCACGCGATTTATAGACTCTGTGGATGCCAAAAAATGCGCTAAACTGATTTCACCTCGAGGGTCGTGCAACCAGTTTTCTTGAGAGCCGTTGGAACGTCTCGATCTTGACTGTTGATTTCCAAACATAGTGGTTATAAATAGGGGGGACCCCCGTCATTTTCTCCGCCATAAGTTGACAAACTCTCTCCTGGAGGTCGCGGCAAAGCTCTCTTAGCTCGGGTTTTCTGGTCAGCCAATCTTCCTAGCTCGGTCTTCCTTCCTTAATGAGTTTCCTTAGCTTCTCCTTCAGTTCGTTTCTAGTCCTTTACTTTCGTTGTTAGCCTCTAGTTTGATTAGTCCGTTTAGTTCGTACCTATGTCAGACCAAAGCTTCAACTCCTTGGACGAGCCCGAGGTGGGTACCTCGGCTTACATAAGCGTCCTCGAGGCGCACTCCACTTATGAGGTGCGGGAGACCTCGGGCAACCCAGCGTCTGCCTCCAGCAGAGTCAAAATGCCAGACCAGTTTGGTCCCTCTATCATGATGGTAGACAAGCTTAGCGGCTTAATAGATCGATACTACCTCCCCAAGGAGTACTCCTACAACCTCCCAGCGGGCAACTTTCTCTGGGAACATGGTCACAATGAGATCATGATCTTCACGGAGCAGCTCATAGTCGGGCTCTGTCTTCCTCTTCACCCCTTAATCGTTGAAGTATTGAACCACTTCGACTTAACCATAGACCAACTCCATCCGAACTCCATTCGGAATGTGGTCGGGACCATCTCCCTCTGTTCCGACTATGCCCTTCCACTTGACCTTGATATTTTTTCTGCGATCTTGTCCATCAACAAGAACGCATCTAGCGTTCTCCTCGAGCACAGGCGGACTTATTACTTGTCCCCCGCCCTGGGTACAAGCTGCTACATAACCTCCCTAGCAAAATCCCGGCCTGGAAATGGGACTACTTCATAGTTCAGAGCCCCGAGGGATGGCCCTTCCCTACTCATTGGAGGGTGGCCATTCAAAACTTTGGCATTTACGCTGGACAAGGATACAAGGGAGATACTCCAATCGCAGGCGGAGCTCGGCTTCGACTACAAGGACTTCATTGCCGAGAAGAAGCTCATTGAGGTTTGTTTGAGTCCCGGTAGGTTGCCTTGCCTTAGAGTTAACATCTTTTGTAGTTCATACTTTCTTGATGACATTACTGATGCCGAACTCTGTTGCAGGTCCTATGGAGCATCTTAGTGCCGAGAAGCTGTTCGGCAAGATGAAGAAGAGGCAAAAGCAAGCTAACAAGAGAGCCCGCATCGAATCTCCCCCGGCTCTTACCCCAGAGCCCGTGCAGCCCACCCAAGCTCCTCTAGTGATTGTCTTGGAGAAGTCGGAGATCCTCCCCCCCCCCCCCCACGAGAGTCTGAAGCTGCCGTGGAGGCTTCAACCGCAAAGCCTGCCACTGCGGAGCCCGCCAGTACGAAGCCTGCCACCACAAAGCCCGCTCCTGAGATGGCTGTCTCAACGTTGGGGAGCGGGGATGCAACCCGGAGTGTGCTGAACCCCAAGAATAGCCTCTGGAAGAGCAAGGGGGCCACCTATGCTGAAGAGGTCTCCGAATGGGCCGATCACGCCTGCTTAGCTCGGAGCTCAGGCAGCTACCCACTCCATGGTGGTGAGTCTCTTTACTTAAAAACTTTTGCGATTCGTCGCCTTACCAGTGCTAACTGACATTCCTTTGGCAGGTGATCTCCGCCGTCCATGCCCTCACTCTCCAATCCGACAAGAACTTGAAGCGAGCTCTAGCTGTTGAAGATTCTACTCACGAGGCTCATGCCGATCTGAAGCTAGCTCGCGGTCAGATCCATCGTCTAGAGAGCGATACCATCGCTCAGAAGAATTATATTCAAGTGTTAATGTCGGAGAAGGAGGAGTTGCAGTGCAAAGAGGAGAAGCTACAATGCAAGAACGAGGAGTTCCTTTGTGAGAAGGATCAACTGCTGCTCAAAGTGAAGGAGCTCGAGTCGGGCAAGGTGATCCTGGAGCGCAAGGTGGAGAACTTGAAGACCGACATCAAGGAGAGGACTGAAATCCTTGTCGGTGCCTTAGACGAGGCTAAGGCAAAGGTTGTTCAGGATTACGTCCAGTCCGAGGGGTTCGATGTAGTGGTGATGGAGGCCTACCGAAAAGGCTTCAAACTTAGTCGGTGGTTGATCAAGCGCGAGTTCCCGCAACTTGACGTGAGCGCGATCACCACCTCATAGATTACGAGGGAAGTAGCCCAGCTAGCTACTGAGGACCCGGACTCCGATCTAGAGAGTGACGACGAGGCTACCACCACCGATCAAGTCGGTACTTTGGAGGCTCCGAGCAAGGAGAATGCTCCCCTTTAGTTTGTACTCTGAGCCTTGTGAGCTCAATTTCTTTCTTTTTTTTTTTTCGTGAACTTGTAATGAAACTTTGTAATGAACTTCTGTAATAAAGCATTTTGCAATGGGAAATATTCTTTGCTAAGTGTTTGTGCAATTTATCTTTGCCAAAGTAGTTGTCTTACCCCGAGCTATTAGGCTATCGAGTCGAATTACAGATGTGGGTGTTCTTTAACTACTATTACCCCGAACTGTCTCCTAGTACTTAGTAGGGGTGATTTTGTAAGGTACACCGAGGTGGGCGACATAGTAGGGTATATGCTCTACTTGTCTCCAGTTGGGTTATACCCGATTTGCTTGCATTCGGGGCGTTAAAAAGCCTATGCCGTTGAGGTGACTAAGTCTCCTGCGGTGCCGAGGCCCTTTGCTAACTCGGTGCTTTATCCTATAGGCTAGGGGAGCGACTCATGGTTCGCTCTTCCTAGGGTTCTGACGGTACCAGACTTCTTTTGTTAGTTTGGCATCTTGGCCCTTAGGCTGGGAGAGCGACTTATAGTCCACTCCTGGGGTTTTCCCATGCCGAAGAGGCGACTGGGCTAATGGTGCCGAGCTCCTCTTGCTAGCTCGCTATTTTGGCCTTTAGGCTAGGAGAGCGACTTGTAGTCCACTCCTGGAATTTGCCCATGCCGAAGAGGCGACTGGGCCTTATGGTGCTGAGCTCCTTTTGCTAGCTTGGCGTTTTGGCCCTTAGGCTAGGAGAGTGACTTGTAGTCCACTCCTAGAGTTTGCCCATGCCGAAGAGGCAACTAGGCCTTATGGTGCCGAGCTCCTTTTGCTAGCTCGGCATTTTGGCCCTTAGGCTGGGAGAGTGACTTGTAGTCCACTCTTAGATCGACAATTATAGATAATATTGCCTTAGGTTGACAATGTTCCAAGTTCTAGGTACCCGCTTCCCTTCTAGGGTTTCGAGCTCATATGCTCCTCCCTTGAGCACCCGTTTCACTTGGTAGGGCCCTTCCCAACTTGGCTCGAGCTTACCAACACTGGGCTCAGGTACCATAACTTTACGGAGGACCAGGTCCCCGACACGGAGATTCTGCTTTTTGACGTTGGCGTTATAGTACCGAGCTACTCTCTATTGGTAGGCCACAATCCTAAGGTATGCGAGATCCCGTACCTCGTCAAGCAGGTCGAGGTTGGTGCGCAGATCATCTTTGTTTGCTTCGTCATCATGTGCTTCCTGGCGTAGCGTCGGTACCTCGATCTCGGTGGGAATTACTGCCTCAGTGCCGTAAGTGAGGTTGAAGGGGGTCTCACCTGTTGTGGTCTTCACTGTGGTTCGGTAACCCCATAATACGCTGGGTAGCTCATCTGCCCAGAGTCCCTTAGCTCGGTCTAGGGGTGCCTTTAGTCCACGAAGAATGGCTTTGTTCGTGACTTCCGCTTGTCCGTTCGCTTGAGGGTGCGCTACCGAAGTAAAGTTTTGTTGTATGCCCATATCTTTGCACCAGTTCTGGAATTTGATATCCTCGAACTGCTTGTCGTTATCGGAGACGAGTACCCGGGGTAACCCGAAATGGCATACTATGTTCTTCAAAAAGAAATTCTGCACATTCCGCACTATGATCATTGCAAGGGGTTCAGCCTCTACCCACTTAGTGAAATAATCGACTGCTACTACCAAGAACCTCCTCTGTCCAGTTGCTGGTGGAAATGGTCCTAGTATATAAATCCCCACTATGCAAAGGGCCAAGGGCTGGTGAGGTACTTGAGGTCGATAGTGGGCTGGTGGTGGATGTTGGCGTGCTTCTGGCACTTGTCACATATTTTGACGAGATCGATCGCATCTGCCTTCACCGTTGGCTAATAATACCCCTGTCGTAGTGCTTTCTGGGCGAGAGCCCTGCCCCCCAAGTGTCCACCGCACAGGCCCTCATGAATATCGTGGAGTATGAGCTCGGCCTTGGAGGGTCGTAAGCATCGCAAATAGGGGAGCGTGTAAGATCTTCAGGACAGTCATTCATCTATCAAGACGTATTTGGTTGCTTGGCGCTCTACCTTTCTAGCGGCATTACAATCTGTAGGGAGGGTCTCGTGCAACAGGAAGCTCATAAGCGGGTCAATCCAACTCAGCTCTGCCTATGCGATAGGAGCAACCTCCTCTGCCCCCCCGAGAATGCTAGGCCGAGGCAAGTTCTCTATATACACGGTTCTCATGGTATTATCACTAGTACTGGCTAACCGGGACAGGGCGTCAGCTTCTCTTACTTTGGCTAAGTAGGCGATCATCGTTGGCTCGCGAGCTTCATATTCACTTGTAACTTGGTGGCTGAAGAGAGATGTGTATGTTCTTGGTAATTTGGTGACACATGGTTCAATTCACCCCGTACTCAAATTTTTAAAGTGAGATAGTAGGCATCACCCCATTTTCAAAATTTTAAAGTGAGACAATAGACATTAGGCATAGACACTCGTGCAGTATGCCGGTACATCGGTGCGTATCAGATCGTATCGCTAAATACTATATGATACGCGTCGATACAATAGCGTATAGGCCCGATACGCACTGGATGGTTAAGTATCCAGTTGTAACATATCTTATGCCAATGATGTCTGATACCGATACGATATGCCTCGTATTGAGCGTATCGTACCGATATTTTAATCTTTGCTTCTATCCCTCTCCTTGTCCCTAACTTCTCTAAACTTTGACTTGAATCTTTTTATCACTTCTCTTTTAAAAGATTCACCACCCATAAAAAACAAACCCAACATTTTCACTACTTGGACATCTCCCTCTACAAGTTGATTGATGGAACTATAACCCCCCAAGCCTTCTTCGCTAGCGGACACCAAACCTTTCCCACTCAAACTATCATGCGATACTTTTTTGGTTATCTCTTCTTCTCCTTCTCTTCTGCCTTTCAAAGATTCTACTATAGCTTCTAATTCACCTCTCTCTAGGGTCGGGATGAAGCTTGCACTAGCACCCGATTCACTGTCCTTTGCCAACTCCACCGTGCACCATATCCTCCTATTAGAATGCCTCCTACACAAAACTTTCAGACTGGCCTTTTTCACCACCCCTTTAGATAAGATTACATTTTTGAGAGATCTTGTTGGGTTGAGATGCAACTTGGCCTCCCTTGGATCTGTTGCCACTCTTAGCAACACCTAAATTGTTGAGGATGGGATTAATCTCTTAGCATCCCCATTGCAACCACCTTTACCAACTAGCCCGACCGATAAAACATAATTCCCTCCTTGGCCTGAATTTGAGAGTCCACTATCCTTAATGATACTTGAACTGCATACCCCAAATGTAAGAGCTCCTAGGTTATTGGCATCCACGATTGGTGCCACGAAAGAATTTCAATTCGAAGTTCCACCCAACCATGAGGTGAGCCCCACCTGACTACCTGCTTTCCTTTGTTCATGGAATGAGAGCACTAAGCTCCTCCACCATCGGGCTCTTTCCTTACCCAAGGTTCAACTTCAAAGTATTAAAAAAATGCCAAGTGTATCATACAGATAAATTTAATTGGCAGATCGAGATATGCCTTAGATACACATGGATACGGACGAAATATTAAGATACACATGGAAACACATGAAAATACTATAGATACCCCAACAAATCATAAATATACAACATTAAAAATATGGCCTAAATAAGCTATATATACATAAAAATCACATCATTTAATGATTTTTATGAAAAAACATATCATAATCAACATATGGAAACATAAGGGTATTTTCTAATAGGGTTATAACTACAAGATATAGGCATAATATTTATTTATTGAAACGTATTATATAAGTTTTCAAACAATTATTTATTTCTTATTCAAACAATTATTTTATTTTTTATTAAAAAAATTTAAAAATAAAATGTAACAGAAAAAAAAAAATTATCGATGTGATAAATCTTCCATATATTTACAATGTGGTAAATATTATGCTTAGATAACTACAAAATTAGAAAAAAATAAAAATAAATATTTTACAATAAATTTCAATAGATCTATAACTTAAAAATTAGAAAAGAATATTCTAAAATTACAAAAGTTTTAAAAATAAATACTTTTAGCTTTACAAAAATAAATATTTGTATACTAAAAATGAAAAAAATAAATATTTTTACTAAAAAATTATAAAATATAAAAATGAATATTTTAGAAATTTCAAAAGATCTATGGATATGGTAGATCACCCATAGATCTATAACACAATTTTTCTTCGTGGGAAGTGATGAAGGGTGATTTGGTTCGACCTAGTAAACAGGGGACACGTGGACACAACCTGACCAAGAGATGACAACTCAGCCTGACAAGTTCAGTTCGAAATAGTGGAGCTTGCGTACTCTGTCACCTCGGCACAAAGGCCGCAACTTAAGAATCACCTTGGGGCAAAGCCACCTCGATGAAGGTCTCACCTCGGCATAGAGGCACTTCGGTATTCAAGCCAGTTCGGAACTAAAAGGCCGAAGTACCAGTTTGGAACCAACAACCCGAACCAACATGTAACCGACTCCCGCGTAACTAACTCTAGGGGTCTCTCCAACGATTCCTGGATCCCTCGAGATCTCGATAAGTTAACAGACCCCGACCTTTTCGGGATCACAATGAGCAGTTATCCTCATTCCACCGGAATCGGAGGAGGAACGAGATAAGCCTTACATGTTTGTTGTTCCTTTGGAAGCGGAGCGAACTCCATCTCCACATCCTGGATATCCCGGAACTCTTTTGTGTGCCCCTCGAATACTCACCGGGATAGCCACCCTGGGTTCTCGTCTTATTTTGCAGATTTACCTAGCTCGTCGTCCGATTGGAAGCCAGATCATCCTCTAGCAGGGTGCAGTTAGATCGCGCAACATCAATTGGCGCCATCTGTGGGAAACACTACAAAAAGATAAGTTCTCATCCTTTGAAAGGCTAAGTCCTCTTCTTCTAGAAAGCTAAGTTCTCACCTTTTAGAAACTAAAGCTCTCACTATCTAGTTTCCAATTTTTATGAATTCAAAGACTATGCAGGAAGTTGATGGCCAATAGACTAAGCAGCTCTGCCGACTTTATTTCAACTCGGATAAAGCCTCATCAGTCCTCTTCACAAGGTACCCTCTACAAGATGAGCTCTTCATGGCTTCCGCGGGAGTTGGCGGCCAACGGACTACTCAGACACCCTTGCTAGTTGAGCCTTCCAAGGCACCCGTGCGAGCTAGTGACCTAAAGTTAGTAGTGCTGCCCCTGTAGGTCGAGCTCCCAGTAGCTTCTTATAGGAGTGGGTGACCGGCATCACTAACGAGGCTGATGCTGCGAGCTGTAGCTCTAAAGTGCCGAACTGATAAAAGACCTCGGCACCACATAAGACCCAATCACCTCTTCGACATGGGCAAAGTCAAGGATAGTGGACTACGAGTCACTCCCAAAGCCTAAGGGCTAAAGTGTCGAACTGATAAAAGACCTCGGCACCACATAAGACCAATCGCCTCTTCGACATGGGCAAAGTCAAGGAGAGAAGACTACGAGTCACTCCCAGAGCCTAAGGGCTAAAGTGCCGAACTGATAAAAGACCTCGACACCACATAAGACCCAGTTGCCTCTTTAGCATGGGCAAAATCAAGGGTAAGGAGAGTGGACTACGAGTCGCTCCCAGAGCCTAAGGGCTAAAGTGTCGAACTGATAAAAGACTTCGGCACCACATAAGTCCTAGTGGCCTCTTCGGCATGGGAAAAATCAAGGGTAAGGAGAGTGGACTACGAGTCGCTCCCAGAGCCCAAGGGCTAAAGTATCGAGCAAATAAAAGACCTCGGCGCCACATAAGACCTAGTCGCCTCTTCGGCATGGGCAAAATCAAGGGTAAGGAGATTGGATTGCGAGTCGCTCCCAAACCCCAAGGCTGCAAACACTTGGACTCTTCTAACTTGAGAAGCAAATTGGATCGACGCTTATGAGCTCATCGAATTAGTCATTCCAGGCAAAAAGTAGCAATCTACTCCCTTCGCCGAGTTACTTTCAGCTCGGGAGTGTGGGGCAATGATGAGGGCGGATTTGGCCCTCTAATGACATTGTGACACGTGGCATCTCGGAACAACTAGGTGAGATCCGAAACCACTTAGGCAATAATTTGCCTTAGCCAAGATGATGGTGTCCCAGCTGGCGACCTGGCACAGGCATCGACCTGGCGACATGGCACTGGCACCAAACTGGCGACCTGGCACAGGCGCAAACTGGCAGCCTAGCACAGGCACCGACCTGGCAACCTGGCACAGGTGCCGAACTGGCAGCAAGGCACAGCGCTGACCTGGCGACTTGGCACAGGTGCCGACCTGGCGACCTGCGAGACGTGCTCGCCGACAAATTCGGCATGCATATCCCAACACTCCCACGATCCTTGGAAGTTGGCCCACCTACCAAACGATCCGGAGGGTGGTCGACGTGCATGGTAGTTGCCTCCGGGAATCTCGGACCACTTAGGCAACCTCTCAGAAATCTTGGATATGGTGCGTGAAGCCCACGCCAAACAATGCCTATATAAAGGCACCAACCCCAATGACATGAGGCGGGCAAGTAAGCATATTCTAGCTCTCATACTTTTGTGATTTTTAGCTTGCAGTCTATGAGAGTACTGACTTAATCATCGGAGTGACCTCACTGGTTTAGCCACCTTGGGTTCTCATCTTATAGCAAAAATATAAAATTTTATTTTTTGTTGTTGTCTTATATTTTTTTCTAAATTTTCTTCAAAAAAATAAATAGATCTATTTAAAGCACAAAAGATAAGCATTACCAAGCATTAAGAAAAATACAAAATATTGTAACATACTATCAAATAAATTGAAAATATATATATTTTACCAATTTTCGTAAAAAGTTGAAAAATTTTAAAAAATCTTGAGTTTTGGACATTGTTTTTTGGTTTTTTTTAACAATTTTACAATCCAAGAATGTGTAGAGATAATTTGGTTAGTTTGGAAGAGTAAAGAAGGCTTTTGAAGAGAGTTAGAAGCCTTTTTTTTCCTCAAACTTTTTTAATTCATTTTTTGCCTATAGGAAATTGTACTGTATTGGCTAATACACCCTAATACAGGTCCGGTACGCCCTGATACTGTCACGATATGGGTTCAATATGACGAAAAGACATGATACAAATGATTTTGTAGAATTCCCGTGCCGACCCCTTAAAGATATGATATGCGTCGACCAATATGGGTTAGTACATTTTGAAAATTTGAACCTTGACCCTACGTAGTTTTAGGGCACTTCTCACCACTATTTGCCGACCTATCTCTAAAAAGGCGAACTTGGCCTCACTAGTGAATCCTTCTACTAGACTTCCCCCTTCCTTGGAACTTAACTCATATGGAAAAACTTTGGGTGTTTGTGAAAAACCAGCTTGGGCTATTTTGGGAGTTTGCTATGAATGACATCTCATAATAACTATGTGGTGATAAACAATATTTACACTCAATACCTTTTTAGTTGAAAAGACAAATGAGGACCTGAATTAGCTGAAGTGTAATGTGTAGAGGCTCCCAATACCCATCCTATTTTTTTCTAAACAACCAGAGTGATCTCCATATGGTAAAACTTTGGTTGTTTGCGAAAAACCGCCTATGCTGTTTTGGGAGCCTGCTGTGAATGACATTTCATAATAACTGCGGGTAAACCAGTATTTATACTCAATAACTTTTTAGTTAAAATGACAAATGAAGACCTGAATTAGCTAAGGTGTCTTGTGTAGATGCTCCTAAGACAGCCTAGCTTGTTTTTTATTTTTTTTTCTGAACAAAAACTTTGTTGGTTTTTGAGAAATAGCCTGAACTATTTTGAGAGCCTGTTGTGAATGACACATCTCATAATGACTGCTGATAAAATAGTATTTACACTCAATAATACTTTTTTCGTTGAAAAGACAAAATGAGGACTTGAATTAGCTAACGTGTGATGTGTAGAGGCTCCTAAGTCATCCCACCCTGTTTTTTACAAATAACCCAAGTAATCTCCACTCATACTTCATCCACTACAATCAATGAGTTAGGAGACACTTTGCATGACACCTCTCTCTACTCACGTTTCACCTTTATAAGGCTCTAATTTAAATTTTCATGACATAGCAATAGTACACTTTTCTCGGGTCTGGATGTAGTAGGCACGTTAGTAAGCACACTAAGCACCTAATAGCTGTGTGACACCTTTCCCAGCTAATTCGCCTTTCATCTTAGGGGATGTTTGGAACCTTGTCCGTTTTTCAGAAAGAACGGTGCCACGTCAGATCCACATAGCTGTTTCAACAAACACCCATGTATCTCATTGTTTGGTTCAGCCGATTATTAAAAAATTGGGCATGTTGGGACCCACCGATGCATGCATCGGTGAATTGTTTCCCCCACGGTTGCTGATGTGTAACCTATGTAGTGCTTACCTGTCATCACTTACATGAAAAAAAGTTATGAAAAAATGGTGCTTACCAAACAGCATAGTGTTGCTCATTGCTTACATGGCAGAAGCGTTTTTTTATGAAAGACACATGGGCATTTTTCTTGAAAATCGGTCCCACAAGTGCCTACGCTTCTAAACACCATGTTAATGTTTTTGTTCCATTAGGAGTTTTCTATTGTTTTATTATTTGTGTCAAAATAATTAAGAATAAAAAAATCATGAAAAAGAAAACTTGTCCCATTTAATGCACCTTTCTCTCAACCCTTCTGCCATTTAGGGTTCTCCCACCTCTAGACCTTCAGCTGCTGCAACTGGTTGGTTGGGTGGAGTGGATTCAATTATTTTCATCGTGTATTTTCAAGGACCCATAGAATAAATATCGCATTTAATTCTATTAATTACAATCTTTTTTCATCCTCTACCTCAGAAGTTTTGAAACTAATTTTTACTCTATTGTTATTTTATTTATAATAGATTGCTTTGATTCATTGTATAAATTACAAAAGTTTAAAAAATAAAGGAGATTCCTGCACATGGAGAGCTTTAGTAGTAATATATAAACTAGTAGAGGGGCCCTGCTTCTTAGGGGCTGGGATGGAATTGTCGACCCGTTGACCCAGTCTCTGGCAAAAAACCATTAAATTGGTCAACGATTCATTGACCGGAGTGGTTGAACCATCAACCCGTTGACCCATTCAATGGTTTTTGGCTGTTTTTTATTTTTTTAATTGGGAACCATCCGGGCAATTGGTTATGTTTTATCATAATCTCGGCCCCTGGCCAAAAACCGTTGAATCGATCAACGACCCATTGACCCAAGTGGTTGAATCATTGACCCGTTCAATGGTTTTTGGTCATTTTTTTTTTATTTTCTTAATTTTTGTTGTGGGAATGGGCCATCCGTTCGAGTCGAACAATCGAATTGTCGACCAAAAAACCAGTGGCCAAAACGGTTTCGTTTTTAGGTCGTATGAGTTACACGCTCGAATGACATAACACGTATGGTACTACTTAATGGAATCATCCAAGCAACTTGTTCCATTTTACCCCAATCCCAGTTTGTGGCCAAAAATCGTTGAATCGCTCAACGACCCATTGACCCGAGTGGTTGAGCCATCAACCGTTGACCCATTCAATGGTTTTTGGCTACTTTTTTATTTTCTAAATTTTTGTTGTCAGAACAGGTTGTTCGTTTGAATTGGATAGTTGAACCGTCGATCTGAAAACTAGTGGCAAGAACGATTCCATTTTTGAGTTGTATGAGTCACACGGTCGAATGACATAACATCATGGTTTTTAAAACCGACCTGGAGACCGAACCAGTTAGGGGTCTGGTTATCGAGTCAAATGGGTCGACCGTTCTAGACAAACGGTTGACCCATTCTTGCAAAAAAAATAAAAAAAAAATAGAAAAATAAAAACAGTCAAAACCGTTAAAACGGTTCGATACCTAATTATTAGCAATATTTATAATAACTATTATTTATTTATATAATTAGATAACTAATTTTAACAAAAAAGACATGGATCAATTTTATAGAGATATGCATAAACTATTTTGACGAATTTACATTTTTGTTTATTGAGAAAGACATACAAAAAAAGATGATATTAATTATGACAAAAAAGACATGAATTGATTTTCTAAGAATATTCATTAACTATTCTGATGAATTGAATATTAGTGTTTCTACTTAAAAATTTATGATAATCAATGCAGTTCTCCTGCCCGTTTTCACCTTAAAGGCCTAGCCCGTAGCAGAAATTCAGAACCCAGCGAATGAGGAAGAAGATGAGTTCAAATGAGAGAGAAACCCTCTTTATAATAGAAACTTAAACGGCAGAAGGTTGGAGATCGAGAGTCCAATGAGTTTCAAGTACTTTCAACTTCCAACACATTTAGGTTTTCCTTTTCAATGATTTTTTTAATTTTAATTATTTTGACACAAATAAATAAAACAATAGTTAATGCACCTTTCTTCTAAACGTTTTTGTTCTTTTACCAATTATCTATTATTTTATTATTTGTGTCAAAATAATTAAAAATAAAAAAATAATAAAAATGGAAAACATGTCCCAATTAATGCGCCTTTCTCTCCAACCTTCTGCCATTTTGGGTTCTCTGACCTTCAACCGCTCTTTGAATTGCCCAAACATCGATGAAGACTCTGGTTTTAGCTGGGATATGGTAGCCATTAGCATTGATAGCTCTAGTGGACTCTCTTGGAATCAAAAAGGGAGCAGGAGGATGTAATCTTAGAGTCTCTTTGGTAACAGCTTTTAAATAAGCCATTTGAGGAATGTCATCTTCTTCAAACTTGAATTTCTTACCCACAACACGTCTAACTTCTTCTTGGGCTTTTCTCATCACTTTGGGATTCCTGATGAGTTCGGTCATGCTCCATTCCACAGTAATGGCCTTCATATCACTTCCACCAATAAACATGTCCTGTGAATAAGTAGTGGGAATATGATATATAAGATATATATGAACAAATTTGTTAAGAAATATATTATTTGGAGTGCAAAAGCCAAAATGAGTACAAAATTGCATTTGTAGGTCGACGCATGGAACAATTTCGATATGATATACGAGAAAGCCAGCAATTGTAATGTCATTTAAAGGAGGCCTAAACTGAGAAGATAAAAAAGTGTTCTTAATTAGTATTTTGTAGTTCAGAAACAGAAATGAATATTACCAAAATGATTCCCAAAAGTGACATTACCACCCTTGTCAAAGGCCCGATCCGTCTGCTATTATCATCTTCTTCTTCAAACTTGCTACTGAAAGCAGCTCTAGAAATCAAGTTACCGGATATAATGGTAAGTAACTCGCTTAGATTAATTGAGTTGCACAACTGACATGCGTGAGATATCTTCTCGATCAAAAGAGCAACCTCTTCTTCCCTTATATATCTGAATGACTGCACTCTCTTGACGCTCAAGAGGCGGAGAACAGACATCTTATTCATTTGTCTCTAGTACTCGCCGTAAGGTGCAAACCCCAAGTCATTGCAGCCATAGAGAAGCTTCTTTGCAGCAGTTGTAGAAGGCCTAGTTGCAAAGTTAGTATCTTGGGTCTTAGTGATCTCCATTGACATCTCTAAGGAGGAAACGAGTAGAGGGACACTGCCCAAATGCAATAGCATGAGCGGCCGATACTTTTGAGACAGGGCCATGAGAGTGCGGTGGGGAAGTGTGCCAAGTTGGTGAAAATTTCCGATGACTGGAATCCTCGTTGGAGACAGTGGCAGCTTGACCAAACATCCCCGGAGTCTGAGTAGGAAGACAAAAGAGAAGAGGAGAAGAAGTGGGAGTGAACAAGGCAACAGAATTCCTTGTGCTCGGCCATCGGATGTTCCAAGCGGCAGGGGTTGGTAGGGTGCGGATCAACTGCTTGGCCATTGGAATGCCCTAACCAACCAGTTGCAGCGGCTGAAGGTCAAGATGTAAGAGAACCCAAAACGGCAGAAGGTTGGAGAGAAAGGCGCATTAACTGGGACAGGTTTTCCTTTTTTATTGTTTTTTATTTTTAATTATTTTGACACAAATAATAAAATAATAGATATCCCCAAGGGAAAATAAAGATTTTAAGACCAGAAAGTACAAATATCACATACCTCTTTCTCTGGGGGAAGAAGACCTTTTATAACCACCTGGTGCACTCACTCCCAAGCTTCTGCCAGGTCAGGTATAACTGCCTCTGTGGGGGGCAGACATAACCGCCACTGTCCTCTCTGTCAGGGCCGTCTCTGCCACAACTGAGATGGCGGTAGCAAATGGCCGTTACGGTGTGATTGCCATCTGTTAGATCCAGACTAGTCAGGTGTGCTGCCCCAGAGTATGGACCTGTCAGGTACGGTTTCACAGTTGCGCGACCTGGAGCCGAGGTGCCGGAGTGGTGCACGAGGTGAAGTCCTGAGTTTGGATGAGAGTATGGCCTACTGTCCCGAGGTGCCGGGATATGACCCAGACAGACCTGAGTTGGGATAGTCCGGGCTTCGCCCCTCGAGGGCTTGCTAGCTTCGGGATCCTTAGGGAGAGCTCGGGTTTCACCTCCCAGGAAGTGTGGGTTCCTTTTGGGGAGCTCGGGAGCCTCGGGCCTCTTCTTGGAGAGCTCGAGAAGCTTGGGCCTCTTCTTGGAGAGCTCGGGAAGCTCGAGCCTTCTCTTGGGATATGGTCGTGCTATGTCACCGTGCCGAGCTGGCGTTCCTGCCAGGTCACCCAGGTTTCTTCCACGTGTCGCACAGCCTAGGGGTCGGGCCAAATCTACCTCCATCAATTGCCCCCGACTCCCCGTGCCCGGGGTCTTGACCCGACGTGGGGAGTTCACGGACTAACGGGTGGATTTACCCCGTGGCATGCTTCGTCCAGTTTGGAGATCCCCCGGTCTCACCCACCTATGTTCTTGGATCAACCGGGGTTAGTGCGGCTCGACCAGAGTCAACCCGTGTCGCGTACAGCTCACGCGCAGATGTCAAACGATTTATCAGCTCTCGGACGTCAAAAATTCGTGCTAAACAGATTTCACCTCGGGGGTCGTGCAGCCGGTTTTCTTGACAGCCGTTAGATGGCTTTGATCTCAACCATTGATGCGCGGGTACAATGGCTATAAATAGTGGGGGCCCTGGTCACTTTCCTTTGTCAATAATCAGCAATCGTTTCTTGAGCTCACATCCAAGGTACTCAGCTCGCGTCACCTTCCCTAGTTCGGTAGCGTTCCCTTGGTGAGTCCCCTTAGCCTTTTCAATTTCCCTTCCTTTCCTTTTATGATGTCTAGTTCGAGTAGTTCAGGTAGCTTAGATAACCTTTTAGAAGGGCCTGAGGCGGAGACCTTGGGTCGGGCTGCCTCTTTTGACACACTTCTAGATGAGCCCGAGGTAGGGCCTTCAGCACGGGTCACCCCTAGTAGCCTAGAGTCCACTTCTCATCAGGTTCGGATGCCGGACACGTTCAGACCCTCCACTATGACGTCTGAGAGACTTCGGTCCCTTGTTCGTCAGTTCAACCTACCCGGGGACTATGCATATAGCTTACCTTCGGGCAACTTCCCTTGGGAGCACGGTCCAGATGAGATCGTGGTCTTCCGGGAGCAGCTCTTTGCCAGGCTGTGCCTTCCTCTCCACCCCCTAGTCGTCGAAGTCTTGAACCACTTCGGCGTCTCAGTCGGTCAGCTTCACCCAAACTCCATTCGTAACGTTGTCGGGACCATATCCCTCTGCTGTGAATACGTTATTCCCTTGGACTTAGAAATTTTTTCTGCCTTCTCATGCTTAAGAAGCAAGCAAGCTTCCTTCCCGAGCACAGACGGGCCTACTACCTGTCTCCCCGCCCATGATTTAAACTTCTTCACAAACTTCCAAATAAGGTCCCAGCGTGGAAGCGAAACTATTTCGTGGTCTGAAGTGCTACGGGGTGGCCGCTTCCTACTCATTGGAGGGCAACTATCCCTGATCCCAGCGTCATGTTAGATAAAGATATGGTGGAGACCTTTCAGTTTTGGGCCCAGGTCGGGCTCGAGTGCAGAGATTACCTCTCAGAGGCTAAGCTTATTCAGGCCTGTCTGAGTCTGGGTAGGCTTCTTTACTTAGTTTATTTTTTTTTAACTGACACCGAGCTCTCTTCGCAGGTATCATGGAGGCGGAGAAGACCCGAGGTGTCAACCTCCTTGACGGAATGAAGAGGAGGAAGCGGGTCTCAAAGCGAGCTCGCGTGGAGTCTCCTCAGGCCATGGAGTCCGAGGTCCCGAGCCATCCTCCGATCATCAACTTGGATTCTCCCAGGGAACCTGAGGCGGTCGGGCCAATCCTGGAAATGGCAGCGGAGCCCGGTGTTGCGGAGGCTCGGGAGGCCGAAACTACAGAGGCTTCTTGAACACCGACGATTTTTTCCAGCTCGGGGAGCCAAGAGGGGGTTGGCAGTGTGCTGACTCCGAGCTGCGCTCTCCGAAAGAGCCAGAAGGCTATCTATCCAAGCAAGGTCGCGGCATGGTCCGAACTTCCTCTCGGTCACATCGGCGCACGTGCTGCGTCTCATGTTATGGTGGTAAGTTGACATGGTTTTCCCTTTGTGCTTTTTCCTTCATTTTTTACTTTCTTGCCGAACTGACTCCTTGCTTGGCAGGCGAACTCCTCCATTCATGCCCTGATTATCCAATTAGAGAGGAATCTGAAGCGGGCGCAAACTTCCGAAGAGGCTTTGGGATCAGCTCGGGAGCGGGTCCAGTATCTTGAGGGCGAGACTTCGGCTCAGAGGAGTGAGTTGGAGAGACTCTGAAGAGAGAATGGCGCCCTGAGGCTTGTCGTGAAACACCTCGCGACCTCGAAAGGGGTCTTGGAGCACGAGGTGGAATACCTCAAGGCCGACATCAAGGAGAAGTCCGAGATCTTCTTCTAAGCTCTTGAGGACGCCAAGGTGAAGGCCGTTGACGATTACATAGCATCGGAGTGCTTCGACGACCTGATGGTGGGTTCATATCGGAGAGGCTTCAAACTGAGCCGGTGGATGATAAGGCACGCATACCCCAAACTTGATACTCGTGCCAACACCACCTCGCGTATTACTTCGGAGATGGCTCGTGCAGCTTATGAAGATCCAGATTCTGAAGACGAGGTTGACTCCCCAAGGGTTGCCGAGGTCCCTTCTGAGGGCAAGGGGGATGTACTTCCGAAGTGATATGTACTGGGCCTGCGAGCCCGAAGTGACATGTATCGAGCCTGCGAGCTCATCATTTTTTTTTTGAATACTGTAAAGTAAACATTAGTAATGAAGTACCTTTTTTAGCTTAAGTGTTGTGCAATTATTATCTTTTTGCCGAATTGATTGTATTACCGAGCTGCATAGAATTAGGTCCCCGAAACGAGGGGGTTCCTTGAGGCGGGTTAACATAGTAAGGCTATATGCCTGATCTGTTCTCCGCCTGGGTAAAGGAAACATCAGTTTAGTAGGCTTGGCTTAGAGCGAGCTATACACCCCGGGTTTCATATCCGTGTTGCCTGCTCTCTTGGCACTAACACTTAGTTTGCGTTGATGAGTTCCCGAGGTCATCCTCAGCTTAGTGCTTTAGCCCTTAGGATATTTTCCTAGGTTTTTGCCCATGCCGGAGAGGCGACTGGGTCTTGCAGTGTCGAGGCCTTTGTTACCTCGGCATTCTGGCCCTTAGGCTCTGGGAGCGGCTCACAGTCCGCCCAGTTCGGTAACTTACAGGTAATATCGCCTTAGGTTGACGATGTTCCATGCTCGGGGTATTTGCCTACCCTCCAGGGTCTCGATCTCGTACGCTCCTCCGAGTGCTCTCTTTACTCGGTAGGGTCCCTCCCAGTTTGGCCTGAGTTTGCCAATGCCGGGCTCAAGTACAATGACCTTGCGAAGAACTAGGTCACCGACGCGAAAGTTTCGCTTCTTGGCTCTAGCATTGTAGTACCGAGCTACCCTTTGCTGGTATGCTGTGGTCCTGATCTATGCGAGGTCCCTCACCTTGTCGAGCAGGTCGAGGTTGGTACGTAGCTCGTCGTTATTGGTATTGTCACTGTATGCTTCCAATCGAAGTGAGGGGATTTTGATTTCGGCTGGGATGACTGCCTTTGTGCCATAGGTGAGGTTAAATGAAGTTTCTCTGGTGGCGGTTTTCTCTGTAGTTCGGTATGCCCATAGAACGCTGGGCAGCTCGTCCGCTCATAACCCTTTAGCTCGGTCTAGCCCGGCCTTTAGTCCGCGGAGAATAGCTATGTTCGTGACTTCTGCCTGACCGTTTGATTCGGGGTGCGCGACCGACGTAAAGTTTTGTTGGATCCCCATGTCTTGGCACCATTCTTAGAATTTGATGTCCTCAAACTGCTTGCCATTATCGGAGATCAGTATCCGAGGTAGCCCGAAGCGGCACACTATGTTCTTCCAAAAGAAGTTCTGGACGTTTTGAGATGTGATTGTTACGAGAGGTTCAGCTTCAACCCACTTTGTGAAGTAATCTACCGCCACTACTAGGAACTTCCTCTCACCCGTTGCTGGCGGGAATGGCCCGAGTAGATCGATGCCCCACTGTGCGAAGGGCCATGGGCTGGTGAGGTACATGAGGTCAGCGGCGGGTTGATGGTGAATATTGGCGTGCTTTGTTATGGACACTCCACCCGGCAGCGCATTGCGGCGCAGTTATAGGCAGCAACACGCACCGCCCGGTAATGCTGCACAGCAGCCCAGCAGCGCGCCGCATGCACCGCCTGGCAGCGCGCAACACGCACCACCCGGAATCGTGGCGGTGGGCTGATGGTGAATATTGACGTGCTTTGTTATGGACACACCACCCGGCAGCGCATTGCGGCGCAGTTATAGGTAGCAACACGCACCGCCCGGTAACACTGCACAGCAGCCCAGTAGCGCGCCGCACGCACCGCCTGGCAGCGTGCAACACGCACCGCCCAGAAGTGCGCAGTACGCACCGCACGGTAGCAGCACTAGGCAGCAGCATGCACCGCACGACAGCAGCATGCACCGTACGGCAGCAGCACGCACCTCACGGCAACAGCACTGCGAGACGCGCGCACCACCCGTCAGTAGCATTAAGGGAGTAAGAGAAGAGATTTATTCTTTCTTATGTTATGTCTTTTTAATTTTCTACCTAACTAGGGGCTTCTCTATAAATTACTAAAGTTTAACTTAATGAAATAGAATTAAGGGAGTAAGAGAAGAGATTATGCTCGAAAATCTCTCTCTCTTAACCCAAGTTGCTGCCACCTTCTTCTTCTTCTTCTTCTCTCCTCTTGAACTCTAATTTCTGCTATTTTCTTTTGATTTTTTGCAACTTTCTAAATAGTCATTTCTTCTCAAAAGGTTGTTTTTCTTCTATATTTATATATAATTATTTTAATTGAGACCTGGGATCAAACCCCACTACTACTATAAAGTTGGGGGATGGGCTACCCCGTGTGTAGCTCTATAAAATAAAAGAAAATGTGTTGACTATAATATAAATAACTATATAAGTTAAAAAAATTTAAAATTAAACTAACCAAGATAACCAAAGGCTTTCGTATTAAGTGCTTTCTTATTGTATTTTATTGTTGAATCAGGAGAATCTATGAAACAAATTTACACTAGATTAATAAAAAAATAAACAAAAACCTAATAACCCATGGATCGAAAGGAGAAATGGTTATTTTAGACATTTATATAAGAAGAAAATTGGTTACCCCATGTATTGGTGGACAAGTTTAGGTTTTGACATTAGTTTGGTCCAAGCTAGGGTTCATATTTAGGTTGACGATTAACCTTATCCAATCCATCTAATTTACATGTACAGTCGTACACCTAATTTACTAAAGAGAGCCAAAAGGGATTAAAAGAGACTTAAGAGGAAAGGAGGGATTTAATGGGGAGGGAGAGATGTTACAAATATTGAGAGACAATTAAATATGGGTTTTTTGAGAGAGAAGAATGATCATATTAGAGAGTAATTAAATATGGGTTTTTTGAGAGACAACGAAGATGTATGATGGTTTTAATTTGGCGTTATTATATTTTTTAATAATCTCATTTAAAAATAAATATACACAAGGAGAATAAGAGGAGAGGCACATGTGAGCTATATGGCTAGATTGCTGCTTGTTATATATAGCTAGATTGCTATATATAACTAGATTGCTGCTTGTTATATATATATAGCTAGATTGCTGCTTGTTAATTAAGGGGCGACCTTTTTAACTACTTTCACGGGGTACGAATCAGATCAACCAGCTTAAGATTGGTTGAAGGCAGGTCGAATCAATGGGAGATTGGAGAAGCCCATGAAAGATTCCAAAGATTGCACACTCACCGAAATAGAAAGTGATCTCTCTAGTTGAATCATGAATTAGAAAGAAATCTTACTTGTTTTTCTTCTCTTTCTATTATTTTTAATCTTTGTAAATATGTAAATTCTTGAACAGCAATTCTTTATATAAATTATATTGCTTCTCACGTTCAGAGAGCGCGTTCAAGAAATCTCTCTAATTTACTATTAATCAATTTCTTTATCCAATTACTAATAGAAATTCTGTTAATTAAGAGTAGTTTTTTATAATTAAAAATATTACCCTTATTAAACCAAAATTAACTAAATTAATTTATTGGACTTAACAAAGTAGATTTATTTGAATTAACAGTAACTTTATTTGAATTAAAAGAATTATTAAGAGAAATTTTGCTATAAATTTACAGTTAACTTATTAAGAGAAATTATTCCAGGTGCTATTCACGTAATGTATACATCTCTTTTTAACCCATTTTCCATAATATTGGATATTGAGTTTTTCCATGCATCGCATGGCTTCCTACTCTTTAAGCTTTTATTAAAGTATATATTAACTCCCATAATCTTTTGTTGAATCCTATTTTTAATGAAAACACTTTATCTTTTTTTTTTTCATGCCTTTCTAATTGTGAGGGCATAAAATTTAATTCGAAGTTTTGAATTAGAACTTCTCATTAGAGGTGTTCACGGTTCTATTAACTGAGCCGTGGGCTTATTTTTGAAACTGTATTAGACTATTTGTTTTTAGAAAACTGGTAACTGAAATCAAACTGAAGCCAATCGATTAACCATTGGTTTGGTTCATTGATGTTTTTATAATTACAATACATATTATAAAAAATATATAAATATATAATAAAAGACTAGAAATATATATATATATATATAATATTATATTTTAAATGATAAATAATATTATATGTTAAAAATATATATTTATATATAATGCATATTTATTAATTTATAATATATAGAGAATATATATATATATATATATATATATATATATAACATCATATACATAAAATATATACAAATATATGTTTACTGGTGAGTTCGGTTAACCACTGGTTTTCTATATTGGTTAACTGAAACCGAACCAATACCTTCACTTTTTTAAAAATACCAAACCCAAAACCAAACTGACTGGTGCAGTTAACTGGATTTTCAGTTCAGTTTCGACCATTTTTTGGTTCGGTTCGATTTTTCAGTTTTTCTTGCTCACATTTAGGGGTGTCAATGGGCTGGTTTTGGGTTGGACTGTCCAAATCAAAATCCATTTAGACAGATTGGATGGACCAATATGACATATTGAATTTGGACGGACTGGATGGACCAATATGACATTGAATTTGGATGGACTGGATGGACCAATATGACATATTGGATTGGACCTGGTCTGTCCATAATGAATTTATATCGGATTGAGCCAATATCTAGTCCATTGATACAAGATAAGAACGTTGGCGTCAGTGGACCAAGTTTGAGTTGAAACCAATCTAAATTAACAGGAATATGAACAGATTGGACAGTCTCTGGACCGGTCCAAAATGGTCCAAAATATTTATTGGACTGGATTGGAGCAGGTCTATTTGTAATGGACTGGATTGAACCAAATTCAGTCCAATTAACACCTTTACTCACATCCTTATATTCAAGTTATTAATTAATTCCCATTCTTTCACATTAATGAAGCTATTTTTTGAGTTTGGATCTACTATAGACTCTTTGCTTGGTAGACTTTATAACAAAGCTATTATTTTGAGTTGGTGCAGCTAATGCGTCTCACTTGAATAACTTAATTGACGTGGCTGATTCAGCTTGCTGATAGATCGGTTTAATCTCAGTTCATTATTAAATTTTGGTTTGTTAATTGAAAATTGTTGATAATTGTTGCAATTATTGAAATTATTGTAACCTAAAAATTATTGAAAAATACTAAAAAATACTGTAAATTATAATTAGATTGCCAGGAATAAAGAAAACTGTCTCTTCGGAGACATCCATAAAATAGATTACCAGGTATTAATGTTTAATAACTGTTAATTCTATAAAACATAGAATTCTAGATAAAACAGTAATTCTCATATGAAATTTCTTGAAATGAAAATTTTTGTTAATTAACATCATTATTTAACAGGGAACTCTTGTATTAAATTATTGAAAATTGTTGTTAGTAAAAATTTGATGACACAGAGAAAATTATCAGCGGTTATGAAAATTAAATGAAATAGAAATTCTTATTGAAAATTATTTTAATAGCGTATTTGGATCTACTTTAATAGGATTGTAAATTGTAATCATTTATTTTTTACATTTTAAATTAAAATAAAAAACAAAAACAAAATATTATTTGACATCACAAAAAATCACGGGGAGTGGAGATCCCCATTGATGATGATCCCTTTGGGGACTGGGATAAGGATAACCCTACCCCTGTCGATGGCGACAGAGATTTTTGGATGGCCTGCCCTGCTCCGTTGCCATTTCTAACCCTGATTAAGGGTCTTAAATATCAACTATTACCATTGGAGTAGTCTTGGGCTAAAACCGTAAATCATGGCCTCCATTATATTGATATGGCTCCACCTTGACGTGGATGAAGTAACATAAGGTGGAGCAATTAATATTAATGGCAAGTGAGTAGCTGATTACGATCAAACTCTTTAGACATAACCCAAAATAATATTTAGGTTTAACACGGACCATCTTCGTCCAATTGGAAATATTATAAGGCTTTTTTCACTTTGATTTTGCTTGACAAAGCCGGTGTGTATATGATACTGTGGTCCTTTCTTAATGCAAACTTTTTCATCTTATAAATGGAGAAAGCAATTGAGATGTATGTAGAATCCGACGCACAATTATTCATTCTTGTTTGACACGTAGGAAGAGAAACATATTTAAATAAGACCACTCTATTTTTTTTAAATATAACTATTTAAAATTGAATCAGTCCAAGACATTTATTCTTATTCTGGAAGTCACTGTGCCAAATATCTAGTAAAAATTAAGGTGTATTCAGTAGTATGTAAATATCATGGATGAGATCATTTTGGTCTAATCCATGATAAGATATGGTATTCTACTATGTGTTAATAATTCCCGTCCACAAAATAACGTAGACAGGGATGGGGCACATCCAAATTTATCGTTTATAGTATTTTTCATGGATGGTCCATACTATGGTGTGGATAGTTTATAGAAAGGTTTCAGTGTCATACACTTGTATTACATTGGTCCAATTATTCTCATTTTATTTAATATTTTAATAATTTTTTATTTTTTAATTTTTAATATTTTATCAATAAAATAATAATTTTTAATATTAATTCTAGCACAAGTCCAACGGTCTATTTCTCAACTCTTATTTTCATTATTTAAATATTAACTTTTAATATTTTTATTAATAAAATCATATTTAAAATATTAATTTTTATTTTTTAATTAATTTTTAAAATAATATTTTTTAATTATTTAAAAATGCAATTGTTGTCTACATATTGATGATTTTTTCAATTTATTTATCATATAAAATGCAAAAATTAGACATTTATGATTAATTTTATAAATCTCCTATAAAATGTATATGAAATATATATAATCAAAAAGTGTGGTCTACACCACACCTAGAGAATGCCATTATGAATGTGGTGATTCACACTAAATAACATCCCCTAAACTTTCAAATATTTTCCTGAATGCCTGCCCATAACAGCGGTGTCCAGAGCTGTGTGTCCATTAGGTCCACCATGATTAGGAGATGGAGCAGTTAATCTTCCCAACGCATAACCAACTACGCTTTGCAATCCTTGCCGTGAAGCCAGATACAATAGAGACTCGCCCTTCCTATTAGCCGACCATACTCCAGAATCCGCCCGTTCTAGCCACTCCATAAGGTGAACACCACGCTGTTGTTTGTTCTCATTTGTTGTATTGGGTGCATTAATTGAACCTCTTTCTGGGTCCTCGTTGTTTTGGACGATTTGAGGAGTTCTTAGCTCAGCTCTATTGATGTGACCATTAATTGAATCTCTTTCAGGATCTTCACTGTTTTGGACGATTTGAGGAGTTCTTAGCTCAGCTCTTTTCAAGTGCCTGTTAATCAAGATTCTTCCAGGATCTTCATTGTTTTGGACAACGTGAGGAATTCTTACCTCAGTTCTATTAAAGTGTCCAGCTCTCGTCGCAATATGTAGTGGAGTGTCCCCATTGGAATTTCTCATGGATAACAAAGATTGGCATCTCTGGTATAGTCTTAAGGCGAAATCCGTTCTTCCGAAACTCATGGCAATGTGGAGGGCTGTGTTCCCCGAGGGAGTTGCTTGAACCCAGTTGAAATTGGAGTCGGTGCTGTCGAAGAATGTGATATTCCCCTCTTTTGCTGCGTTTGCCAATTCAGAATTCATGGATTCTCTATTTGTGTATGTTGGTCAAGGTCCTCAAGGAGTATGGCTCGCTAAAAGTGTAGTGGAAGATTCTCTGGCTTTGGTAAACTTAAGACCTCAGCTCCTCCGCTCCGCCACGGTCGGATGGACGAATCTGTATCGATCTGCCCTCGGGACTCGGTAACAAAGAACTGCTGGACGCTATGCACTCCAGATGTCAAACCATTCATCGCCTTAATAACATCTGCACCTTTCTACTGCACTGCCTAGACTCTCTACAGATAACATAATTAAAAGTTGAGGTGTAAATTTAAATTTTATTGATTGGTGAAAAAAATGAACTGATTTAGTAATCTTGGAAATTAAAATCAGTTCATTTTGAAAATTTACACCTATCTTATTTGATTGTAAAAGAGATGGTGCAGAGGAGAAGATGATCTACGGAGGAAAAGGGAAGTAGGGGAAAATGAAGAAGTGCCTTCGGAGGTTGGTTGATTATCGATATAAATAAGTCAAAATAAATCATGTTTACTAAACGCATGTAAAATCAAACTGGGGTGTAAAATTTACCCCGGTTCAATTCTTCACCCCAAACAAACGTAGCCAAAAGGATTTTTTACATTTTTCTTAATTCAACAGTGACCTTTCTCTCATGTTCTATACCTCTATTTATTAGGTGTTTTTCTTGGTCTGTTTTTAAGCCTTTGATGTTTTTAAGGAGAAATTTTTTACTCGTCAGGCTCTTCTTTAATACTTTTTATTTTCAGACTTCAGACATTGGACTTAACATTATTCTTACTTTTTTTTTTTGTCTCCAAAATGCCATTCATACATTTTATTTATTATTTATTATTAATAACACATTCTTAGTATATAATAATAATATTATTATAAGGGTAAAATACTTAAATTACCCCTAAGTTTTATAAAATTAACTCTACCCTTTCAGTTTGCAAAATAAAAGTACCTCTGAATTTTCTGACAATTGAACACCACCCTTAACAATTGATGGAAAGAATGAAATATCCATTTAATTAACTACTACAACTAGAAAATGGAGACGTCAAGGGGCTTCTCCTTAGATATAAAGTGAATTGCAGTGGATGTACTCGGTTCCAGAGAATATTTCCCATGGATGGCCTGCCAATGGCTCAAAGCCATGTTTAGCAAAACATGTCCCTGCGGCTTCCACAATTCACAAAGACAACCTCGGAATCAGAGGATTGGCATTGTTTGTTATATTAACCAGAGTAGGAATTTGTTCATTACCAGCCTTGGCTCTGGAACTACTAACGGGATGGATTTTGAATCCCATATATTCTTCTAGACTTCTCTGAACCTTGCAATTAAACCTCTTTTGGATGCTTAAAAATTTAGAATTAAACTTGAATCCAAATGATGAAAGAAAAAACGAAAGATTACTTGTATTAATTGCTGAAGGAAAGATTAATTAACTACTACAGGAGTGAACACCATTGAAATTTCCGAAGAATATTTTGGGCATTCATGCGTGATTGATAAATGATTAGGAGAACAATGGCATGTTCATCCGTGATTGATAACCTAACCTGTAATGGTTACACACAATGAGTCTATTCCATCCAAGGAAACTTTTGAGAATTCTTTCAGCATATTTTAACAAATGATTAATTATGCCATACATCATGATGTTAAATAATATATCTAATTCCATTTGGTATGATTTTTTACGTGGATTATCGGTTTTTTAAAAATTCGACAGTTCATATTTTAGTTTTTTTTTATTTGGTTGAGAAAAGATTTAATCATTAAAGTCACAGCCTTGAAAAGATTCAAAAGATCTATTTTGAACAATTTTTAAGAAGTTTCAAATAGAACTTTTTAATTTTTTTTATAATTTATTTTTCTAAGAATAAATATATCTTAACCAAACGATCTTCAAACTATTAAAATATTAATATAAAAATTTATATAATCTTTTAATTATCAAAACTTCTAAAAACTCTTTTAAAAAAGACTTATCAAACAGTCCCATAAATTCTATGCAGTGAAAACATGAAAATAATGACCGCCTTTGTTGAAGATCATGCACGGCTTTTCATGACAAAAGCATTCACTCTTCAATATTGCGTGGAGATGGTAAGGGATGTCGACCCAAGACGTTGATGGCACAACCTCCCGGATCGCGTTAACCGGAAGAAAAAACAACTAGGACTTGACTTCATGGACCAGCCCGTTAGTTCGTACCATGTTTTTATTCCTAATCAGTTGACTATTCTCAATCCTATTTAATTAGGGTAAGTGTTTGGCCATAGTTGTCTAAATTGCAAAGTAAAGAGTGGATGAGCTGGTTCCACGCATTTGCATGATTGCATCTTCCTCTTGGTTGTCATCTGACACAAATTTTAGTCATTTAGTAATTTATTATTGAAATCCAATAAATTCTTTTATTTGTTGTTTTTTTTTATTCCTACAAACTCCGTTCTTTAAATTTGAAATTTCTCTTCAGCTTTGCAATTTTGAGAATGATAAACATAAACTCCAACAGTCGCAATAAAACCCTCCCATCGAGTCATGATAAACACAAATTCTTCCACCGAATTATCCTAAATCATGAGGGGATAACGTGAAGCTTGGATCAAAGAAGCTCAAAATTAGAACAGTGGTTTGGTGAGCATATCTACAATCTAGTCACTAGAGGGAATATGTCGAATGTATAGTATCTTATGTGCAGGTAAATCTTGGAGAAAATGATAGTCAATCTCTATATATTTTCTGCAAGCATGAAAGATTAAATTGGCAACCAAGCATGTAGCACCAATGTTCTCACACCATGCCACTGGTGCTGATACAAAATATCCAAAATCAATAAGAAGAGACTAAATCCAAAGAATTTCAATAACTGAGTTGGCTAAAGCTTGAAACTCGAACTCTGTGCTAGAGGGGACAATGGTAGCTTACTTTTTGAAACTCCATGCAATGATGTTGGAGCCATGATATACAGAATATCCTCTAGTGAACATTTTGTCATCTAGGAAACTAGCCCTATCAGTGTTGGAGTAATCCGTTAAATTAATATCACAAGAGATAGTGAAATGAAGACCAAAGTCATTGGTAGACATGAGGAATCGAAGTATTTGTTTCATAGCCCATCAATGCTCCTCTGTTAGGCAATATAAAAATTGACACACTTTGTTAATTAGAAATGAAATATGCAGCCTTGTTAAGGTGACGTATTAGAAAGCATCAACAACAATTTGATATTCAATTGGATCAGTAAGAGGTGTGCAAGAGAAATTGGATCAATTTAATAGAGGTTGCCATAGGAGTGGAAATTAGTTTAGTGCCATCAATGAGAGTTACCCGTAAGAATGAATCCATCAACATAAATGAGCTTAAAAAGTTTATTGCCACCATCATCATAGATAAAAAGAGACGGATCAATTGCTTAATTTCGAAAACCCATGTGAAGGAGATTGCTACAATGTCAGGAATACGAGGCCCAAGACGCTTGCCTAAGTGTGTAAAGTGCCTTGTGAAACTTGTAAACATAATCAGGTTGAGAAGGATCTTCAAAACCCTGAAATTGTTGTACATAAATATCCTCATCAAGTAAACCATGCAAAAAAAGGCATTATTTATGTCTTTTGCCAGATTGGTCATTTGTGAGAAACGACAAGAGCAATGATAGTACTCACAGTTACAAATGTATTTTTACATATATAGAAGTTTGAATATGTAAATATTCAAATATATTCAATCATATTTTTAAAAATATTAATATATAGATGTATGTTTACATATTTACATATAACATGTGCATACATATATACATATATATTAGTGGGGATCCCACGAAGCGGGGATCATGGTCCCCGTGGGGCGGAGAGTTCTCTCCCCGTCCCCCCGTTACCGCTAATGGGGATGAAAATTTTCCCATCCCCGTCCCCGTGGGGGAAAAATCATTCCCATCCTTGCCCCGTTCAGGACGGATCCCCACAGGGATCGGGGAAATGGGGAAAATTGCCATCCCTATCTGAATTTGATGTGGACAAGGTGAGTTCCAATCTCCCCTTCATTAATAAAAGAAGAATGCCCAAAAAAAAATTAACAAATAATAATATATTTATAAATCAATACTTCAGCAGCATGTAGGAAGGGTTTGTCACCTTCAAAGTTGCAGAGCATACAAGGCCGAAGCAAGATCTGGAGTTGTTCTCACTGCCTCCAATCTTCACCCCAATGAGAAAACGTATAAAAATTAAAAAAGCAAAAAGAATAATTGGGACTTGGTTTAACAAATCTAAGGGAAGAAAAACATTTCTCATCAGAAAGCTCTTACCATGAAGTGGGTTTGAACCCAAAAAAAGGCATAAACACCTTGGTGCGTTTTAATGGGAAACAATGGCTTTTAGCCGACGAACGACCATGTCCGTTCAAGGTTCTACAAGCACAAGTGTATATCTATAAAACATTTACCTCTATACCGCTGGAAACAATGGATTTTAGCTGATGAACGACCATGTTTTCCCGATGGCATGAGGAGATCAATGATGCCAAAAATGTGAAGAATATAGTCGCCTTTATTCTATGGTCATGGATCTGGTCTTATTTTGGCCGGATATCGTTGGGAATGCTGCCAGAGACTTTATTGCTGTAGACGCAAGGAGATAGTGAGAGGACGGTTGTGGAACTTTAGTCGAAAGTCTCGACATTTTTTTCTCATGATTTTTGCTTCTCACTGGGGTCGCACCATTTCAATGTGACCCTGCATCCTTGGTTTTGAGAACCAACGTCACACGGTTTTCTATTCCATCCCAGCGAACAAACACATGAAAATGAAAATCTAATAGGAATATTCTCATTTTCCCATCCCAATGGCAGCAACCAAACATACCATTAAAGAAGCTGAACAGGTGAAGAGAACCACATACATCTTTCTTTTAAAATCCCAACAAAGTTGGTATTAAGAAAATAAAGAAAATTAATTGACAATGATACGAGAATAAAATCACACTTGAAGTACAAGATATAACCCAAAAAATTAATTCTTGAGTAGGACTTAGACTGCCTTAACTCAATTGAAAATGTCATAAGATTCCTTCTTCAATTTCACTTAAAAAATCCCGCACAGCTTACAACTCCCGACTAGTACATTCCAAACAATTCTTTGATCATTTGAGCCAAGTCTAATTCACTTTTATAACACAAAACTAATTACACATTTACAGTTGTAGGTCGTGGCGCAGACTGAAACAAGCATCAGGTCTTTTGGGCTTTAGTCAAAGTTGGCTTTGGGCCTGAAATTTTAGTTTTGACCCTTGGGCCAGGCCCAGGTTTGAGCTCAAGATTTGACCTTCAGGAATGGGCCTGGGTTCGCCCCAAGCCAGGCCCTGCCCTGCTCGTCCTTGTTGCTGCATTACTATCCAGTCCACCTTGCCCAAGAATTTAAGCATATTGCAAGCCACATGCAGGATATTAATGGATATATATTGCCATATTGGTTAAAACAAATTAAAATAGTAATTCTCATTAATTCTACACGTACCATGCATAATCAAAATTTAGTGTTGATTTCTTCACAAACCTAGCATTGGGGTTGGATTGGATGGGGTCATTAAAGGTTAGGCCTTAACCTTAAATATTTAGTTTAGGGTTGACCCATGACCTATGGATTACTTGAGTCGTTAATGGTTCAATTAGGGGTGTCAATGGACTGGTTTTGGATTGGATTCCATCCAAATTAAAATTCATTTAGACGAATTGGACGGACCAATAAGACATTGAATTTGGATGGACTGGACGGACCAATATGACATATTAGGTTGGACCTGATCCATCCATAATGAATTTATGAATTGAGCCAATATCTGGTCCATTAATAAACGATAAGAACATAAGTGTCTATGGACCAGGTTTGAATTGAAACCAATCTAAATTATCGGGAATTTAAACAGATTGGACAGTCTCTAAACCAGTCCAAAATGGTCCAAAATATTAATTAGACTGAATTGGACCAGGTCCATTTGTAATGGACTCACATTGAATTGGACCGGATTGGACCAAATCCAGTCGAATTGACACCCCTAGGTTCAACTGCCTGGGTTGGTTTTTTAACTAAAAGTATGAGTTTAAGAGTTTGCATCTTGTGAACCCATCGATTCACGGTAAGTGTGCACCCTCGAATAGGAGGCGTACACATCGGCCCCTTAGATCTAACATGCAAAATTTCAAATAACGGAAAATTCTCGTTAAGTTTGAATTGTCCAGTTGAACCGGACGGTAAAAGATAAAATCTCAGAGGCCATCTTTTGGAACTATTGGGGAGCTCATTCCGAAGTTTCGAGCTCCCCTCCATTTCTCTCTTTTGAGCCCTATCCCTTGGAGCAGACCACCGGTAATTTCTCTGCGCAACCAACATCCGATGGTGATAAGAATTTTCCTCTTTTCCTTCTTCTTGTTTTTCTTCTTCTTCATATTTTGCTTGCAACGTACCAATCTTCTCATTATTTGTTGTCCGATTTTTTCCATTTTCTTCTTCCCACTGACACTGGAGTTATCGGTGGAACCCTGGTGGAAGGTAACATATGAGAGGTCCAAAAAAAAAGATGGTACTCTCTCTATTTTGCAATCTAACTTCTTCGTATTTTGCTTGTGCTTTGCCATTTTCATGACAGAATGTATTCATCTACAGTGGTTATCTATAAAACCAATTCTAATGCCTTCATACTTCAATGTAGTATTCTTGTTCAGGGCCTTAGGTGGTAGTCATTCCACCAAAACACGGTGTTCCTCTGATTTCAGATGGCCTAGCTAGATTCAGTTATTTCATTCCTTCTCGACAGAATCTAGTATCTAAGAGCTGTGGTAGATTGATCAAATGATACATTGAAGATCTGCGTCCTGGGCCGTCACTAATTACGCTGGACAAAATTTAATTGATCACAATAACCTCTTTAGCAGTTGTGCTGTGCATCATCTGAGGGTTAATATTTGGTTATGGTTCCTTTGAACTTGATGGTGGAGCTCAACCTGAAACCTTCATCAGCTTGATTATGGTTCCTTTGGTTTAATCATCCAGTTCAAATGTTTTAAACGATTCAACTGTCTAGATCGACATCGGCATGAAAATATTGGTATAAAAATAGGTGACCCAGCAGTGACCTGTTATCCGACCCAACCCGAATTCTTTTCGGGTCTGGTCAGGTAGCTTCTGGTTTAGGTCATTGCGTAGGCAACCTTAACCCACTTTTTTTTTTTTTTGCCAGAAATTAAACCACCTGAAGCCTGCCTAAGGCAGTAAGGTATTCATAAGCATGCATTACAAATCATCCATAAAATTGTAAACAAAGTCTCAATAAGAAGTAACATTAAGCCACATACCAAATTAAAGTTACAGCTGAAACCTTAAATGAAACAAGTCACACCGGAAAAAAAAAATCAAATACAAAATGACAAAAGAAAATAGTATTCTTATTCAAACACAGTTACACAGACGCCAGATGACACACAAATCTGATATCACTTTGGCCCCTTTATTAATTACATGGTAGATAACAAAACCGCTTCATCAATATTGACCAAATCCAGTCCAAAGAATCAATGAAAACAAATAGTTGTGGAAGAAAGTGTTCGTTTCTAGAATCTCCTCTGAACAGCATTACGGGCAATAGTGGCGGTAAGTGTTGCTACCACCAAAAAGATATGAGCCTTTTCCCTGTTATGTGTTATATTCGCTTCTCGTGAAGCATATGATTTGGCATATTTGCGCATGGTCACTTGCGGTTGTTTCTTCCATTCACTAACGTAGTCAAATATAAGTGATAATATAAACTGCAAAAAAAGAAGGACAAATGACTCACTATTTATATTCGGTTAAGTATATACTTAGGTCCCACTCGATTTTTTTTCAGAAGCCATTTACCTACATGTGATCTTTTGATCCAAAAGTATTTTTTGAAAAGATATGGGTATTACCCATTTACCAGAGAAAACAAATTTACCATAACACCTACATGCACAAAACCAAGAAACAACATGGGTTTGTTAGCTAACAAAAACTACAAATCTATTGACCAACCCCCCTCTCCCCCCTTATTTTCCCAGGTCCATCCTAGAGGTAGACACATATCAAGCTTTTTATACACTGTAAATACATACAAAATAATACAAATATAAGATTTTGCATTTGTGCTCCTTCCAAACTCAGCCTAATTTGGCATGGTCTAAACTGTTGGGTTTTCCTCTTATGTGGAAGATGGTCCAAGAAACCCATGTGGTATTTTTGAGCCCATGGATGAGAGTATTCTTGTTCAAATGAAAATAGGAAAATGAAATAACCTTTTAATGGTGTTAGTTGCCAAAAATATTGGGAGAAGAAGAGAAGAAAAATGAAAAGAATTCTGTACAAAAACGGAGAGAGAAAAGGAGCGGATTCTTTAAATTTCAGTCTGCGCAGTTTTCATCTTGTACTCTGATCTAAGGTCGTTTCTGGTCCGATTGAGCTGAAATTTTGCAAGCATGTTCGTGACTTAAGGTTATTCAATATGAACGGTGGAGATTTGGTTTGACTCACTGGTTTGTGAGATCTGAGTCCGCGAACAGTACCTCTGTTTTGGATGAGATTTCTCCATTATCTTGAGATATTTGTTAGTTTCCAAGAAACGTATTTTCTTGATGATTTTCTAATTGTATGCCTCTAGTTTTATCTAGAGACAACCCTTGTACAATCACTTTCTTGATAGTGAAAGTTATTGGGTGACCGTGGTTTTTTTCTTTCCCACACCGGGAAGGTTTTTCTACATAAATTTGGTTGTGTTCTTGTGTGCTTGTTCTTTGGTTTAAGCTCTACTAAATTGTTTCCTAACAGATTCACACAAAGAGGGAGAAAAATATTATTTCCGCTGGTTTTGGAAGTTGATTATAATTTGCTTGATTTCGTGATTCTCCCAACATAAACCAAGCTTTTAGTCACACTTGAGCCTGATAAAGCTTGGCTCATGATAAAGCATGGCTCATGAGACTCGCAAGCCTACTCGAACTATATATAAACTAGTTTTATAATTATTAATTTTTTATATATGATTTTTTTTTAATTGGGTAAAATACAAAAACCTCTTCTCAAATTTCCAACAATCATAAAACCTCTCCTATAGTTTCATTTTAACAAATACCTCCCCTAAACTTTTGAGAAACTCAACAAAAACTTCCCTTCCATCACTGTCCCAAACGTAAAACATTAGATTGATGGACCGGTTTTTTTCCAAATATCCATTCTACCCTTTTATAAATTATTTTACATACAAAATTACTGAAATAATCTCATTTTAACTCAACAGAAAAACATATTTCAGTAATTTTGTATGTAAAATTGCTGAATGATCGTTACAAGAAGTTTTGTTGAGCTAAAATGGGGTTATTTCAGTAATTTTGTATGTAAAATAATTTATAAAAGCGTAAAATGGGTATTTGAAAAAAAACTGATGCATCAATCTAACATTTTTCAGTGACGGAAGGGAGGTTTTTGTTGAGTTTCTCAAAAATTCAGAAGAGGTATTTCTTAAAATGAAACTATAAGGGATGTTTTTATGATTGTCAGAAAGTTCAGGGGAGGTTTTTGTATTTTACCCTTTTTATTTTTAGAGGAAGTTTGGCTCACAGTAGATATTCAGCTTGGCTCAATCCAGCCCTAGTTCATTTACTAGAAAACCAAAACTCAAACCTTCAACACATGCATTTGCTCATAAACTACTACCCATATAAGAAGTCCAAAAAGAAATTAGGCATAAAGAAAGATCATACATTTCGAATGGCCCCTTCCTTTTCCATGTCCAGCGCAATAATGTCTCGAGCTGTGAGGCTTTTATTGTTCTTGGCTGTTATGTCCACTTCACCTTCTTGTAAAATATCAATTATAATCCAAAAGAAGAAGTTGATGGCGGCCAAATGGAAAGGTGTGTTCCCGTCTTTATCCACTTGGTTTACAAGACTCCCACTATAGCGCTTACAGAGATACCTAACAACTTCCGGTTGATACTCTATCACAGCAACATGAAGAACATTTTGGCCATTTGCTATTGGCCAAATCAACACAATCTGGGCAAAATTCAAGGATCATTTGAATTATCTCTAGATTCCCATTAATGGTTGCTTTGTGGAGAGGCGAGTGACCTTCATCATCCACTTGATATGCAATGGAAGAGTCTATTTTTAATAATAGTTGCACCGTGTCTAAATCACCCAGTAAGGCTGCATGATGAAGAGGATTCTTCTTGGTTCCGTCTTGCTTGTGGATGAGTTCTGGCCTTCCTTTCATTATTGCTCTTATATTTCCTAAATTAAACATGGCGAAGTGAATGGAAGAACCAACATTGTGGCCTCAACTCAGTTTTTTTTTTTTGTTGTTGTTGGAACTTGTAAAAATCAGAAAGCAAAAGCAGATTTACCTGAATGCCCGGCAATCACAGCAGCGTGTAAGGCCGTTAGATCATTAGGTCCCTCACAACTTGGAGAAAAACTAGTTGATGATGATAAGGCATCACTGATGATTTGCTCCGACCCTCTGTGTGTGGCCAGCAGATACAGTAGAGACTCCCCTTTATCATTTGCAGACCACGCTCGAGGACCCACAGTTCTCAACAAATGCTCTACAAAGGAAATGCGGTCTTCTGACCTTCCGCTTCCAAGGTCTGGATGAGAAAATGTTTGCTGATGACCATCATCATCTTCAACCATTGTGGAATTCGTTGTATGAAAGCGTCCAGCCTTTATAGCTACATGTAGTGGGGTGTCACCGTTGGAGTTTCTCATGGTTACCAGCGACGGACAACGATTATAGAGTTCTCGGGCGAAACCTATGTGTCCATGTCTCATGGCAATGTGAAATGCTGTGTTCTTCAAGGGAGTTACTTGCTTCCAGTTGAAAGAGTCATCCCTGAATCGACGTTCTCCGAGGGAATTAGTGTTACCCTCTACTGCAGCTTTTAGCAGTATAGGATCCATGGCCTCTAGATCTGCTCCTTACATCGATCGACGCTCTCTCTCTCTCTCTCTCTCTCTCTGTATATACATACATATCTGCCTTTTTTCTTTCTTTTTGCAAAATAGTCTGCCTCATGACTGACATCATATTCTGCCTCGTGAGCTGACATCAGCTAATGTCCAATAACCGCATTACATTTATCTTCATGTGCCATCACATGCTACTTTAATGCGTCGTCTAAATCTTCTGTTTGGCAATGGCGTCGTGTCAGTGAATATATGAAACCTACCATTGCCAAGGGAGCGGTACTAACAAATGCTCACAACGTTGTTTCAATTAGCCATGAGGGTCGCACATGACATCATGAACATCTCCCTCCCCATGAATAATAAAGGGAAATTGTTTCTAATGTGCAGCAGCAATGGTATGAAGTGACAATGTTGGAAACGTTGGTGGAGCTAGGAATTTTTTAAGAGGGGGCCAAAATTTAAATGGATCGGAGGGAGAGGAATAATAAATATAGATGGTCATTGAAGGATATATATACCAAGAGTGGGGATTTTTTGGGCCATAGTGGCTCTCCCGGATGAAAGTGGGCGCTCTTGCTACTATAGTCTCCCTCCGAGTCCTAGAGGCCAATGTCAAGCCTCTCCCTCATATGTGTTAGACCTCCACGACCTTCTCAATGACTGATGGGCTCAAATGAACTAGGATGTGCTTGCGTTAGAGAACTCTAGGAACCAGTATGACCCATTCCGTATTCGTGAGGACTAAGACGAGGCTCAGGCTCCCATCGATCATAGGATTGTCAACCTACAGATGCAGATCGGAGCCATGTGAGATGAACTTCAGCAAGTTAAGGAAGGCCGAGGTAATGCCTCCACAAGTCACTTTAAGGCTTTCTTGGAGCCTCTTCCACCTCACTTTAAGGCTCCCACTTTGGAGATGTACAATGGAACCACTAACCAGGACGACCACCTGGAAGGCTTTTGAGCACTCATGCTCCTTTATAGATATTCCGACGCCTTGACGTGTTGAACTTTCAAGGTGACCTTCAAGGGAGTAGTCCGTCAATGGTTCTTTAGGCTCCCACCTCGATCCATAAGGTCATTGGAGCAGTTCGCCAATCTTTTCCTATCCCATTCTGTTAGTAGCTGATAGTGCTAGAAGAGCATCGTCTCCCTCATGTCCATTTGATAGAAGTGTAGAGAGAGCTTGTGGTCCTACATCAATGTGCTTCAAGAAGAGAGAACTCGAGGTTCGAGACCTCGACTCCTCGTTCTCAATGCATACAGTAATCAGTGGCCTTCTACCTGGACCCCTCAAGTGGTCCGTCACCAAGACACCACCCAAGACCAAGGCAGAATTTTTGAAAAAGGCGCAAAAGTACATCGCCACGGAGGAGGCTTCGACCGGCAAGTGCCAAGAAGGCAAGGCCAACCCCAATCGAGGGGGGCCTGAGAAGAAGCGGAATGACAGAGACGGTTGTGGCCATGGCCACAACAACAACAATAAGGACTCCAACAAGAAGTCGCCGGCCCCGTTCTTTAATAAGTATACACCACTCAATTCCACCAGAATGCAAATCCTTATGCAAATAGGGAAGGATCCTTCCCCGAGAGGGGTAACCCCAATATGAAGAGGAACCCCAAGAGGGGTAACCTAAATAAGTATTATAAGTACCACCGCGGCACCGACCATGATACCGAGGACTGCTACGAACTCAAAGACGAGATCGAGTCCCTCATTCACTGTGGTCACTTGAAAGAATACGTGGGGGGCAATGCCGGTGCCTCGTCTTCATAGTAGTAGCATCACAACTTGGTTGGGGTCATCGACATCATTGTGGGGGGCACGACCTCGGGTGGCGCTTTGACTTCAACCCGCAAGGCCTATGGTTGGAAACTCAACATCCAAGGCTTGATACCCAAGAAAAAGAAAGAAAGTGAAGTCATCTCCTTCTCGGATGATGACTTGAAGAGGGTCTTGGTACCCCACAATGACACATTGGTGGTGTCAATGACCATCTCTAATTTTATGGTGAAGAAGATCGTTATTGACAACGGATCATTAGTCGGTATCCTCTTCTACGATACTTTTGAAAAGATAAAGCTAACTCCAAAGCGACTATAGCCGGCCAATGTGCCACTTGTTGGCTTCTCCAGGAATGTCATCAAATCAGAGGGAAGAATCGCCCTATCAGTCATGGTAGGAGAAGAGCCTTGGCAGGTGACAAGGATGATGGAGCTCTTGGTCGTGAAGATTGGCTCCCCCTACAACGCCATCATTGGGAGGCCGACACTTTATGCACTCAAGGTGGTCATCTCCTCCTACCGCCTTGCCATGAAGTTCCCAATTGAGCACAATGTCAGAACCATTTGAGGGAACCAACAAGCAACCAAGCAGTGCTATGTAGCAATACAAAAAATGGACTTTGATCCCTATACTTACAGTTTCAAGTGGGATTATTGTTGTGTGTTTAAGGAAGAAAATGGACCATCATTGGTTTTGAAGTGGATAAGGGTCATTTAGAACATGTATATGTAGACCAAAAAGCCCCAATGCCTTTTTCCAACAAAAAAAAGTGCCCTAATTTGAATGACCATTAACTAATTATAACTTTATAGAAACTGTTGTACACAAATGATAAAGAACATACTCGAGGACATCCAGAGCTATAGGTAGAAGGAACGAAGCTAGCTAGACTAGGGCTTAACAAAGATGGTTATCAATGCCCAAATATAGTACTTTTGTTCCATAAAAGTATGTGCAATAACCAGACGGTATTTTATTTTATAACCAATTTAAAATACAAAACTTATTTTCATTACTTCGATTATATTTATTTGAAAAACATTATTGTATGTTTACACTAATTTAGAATTTACTCAGCTTTCTGTTGTACAAATTAGATATCATTTAATTCATTCCATCCTACTCTTCTGATTTCAGATTTTCCACTACATTGTACGGGACCCCACTATTACTCATGTAATAGATCGAAGTGAACCTTAACCTCAAATATACCAAATAACTCTCATTTTTATTAAGAAAATAACTCTGACCTTTTGATAGTCAAGCTCAATTCATTTTTATTGACACATTGGAGACCCAATTTGCTTCTGAGGCCCAAGCCGAGCCTGAGATAGGCCTAAAGTGTTTGGATTTGACTCAAAAACAAAACAAAATAAAACCAGTTGGTTTGATAAATAAATTGGTTTTCAAAATAAAAACAAATAAAAATGTTCTCGGTTATATTCATGTTTTGTGTGCATTTGCAAAGCTGAATAAAAAATCACGTTCTTCAATTGATTGTTTAAGGCTGTGTTTGGTTTGAAGGAAAAAGTAAGGAAAGGAAGACAAAGGTAGGGAAACTTTTATAAATTCTGTATGGGGTTCATTGCCTTTCCCTTTCTTTCCCTACTTTTTTTTTCAAACCAAACATAGCCTAAAAAACATGTTTTCATCTGATTATTTAATATCGCGTTCCATAAATTAAATCATTTGTACACTACAAAATTTTCTTTTATTTAGAAAACCAATATTTTGATTGTTCCAAAAACATGTATTGTTTCTTAAAGAAAACCAATTTGATTTTGTCTCTCAAAATTAAAATGGAGTTGAAGAACATATTTATTTATTTATTTCTGTTGTGGCCATTAACTTCATAGACAATTGAAAATTAACATTCATGTTGTAGATAGACACCCTAAAGTTGGTAGCGAAGAAGGCTGTGTATGCAATAATCAGATTCAGAATTGCATTAAACATAGATCCTAGATTCTCAGTCTTAAGCCTGTATTTTTAGACTGTTAATCCCTATCAGCAATTAGACAACAATTAAACCATCATCTCGAAGGTATATAAGCATGCATCACAAGTCTTCCATAAAATTGCAGCCGTAGACAACATAGTCTCAATAAGATACATTAAGTAACAGCTGGAACATTAAGAAACAAATTAAGGATCCCAATGTAGTAGGTATATTAAATGAGTACAATGAATGAATAAATTATAACTGTGTAAAACATGTCTCATTTATACATTTTTATTTTATTAGACAGAAATTATCCATTAATTTATCAAAATAATTAAAAATAAAAATAGATGCCTATCAATTGGATCCACAACGGTAGCGCACCTTCCGAATTAAACAAAATGGAAACGAAGGATATACAGACGAATGATATGAATACAACTAAAAAGTGATTACCCGCATTCAGATGGAGGACGCTCGGAAGCCATGGTCTGGCGGGTGATAATGCAAAGAAATATTCAATGAAAGCTGTAAAAATTAATATAGGAGACACCGAAACAAGGTAGTGAGCAATGATGACCTTCCAAATAATGACTGACCGGTTGAGGATTGGTATGTCAAACAACAGGACAAATATGGCAGATAAAGAAAAGCATAAGCCCCAATAATCATAAATCATAAACCTGTGGAAAGAAATTGGATTTTCTTTTAGAGGTTACTATTCCCTTTTTTGATCATCAATTTCAGAATTTCCTGACAATTGCAAGGCAGCAGAACAGGCAATAGTGGCGGCAAGTGTTGCCACCATCAAAAGGGTATCAATCTGTCGCTCGTAACTCTTTATTACTAAATAGCATCTAAGGTCAATTTTTGGGGTTTAATATTTATAAAGGCAATACGTTTATAAAGGATAAAAGCACTGTTTATATTCTTTTTCTATTCATTTGTTTATCGTCCGCCGCCGCCGCCGTCGCACTAAATAGCATGAACAGTGTTTTTGCCCTTTATTAATATTATTTTAATAAAGTTGACCTATTTTTTGAACTTTTTTAAATATATTGCTTTTATTAATATTAAACTCTAAAAGTTGCCCTTATATGCTAGAATCCCTTCTTTAAATTCCATTGTAGCATTTGGTTTGACATCAACTACGTTGTTTTGTGTTAATATTCTTGATTCGCTTAATGAAACGTTCTGCATAACAGAATATTTTCGTTTTAATTAGTCTAATTATCATTATTAACTAGAAAACGATCCTGTACTAAGCACCAGATAACTAAATGTGTATATAATTTAATTTGAAGTTTACTATTTAGTTATCAAAAATTAAATTAAAAATAAACTAATATAAATCTTGCATTTCTGTAATTGACAATCTATTTTGATTTATTTTATTTGAAAACTATTATTAATTTATGTTTTTTTAATTTGATTTAAGATATTAAATGAGATATTATTCATAAATAATAATCCACTTTATTTGGTATTTACTATTTATCTAATAAATTTATTTTGAGTTATTTATTTTTAAAAGTTAAACTAAATTGCTCCTTAAAAGTTAAATTAAGTTTATAATTAATAAATTATTTTTTTTGAAGAAAAAATCATTTAAAAACAAACATGAGTTTATGGTAATCTTATAATGGATCCCACCATTTGTATTTAATAGACTATGCACAAATATATGTTAAGCTAATAAATAAATGTCTATTGAGAATGCTTAGGAGTAAAACTAACTACTTTTTTGAATCCTATTTCTTTAATTAATAGGATGCCAAGTGTCTGGATGGCGGTAGTGGGCTATGGGTTTTAGCAGCAACTTCTTAGAAAATGTCATATGTCTAGCCTATTAATGGGGGGCTATAGCTTAGTAATGGGTTGTAGGCTTTAATAGGAATTTCTCATAAATTGCCATGTGTCCAGATTTTTAGAAAATAAGAAGGCCACTTGTTTGAATGATGGTAATGGGTTGCAGGCTTTAATAGCAATTTCTCAAAAGCTGCCATATGTCTAAATATCCAAACAAATAAGAATGTCATGTGTCTGAATGGTGGGGGGTTGTAGCTTGAAGACCTTCCTTTAAATATGTACAATGTAAAGCCTTGTATTTTATATTAATTTGTATATATTTGTATTTATATTCCTTCCAAACTAATCCCAAGGCTGAGTCTGGAAAAATACGAATGTAAATATGTACAACATAAATACATACAAAATACAAGATTTTGCACTATATATTTGCATTTGTACTCCTTCCAAACTTGGCCTACGCAAAAATGATTCACTAATTTGGCTTTAACTATATGTCCTTGTTATAAGTATATATAGATAACTTTGCCTAAAAAATGCTTTGGTTCAGTTTCATATTTTGTTAAATTGCAGTTTATGGTTTCAATTTGGTTTAATGACTTACAAAATAAATATGGAAAAGGCTAATGACAGGTTAGAATGGACATTTATTAGAAAAATCCTAGAAAAAGGGAATAAATAGAAAGTGGATAAATCTATTTATGGAATGTATCACATAAGTAAACTATAAAGATTCCATCCTTAGTGAGGGATTAGATAACGAGATCCTATATCACCATATATATTAATACTATGCATGGAAGTACTTACTAAAAAATATATTAATGATCATGGACCGGCCAGGTTGGGTTTAGCACCAATGATAAGGGCTTTAACCTAGGCTTGGGCTTAGCCTAACCCACACCCCGAGCCTAACCCACACCCCGAGCCTAAATTGTAAGGCCAAGCTAGGCCCTAGACAAGACCAAGCTGGGCTTATAGGCTTTTTGGACTTGATGAGAAATGAATTTGGGCCTATGACATCCTATAATAAATTTTTTTTTAATTAACATGATGTACATATAAAAAAAATGGCACGAGCCCAAGTTAAATTGGGCTTGGCCAAGCTTTAGGGCTATGCATAAGAAAAGGCATGGCCTTATTTAATTCCAAGAGTTAGATGAAGGCAAGCCCTTCATTCCCATTCTTAACTTGGAACAACACTAAATAGTTAATGCTACCATTGAATAATTTTCTAAATCCCATGTATTGCCTAGGACGAAAATTCATGTAGTCGAGTTAGCTCAAGTGTTCACACATGTATTGACATGTGCCAATTTATTAAAATTTTCTATTATTTATATATGTTAAAACTTAATTTTTATATTATATATAAAATAATAAACATTTAATAAAACAAAATATATTTGTAAATATATAACATATAAAATATAATATAATGTATTATCTATATATAACATGTATATTATATAATTATAATTAAAAATTTTACAAGCCGGGTTAAGCCTGGGCCAAGTTTGAAGTGTTGGGCCTAAGCCTGGCCCGGAACTTTTTGGGCTTGATGCAAACCTAATTTGGGTCAGGCTTGTTCACAAAAACCTGGGTCCATTCCAAAAATTTGCAGGCTGGGCCTGGCCAGGTTTTTGAGTTGGGCCAAGAATGATCACCCCTAATTAAAACACATGGGGACAAAAAAAATGAGGGGATCTTAGAGTGAAACCAACAAAAAATAGGCCAAATATCTCCATTCTTTATTTGTAGATGATTGCCTAATATTCTCCAAAACATCAATTGATGTGTGTTTGAAAGTCAAATACACATTAGAGAAGTTTGTAAAAGCATCCAGTGTGACGTGTGCTTCGGGAATTTTATGTTGGCTCAAAGACAAGGAATCACCACCACCCATTTAATTTAAGAGGAAATGAGTCCTCTATAACTATTGAAAATTGATTTTGTTTTGAGAAATAGTGACTTCATTCTCCATATAAAAGGCATTTAAATGAGAGATTCTAAATTTCACTAGGATTAGGAGAGGAAGGTGTTAGGCATCTCTCTTTCTCTAAGTTATAAATGATGGTTTGACATATGTGTTATTTATACTCTTAACTTCAAAAAACTTGAATTAATAAAGATGGAATTCAGGAATTTGCAATAAAATCCCTTCTAGATCTATTTGTCTCAATTTTAGGGGGATGTTATTAGGCATTAGGTACTAATTTTCCTTAAAACCCTTGACTCTCCCTTTAGATTGAAATTACAAGAAGCTTGAAGAAAAGCTATCACAGATTTTGAACTACCAAAATACATTACAAAAAAACAACCAAATAGCCAATAATTATCTAAAAAATTATAATATAGGTTAAGAAACTTACCTCTTTGATTTAGCCTTGTTTAAACTTGTTAGTAACAATTTCAGAATCTTGGAACGATGTTTTTTAAGGACTTGAACTGAGAGGATGACTTAAAATATCTCCTTGATGCGAGGGAGTGAATATTTTAGAGGGCTTTTTCTTTTCTTGAAGGTCAGATCATGAATACACAAGGAAATGAGGTGGTGTTGATGAGCTTTGACTCTATATTGAAAACTTTCTTAAGTTCTTGCTAAAATGGATAGAGATTTGAATGGAGGGTTCTCTCTTCCTTTTTTTTCTTCAAAAAATCTGTCCTAATTTATAGAGAGGGAAGAGTGAGGTAGGTCTAAAACTTGTTCACTACATAGTCTAGGGTTTCAAAAAAGTTTGAGCATGCAAGAAAACTCAAAAAGCTCAAACTATCATGCTTTTTCAGAAGATCTTTGAGGGTTTAATCAATTGAATCGAGATTCTAATGATTTTTCCAAGGTTTCTCGTGCCCAATGAGGTTATTTTCAAACTTGTTGGTTTCATATTTGAATCTTACCTCTCAGTGGAAGAAAATGTAAGTTTGGAATGGCCATAATGACCCTTATGTTAATTTCCAGGTTTAAGAAGGGTGACTTTGAGGTTTTTGGGTTCTTTTGGTCTATTTGGCTTGTCCTAATTGGTTTATTAAGTGAAGGAATGAAATCAACCCTCACTTTCTTGAGGTCTTAGGTTGGAAAAGATGAAGGGGCATTTTAATATGTTGTTTCGAAATGAAATCTTTTTAGTTTAATGGTCAAATATGTAAATTAAGTTATAAAAATTAATGTATTGGATTTTTTGTGTCTTTGAAGATGATGGTGAGGTCCAATTGGTCAAATTAGGCCGGAATAATGGATATCCACGTTAATATGTCGATGATGATGGGTGGGCATTTTTATTCATCCTGAATTTGACAATTAATCTAAATATTTGATTAGAGGCATGGATTGGTTCATATCAAGGTTTTGGCTAATGGTTCATTAACTAATGAGAAAACTCAAAATGGAATCTTGCTTGTTTTGGGGGGATTGGAGGAATTTAAGGCTAAGATTAGATAGATGGGTTATTTTGAGAATTTTGGACTTAATGAGAGGTGCTTGGTTGTTTGGACTACAACTTCTTGTGTGACTTAATGATAAACATCAAATTAAAATTTTTGTTGATTAAATAATTAAACAAGAAAATTTTGAATTGAAATTTGGCATATGGGAAAAGATTAAAATGAGGAGTTGGGTAGATGATTTAGATTTAAGAAAGAACTTGTTGATCTTGGTTTTCTAGTTCTATTCATATGAGGTTATTGAAATAAGATCTTGGCATTTTTAAGCTTAATTGTTGTTGATTTGAAATGGGATTTGGGGGTTGATTGTGTCTTAATATCCTTGAGGAAATGATTGTATTAGATTTGATTTTGAAGAGTTAAGATTTTAACACTATGGATTAGGACCATTAGAGAGAAAGTTAGTATGATGAATGGTAGATCTTTAGAGCTATGTTGTTTGCACATAAAAGAGAATTTTGGGTTTCGACAGGTCTCAGGTTGGTCTAGTTTTATTTTCAAGCTTTGGAGTCTTAAAAGACGATATAAGAGGTAGGGTAAAAGAATTAAGCAAATATTGGGTGCCAACATCAAGGAAGAAGCCTAACTACCAAAATCAACCATAATGTTCTCCAAAAAACACCCCCTTAGGGTTCTAGAGAATATTGGGAAATTATTAAAATTCCAAAAAAAAAAATAACATCAAGGGAAAATATCTACAAGCCACCATCATAAATACAAGAGTTGATTGAATATTTTTAGGAAAATATAGAACAATCAATAGCAAAATGGAAGGTTAGAAAAGTAAAACCGGGAAGGGTTATGATGCTGAAAACGGGGGTAGCCAACATGACTCTATCAAATGCGTTTCTTTAAATTTCCACTTCAAACGACTAGATAAATCAATTTACTTTAAAAAAAAAAATCTTATGGGATAGTAAAAAGGACAAAAAGGCAACACCGTCTAAAAAATATAGTAAAGTATATATGCTTAGAGAAAATGGAGATCTAGGGATCTGCAAAATGGAACACATCAATGCAGCTAAGCTTATGAAGTTGGAATGAAATTGTTGGAAAATAATGAAAATTTATGGTATAAGGTGGTAATAAAGGCCAGTGTTTTGGAACCGTCGTTGATCTGGAGGGTTGGACCACTTGACCCGTGTGAATCATTCAGACAATCGGTTCTGTTTTTGCATAAACTCAGAATCTGATAAAAAATTATTAAAAAAGTTAATAAAACGTTAACCCGGGTGATTTATTAAACCATTAACCCATTTAACAGTTTTATACGATTTTTTATTTTTTAAAATTTTTTTTATCCCAAAAACATTTAGCTGGATTTGAAAAGGGATATAAAATCAAAGAAAATATTCAAAGAAAGGTATCATATGGAAAGTAGGGAATGGGAAAAAAATGACAGGCACGTGGACCCTTCCAATAGGGGGCGTGTACGTCGCCCACGAAAAAGACAGGAGGTTTCGCGCATGACTCGAAGGGACGACGTGCACGCCTCCTATTGGAGGGTTCGCGCCCCGTAAACCCAGGGGTTCACTGAATCTCGTCTCGAAAAAATGCCAATAGGGGTTCACAAAAGAATCACCTCTAGTGATATCTCAAGAAGATTGCAAGGTGGAATCACTAATAAATAATAGAAATTGGGATATAAGCAATGTGAGGGATGTTTTCCATGAGGAAATAACAAAAAGAATGCAAGCAATCTTAATACCAACTCAAGATCAAGAAGACGAAATGCTATAGGGGGCGTGAACGAGCAGATAATTTTCAGTTATATCCGCATATGAACTACTAAATAAGGAGGAAGAATTGGATGAATAGATAATATAATTTAGCAAATTAATAAATAAAACTGTATTTCATGTCACCCAAAAATCAAAATCATTTTATGAATTCTAATTAGAGGAAAAGTCCCATCCAAGTGAAGACTATATAATAAAGGAATCCGTTGTGATCCAGAGTCTGCCCAACTAGGGGATGTAGATCATATTTTTACCCAATGCCCCAATGCCAAATGGCAAGGCAAATTTAGGCTCTGGTAGCAAACCTAATTCCAATGAAGATTGACGATACCAAAAATGCAAGAAAAGTATAGCTTATATTCAATGGTATTGGTACATACGGAAAAATACATAGGAATGAAAGAATATTCGATTATAAAAATTTGGCGCTACCTCAGGTAGTAACGAAGGCATTATAAAGTATGCAAGAATACCTGGAATCCCACGAAAGACCCAACCTAATTTATAGAAAAATGAGGATTCGATAGATCCTACAATAGGAAGATTTCAGTAATTATTTTCGGAAATTAATTAGTAGTTATTCACTTATTTGGTCATTTTCAACAGTTATATAATAATTTTATGGAGAAATTATTAAGAAATTTGGTAATATTCACTATTTTCAGATTTCAAAATTATTATCCAGTATTTAATTTGAAAATTACCAATAATTTTCAGTAATTTGAATTTTCAAAATAATTCAATAACTATTTGGTGTTGTGAACAATTAATTCTGAAACCATTTGTATTAATTTCTGAAAATAATTCTAAAATCAATATGTTTAATACTATATTACGAATTAAAAAACATCATTGAAATATTAAATATTTAATAAATTAAAATAATAATTATTGACAATAATAATAATTTGAATAAATATATTAAAATAATTGAATAACTAAAAATATTAACTATTGGTAATATTTAATATAAATAAAAATAAATATTAAAATTATAGAAATAACATTCATAGCTAATTACTGAGAACACTAAATCCAATTTGTAAAAAGTACTAAATTTGAATAAAAAATATTACAATTACTGAATTACTAATTGACAATATTTAAAATAAATATTCAGTAATTATTTTTGGACTAGTTTTAAATATCATTAATTATTTTGAGAAAGTAATAGTAATAATTGGTTATTATTAGTTAATAACTAAAAAGTAATAATTAGTACTTAAAACATAACCAACTTAAAAGTTCTTAATTATTTCTAGAACAGTTAGAGAAGACGAAATGTGACCGGTTTAGTAGTTAAAACCAGTCTAGACCAGGTTTAAAAATCTATATGTATGTTATAATGGATCAGACTCAAGCAGACTATCTAGAATCCGACCAAATTTAATTGTCTTCTTAACCCGGACATCTGAGTAGTGTCGTATGGCATTGGCTATAAAAATCAATAAAAATTATGGTTTTTAAAATCAGACCGGACCAGAAAAACCGATAACCAATCAGCCCTTTGGGTCCGGTTTTACTAGAAACCGGAAATTATTAAAAAAATGTTAAAAAAGTGAGAAAACTGCTGACCCTTGCAGTTGAATCGGCGTGGGCAGCGGTTTTATGTATCACCCAATTGGAGAATTAATCAGAGGAGAGGAAATAAGATGATGTTAAACATGATTCTAAATAGTAATTAGACGAGTATACAAACATTTGTGCAAATTCTTCAGATAAAAATTGTTAAAATTCATTCTTTTTTAGAAGAATTTTAAAAATGAAAATTTTCAAAATTGATGTAAAACAAAAAATTGACGATTACAAATCTTGGCGAGCTGAACGGAAGAGAGAGAGAGAGAGAATTACCTGAATACCCGCGAATCACAGAGGCGTGTAAAGCCGTTAGACCATTGGGACCCCCACAATCTGGAGAATGACTAGTTAGTGCACGAAGGATGATTTGCTCCGACCCATTCTGTGTTGCCAGTAGATAAAGTAGAGATTCGCCTTCCTTATTTGCAGACCAGAGTCGAGGATCTACCGTTATCATCAACAAAGAAGATGCGCCTTTCTGTCCTTCCATTTTCCAGGTCTCGAGGAGATATGCATATGCACGGCTGACCATCATTATTACCTTTGTTGAGGTGTCCAGCCCTAATGGCCACATGTAGCGGGGTGTCACCCTTGGAGTTTCTCTTGCTTATCAACGGACACCGATTATGGATTTCTCGGGCAAAATCCAACTCTCCATAACTCATGGCAATATGAAGTGCCGTGTTCTTCAAGGGAGTTACTTTCTCCCAGTTGAAGGAAATATCTCTGAATATAGATCGTTGGAGGACATTGTATTCACCTTGTACTGACGCATTTAGCACTATTGGATCTATCCTATGGCATCTGTTCCTGCCTCTACCGGCCCAAATCCTGCTGCTTCTAGTTCTATAAGCATAGGATCCATTCTTTCTCTCTGTTAGTGCGTTAATATATATATATATATTTTATGACGTGATTGACATTAACTTAACACTATTACATGTGTAGGAACAGTCAAATAGGGCTTAAGCCCTCGGTTAGCTCCCAGGCAAAATTTGCAATTAAAATTTTTTAAACCTGATCAGCCTTGCCAACGGGGAATATTTCGCTGGGGCAAAAGTGCAAAACTATAAGTTGTTTTTTTTTTAAATCTTTTTTACTTTTTTAAGGCTGTTTTTTAAACAATTAAACCTTTAAAACAAAATTACCGTCGGATAATGGCACGCTTCTCTCTCTCGTGACATCAGATTGCCTTACCATCACGTGACATCAGTTATCAATTTAACAAATAGAACTGCTATTCTGCTAAAACAACCAGAGAATAAGTCCGGGGCCAAAACCGTGAATCACGGTCAATTTGTATTTAGATTTACATTGGTTTGGTAAAGGTTCAAAAATACATCAATTTTCGATGTAAAAATATGTATAGATTAGGGCGCCGTCTGGTGCGTTTTTTCTCGTGGTTTTCAGTTATTTATAAATTGGGAAGACCGAAAATCGGTTTTGGCATGCAGTAGATCTAACTGCCAAAAGATGCAGCGTTGAAAAAACACGTAAAGCCTATTTTTTGCTGATTTTGAAAAGTTTTAAACGAAGTATTTTGTGTCTTTCATGTTTTAATCTCGTGCAGAAAAACCCAAAACGATGCATGGAAAGACATGCATCTACAAAACAGTCTTAATGCGTCTATCAAACAGTCTTCGAGCTGTTCAGATCTTATGTCAAAAGCTCAATGCGTCTATTGACTGTTAGAGCTACGAAAAGATCTTTTCAAAAGACTTGCCAAACGGGGGCCCTAGGATTTGCATTGAAAATAAGTGAAAATATTACTTCTTCAAAACCAAAGAAAATTTTCTCTTGTTATTAGAGGAAGTAAACAGGCATGCCCATTGCATTGATTTCGACTGTTTTTTTTTTTTTAAAGCCCTCTTCGAAAGTTCGAGAGAGATAGGGTTGTTCATAAGAAGACCCAACCTGACCAAACCAATCAACCTAGATTGACCCAACCCGAGTCAGCCGAGTTTTCTTCAGCACCGGTCGGTTTCGGGTTGTAAAAAATCATAAACTGATGGTTTGGGTCGGTTTTCATAGTAGTTAATAGTTAGTTCATAGCTAGTAATTACAACCTACTTAGTTCCTATTTAACTAAGTTGTCTCTATCCTAGTTACAACCTAACTTAATTTCTAATCTTCTAATTAGGAATGACATTAAGGGCAAGTATTGTAAGACAACCAGACAAGGAACTTTTTTGAAAAATTTTAAAGAAAAGAATGAAAGGATCCTAGTTTTTATGATCTTTTACACCAAATAGGCAACCAATTACAATTAGAATTAGGTGTCATTTTTTACTTAAATTATAATATTTCTTGAAATATACAAATTTCAGTCTTATTTCTCTAATACAGTTTGACTTTCTATTTTCTTGATAATTTCTATTCTAACTTGGTCCGCCCCCCTACCAATTTCAGTCATCTTTCTCTAATAGAATTAGGTGTCATTTTTTACATTAAATTTCAGTCTTCTTTCTCCAATCTACTAATTTATTACCATGGTTGAACTTGGAGCCGAAACTGACTCAAACCGACCAGGTCGATTTTGCTTAACACAGGGTTGGTTTCAATTTTAATTTCAGGTAATCCGACCAAATTGGATCAGTTAGAAAAATCTCAGTAAACCGACTTAACCCGACCCATTAACAATCCTAGAAAGAAGAGAACATTTCTGAGCTACCATAAAAGTAACGATCTCTTCTATAAATGAGGGAGGTAACTCTATTCTTACTTCGATCTATTGAACTCTTATTTTGATTTTTTTTTCATCTCCAAGTTGCTTTCCTCCTTGGAACAGAGATTTGACCTTATTATCCAAATCCAAGTGTATTCGTTTGAAGCGTAAATAGCCCATACACCCCAACACACCTTTCACTTTGCACCACAATTTGTTATATGCAGGTACCTCAAGCTACTATACTTTTCAGGGGAAATAGTTTCTTTAAAAGGGGCAGAATCGGTGAAATGAGTAAAAAAACTATTAGAAGCTATTAGGGCTTCAGGCTAATTGGAGCTTTCAATTAAACTATTGAAGCAGTGACAGAACAGGAGAGTTCTCTTTAGTCTCTGAAAGCTCGAAGTAGGCTCTGAAACTGCTGTTGCATGTTGCCTACAAAATCCATATGCTTAAGTGGTTAAAACCAAAGAAAATGTGAGTGCTCAGGTTGAAACAGGAGATTTTTGCTTCAAATTGCTAGTTTTCTATGGTTGATTAGCCATAGCTTTATAACGGTTGAATAGAATTACCATCAGAGGATCTACTATGGTTGGAGTTCTCTCCACTGTGCTCTTACTATAGTTCTTTGTCATTGTCAAGATGCACTCTATCTTCTTGGCCAGAATTATTTCACTTAGGGTCCGTTTGGTTTGCTGCAGAAATTAACAAGTTTCTTTTGTAGCAATAAATATTATTTATGAATCTAAAGATATAGCATATGAATCTAAGTGGAATTTTACTATTGGTTATATGTTCAATGATCATATGTTACAAGCTTCATCGACTAAAAATTCTTTGCCCTAAAGGCAATGAAAGGTGTAATCTATGTTTTGATGATTTTCTTTCCCACAAATCATTCATTATAATTTGGAAATTTAGACTAGTATTGAATGGTTCAGTTTTGTTCAGATTTCAATCAGGAATAGGAACTTTGGAACTTGGAGTTTGGACAGTTTATGTTACATGTGACACCATAGCATAAGAGTCTCTCAAGTCAAAACCATAGGATTCAGATTGGTGAGAGAATCCCAAAACTATCTTATGTAAGAGAACCTAAGTCTCCCCTATGGTTCAGAAACTCCCCACTGAAAAACAGCTTTCCATGTAAATTTTTTCCTCTCCCCACTCTCCATATCAATGGTTGGCCCCCTTTATGGGCCATCCATACTTCATTTATGTTTTGGCCCCCCTTATAACAATTTCTTGACTCCGCCCCTGCCTAAAAGGCCATCAGCACAACTGCAAGGTTTATGATGTCTTAAGTTGTTTCTTCTGCTGAAGAGGAAACCTTCTTAGTAATATAAACAAGATATCCCACCTTAATAACCTTTCCCTTCCCTTAAGTGAGTGATTCCCTGCATACTAAATTTTGGCCAAAGAAAACCTGCAAACACCTTAACCATTTAATAACCTAAAAACCTATTAGCATTTAAATCAAATACACATTCTTGGTTCAAGTCAATTGTCTTACCTGGCCCTGATGTTTTTGGCCTGGAAGCAAGACTTTGTCTGACCGGAATTTCTTGATTGATTGTGAGGAATGAAAATAAGAATTTTATTTGTTGAGTTATAATATTAGAAGCTTGTGATCCTCACCAAGCACAACAGAAATACATTGTATATTCACTGTTAGTTGGAAATGATGCTGATCTTTAAAAAGGGAATATATTAAATAAGTGATAAGGATAACATTCTACCTTGTAGCGTGAGCATAGATTGACACCATTAAATGTCAACTTGTTTATTTTCGATGACACTTGATTTGCGGTGGGCATCTCCCGGCCATGCTAATTCGTCCGCCATATTTGTGGAAAAACTGGGGTAGTTGAAAGAAAATGGTGTTGCGGCAGAAAGGATGAAGAATGAGAAGAAGATAAAGATATGAAACTGAACAAGAACTAAGTTTGAGGATTGGAGATGAGAGTTTCGTGAGTGGAAGAGAGCCATGGTTAGAACTTTGGGAATTGGCAAATTGAATGTGTGGTGTTAGTACGATTTATTGGAAATGGAATTGAAATGGTGGATGACTCGTGAAAGCGTGAATTGGATTTTTTTTAATTGTAGCCTTCACAATGAACGACTTTTCCATTGACTTTTAATTTGTCAATGACTCGTTTTTTAGCATTCAATTCTGTTCCACGTTCTCTTCGACGTTGATCGGACTTATCCGTCGACTTTTAAGTTTTGATTTGGCTTCCGCCGGTGGCAACAGGCAGCATTTGCGAGAGCTGGAGCTTTTGGATAAAATATCAAAACACAAACGTAGTTTATACTTTATAGAATTGTCGTGAGAGGGGGATTTTTATAATTTTATATAAAAAAGTAATATGAAAATAATGATACATTAATAAATTTTAAAAATTAATAAAAAACATCATTAAGATACAAAAAATAATATAAATTTATCTAGATCATAGAAGATTGGTCATTCTCACTAGAGTACAAGTTGAATTGTGATTTAACCCGCCAACCCATTAATGGCCTGATTATATAAAATTAAATGGGTTGGGTTCAATCCAAACCCACTTTAAGCCAATTCAATTCGCCCAAACCCATTAATCTTATATTTATGTACTTAAAGCAAAAAACTAACTCCTTATTAACAAATAAATTAGTCATAGCTTAGTGGTAATAGTAGTTGCTATTTATACAAGTTATGAAGGTTTAAATCATGTAACATGCATGTTGTTTTTATACAAGCAGCAAAACCATTTAACTCTGTTCGGGTTTCGGATTTGACGAACCACACAGGTTCAAACCGGTTAGAGCAACTTGAACTATCTAATTGGATTGTCTTCGAGGTAATCACATCAAGTTCTTGAGTGTTTGAACCGTTTAGATCCGAATCAGTTCGGTCGAACTAGACCCCACCCGAACTGGTTCAATCCGGTCGGACAAAAATCGATCGGACCGGTTCAGCCAAATGGTGGATTGACTTGGGTCGTCTCGTATTAGGTTAGTACACGAGTTTGAGGCCAAACCAATTGTTCCGAAACGGGTCAAAAGAAGTAAATCAAACCATGCCAGATTTGGGTTGGGTTGTATGGATATGAACCAAATTGGATGATCCAAACTGGGCAAAGCAAGCAGGGCGGTTTAGTGTTCGGACCTCGCCAGGTTTGACCCGCTTCGGATTTGGGTTGGGTTGTATGGATATGAACCAAATTGGATGATCCAAACTGGGCAAAGCAAGCAGGGCGGTTTAGTGTTCGGACCTTGCCAGGTTTGACCCACTTCGGATTTGGGTTGACCTAGAACAGCTTGTACTAGGTCGAGCCGACCTGTGTGAATAATGGTTGGACCGAACAACCCAAATCGAGCAAAGCAAGCAGTACCAAACCATCCCATCCGAGGTCTATTTCGGATTCAGGTCGACCCGGATCGGTATATGTTGGATTGGGTCAGACCGCATTGAATTGGTCCGGACTTGGGTCAAATTGATTTGGATTTATGTTGGGTGAAGTGTGTTGATTCAAGACAAAACTAAATTTAGTTAATAATTAATAGAAAATTAATGTATTAATTGTAAATATTTAATTCAAATGAATAAAATTAAAAAAAAAGGCTAAAGAATTAATACTAATGCCTATAATGGTTAAGCCAATGGTTATCCACAACCCAACCCAACCCAATCCATTTAAATGGACGAATTGGGTGACAGGTTGATCAACATAACCTGCCAAGTAAATGAGCAGATTGGACGAACTAGAGACTTGGTGGATTGGGTGGGTTCAGCGGGTTGGGTGAAAACTTGTCACCCCTAATTCGATAAATAAACAAAACCCAAAAGGTAATGTTTGAATTGGACTTATATAGACATGCTATATTGTTGATCAAGGAAGTTTGGCTCCTAATTTGAAACCGAGATGGGAGATCAAGCTTTGATACTGGTTGTAAGGGTTTCCATAGCGTCTTTGCTGCCTCATTTGGTAGAGTTTGGAAATGATGCTAGTGGCATCAACTTCATAAATTACCACCATGTACCATGCTAGTGGAGCTTTCACTGCCTCATTTCGCCAGGCTGTGCGTCACTTCATACATAATCAATTAAGAGTGGACACACTATTATTGTTTTTTAGGCTGTGTTTGTTTGCAATGCAAATAAATTTGTACTGATGCAAAAATATGACAGTACAAATATTTTGAGTGTAAGTTTTGATATATTTTTTGTTTCAAATTTTACTTTATTTTGTTTGATTGCAGTATAAATGAAATAAATTAAGACATGAAACAAAATAAAGTCTAATTCAAAACAAAATTTAACAAGAAATTGCATTTTTTACATTTGCACTCCCATGCATTTGTACTAGTGCAAATAAATTTGCACCGCAACCAAAAGCAGTAATGGAGCTCACATGTCAACATACGAAACACTTGCATGTTCACTTGTGACTGGTTACATATTAAGTGATTCATAGCCAATTGAACAGCAGATTCGACCTCCCTTGATGCACGATACTTGTGAGTTCGGATCTGTTGACCACGGTTGTATGACCACATATATAACTGACCATCGCATGAGAGGATTACACTTATCCATACACATGCAAAATACTTTGGCATGTGTGGGGAGCCAACGAAGGGCTGTTAAGCCCCACCATTAGCTCCCTCAAAAAGAAAAATTCCTTAAAGAAATAACAAGAGATGTCTAAAATCCAATAAAAGAAACATAGGGAGGTTGGCTTACTAGTACCCTATGCCTTCAACCAGAAACAAAGAACTGACGATAGTCAGATTCCAATAAGTTGAGAAAATTGGATTACAAGTTGGGAAGTTAAGGTTCAAAAAAGTGATTAGGGTTTCAAATATTTAAACAACGGGTAGTATAGAGAGAGAATGAAGAAATAAGGAGATGGTGATTAAGATTTCAGAGATGAGAAGCATTTGGAGACAAAGGCGGAGTTTAAGGAGGAAGAAGAGACAACTTTTTCTGAGATTGAGTTTGAAATTTATTTGAGAGCTAATGGTGGGCTTAACACCCCTCTGTTAGTTCCCCACACATGTTAGTGTTTTGCATGTGTATGGACAGATGTTATCTTCTCATGCGGTGGTCAACTATGTGGTCATATGGTCATATAATCTCACCATCTTCTCATGATGATGAGATTTTTGACCAATCACCAACCCCCACCCCCCGAAATTTTTGTTAGTACCAATTGATTGGTTGCTAAGGGCGAATCATGTATGCGATTTTGTGGAGTTAGGGACTGTGGAGAAAGCATGACATTATAACATAAGGATGCAAATCGGATAGGCTTAGGCTCTTAGGCTAGGCTTGGTGAAAAGCTCAACCCAGACCCAAGCTTAAGGGCCTGAGCCCAGGTCAAGCCTAAACTATCAAATCCAGTCTCAGCCTGTAATGAAATTTGATGCATTTGGATTGGATTCAGGACCAAACTGAGCTTGGGTTCGTCATGGATAAGTTCAGCCTAGCGTTAAGCTCGGCCCAGCCTAAAAAATACTATTATGTTACATTCCATCCATTGTTATGACAGTAATAATAGTGAAGATAAAAATGCTTTCATTGAGATTCGAACTCAAGACCTCCCGCTTACTAAACGGGTGCTCTAACCAACTGACCTATGAAAGCCGACATCCTAAACTTTCAAACCACCTTTTAAGACCCTTATTAGAATAACCTAAATTGAAAGCGAATTCTGATTGAGCCAAGCCTTTGTTAACGTATAAGAGACCAATTGTGCTTTAAGAGAGATGACAATCCTCTTCTAACTTTCAGTGCTCTCGAGTTTTGGTAATTGGCAGCCTCAACGTCTATGGTGCTCGCAAGGAGTTTGGCTTTGGTTAGGCAAGCCTGTGCTCACATCGTTCTTAATGGAATATCTACCCATGAAGCAAAGCACATAAGTAAGGAGATATTCCTAATGCAAGGCTTGGTTGCTTGAACGGGCTCTTGCAAGTCATGAATTTGGACCATGACCATAACTGGGGGATGTCATGATTCTATAGCTTTCCAAGAACAATTAAGGGTACAAGTCGTGTATCCATTTTAAAGATTTTATTCTGCATTGGACCCGAATTTTTTAGTCAAGCCCATTCAAATGTTAACAAAACAAAATCCTAACCTGAGCCTACAAAATTGTACCCCTAATTAATTATTTGGTAACTCTAGAATGAATGGTTCACTCTAGGGGTGCAAAGTTGAGCGGTCAAAGCTGGGTGTAAGGTCAACCCAGGCCCAATCAAAATAATTTGGCCTAAGGTCCAAACCCAGACTGGGAGTCAATCCCAATTTGTGATTTGTCCAATCCTGTTTTAAAAAACAAAGAAAAAATCCCTCCTTTTAGCTTTTTGCATTTGCATGAAGCCATTTTAAACGAAAATTTTAGTGACTAGCCAACTACTCAAAATCGTCTTTTTTTCTTTTTTTTTTTTAATTTTGTTTCAAAAAGTGGCTTTTTCGAAAGTCCATTTAGATCAAAAAGCACCCCCAAACATGGTCTAAAGGGTGGATAGGTCTATATTATTTTACATCTGGGTTTTTTTTTTGGGGTCCTAGAGACGAGTATGAACCACTAGCAATGGCCTGACATTCTTAAGAACTTCTCTAAAGATAAGACAAAACAGAAATTAGATGCTTGTTGTTTGGTGTATGAACCACCAGCAATGGCCTGAAAGCTAACTTGGGAGCTTAGTATGATGAATAGCTGCTAAGAGATCAGAGCATCATCAACTGGATATTATGATCCATTCCCCACACCCAACCTACACATGCCACTAATTGAAACTTGAATATCCTGAGGATCATCCCAAGAAAAAAAAATAACAACAACAACAACTTAACTTCTCCAACATAGAGGTCAGTACTGATGACTGTATTGAGAAACTACAATTTGATGGAAGCTCTCATAGGAACTCTAGGACAGATGGCAATGGAGATGTTTTCTATAGAAGAAATAGCAGCATCCTTCGGGTCTTTCCTATGGGGTAAGCTGATTCAATGAAAGCCAAAATTGTTGCACTTTTAATAGTTCTTTAGATAGTAAAACAGCTAGGCCATTCACTTATTTACACTAAAAGGTATTTAACAAACACAAACAGATAGAATGAGAAACTAGGGAGCAGCCTGTGGAGATTGGCAACTTTTGAGCAAACCTATGAAGATTGCAACATCTTTACATGGACTTATTCTTGTTTACCATGTATATATATCCTGTCATGAACACCAATTTCATTTTAAATTTTATCTACATTCAGCAATCCTTTTTAAAAATAAATAAATAAATAAACCAACCATAACCTCTTGGAGATAAGTAATTTCCTCCAAGAACCTTAAGCAAGCAAACTTCAATTGCTAACCAACTACTCATCAGACAATTACCGATAAAGAAGTCTGTTCGAACGGACAGTTCGCTCTGACAAGAAAAATAAAAGATTAAAAAACCCATAAAATGGCCAAAAACTATTCCCATGTCGAATAATTCAATGGTTTGATCACCTTAGTTAGTGGTTCCCTGACTAAATCAAGAATTTTTTGCCAAAATGTGGTTTTGGGGTAAAATGGAATCGTTTAAGTGACCCATTTCCAATTTTTCTGGGACAGTCCGGTTTTAAAAACATTGATGTTACTCCTATCCTCCTTAACTGCCTAGTGGCCTCCCAGGTTTGAAGGACAGCAAAAAATCATATCCCCACCCTAGAGAGACCATCCATCAATTGGTACCTCTTCTATCAGTGTAGTAGAAATCACTATTAAAAAAATGATGAATAACGGCAGTTTAAAAAGTGGCTAAATGGTGATTACTGATAGAAATCATATTATATAGCGGCAGTCGTTTAAAAATGCCTCTATAGATAGTATCGACTACCGCTGAAAGGTGCGGATTATTCATATTTCCCTCCTCCCTTTTCTCATTCTCTTCCCGTCCCTTCTCTCTCTTTCTCTCTCTCTCTCTCTCTCTCTCTCTTTGTCTCGCTCGCTCTTGCTCTCTTACATCTGATATCTCATCGTTGTGAACACCAGACAACACCCAATACCATAGTGACCACCAAACAACACCTAACAACGATGCCGGCATCAGGTTCTCAGTCATAATAGATTTATTTCTTCTCCTCCACTGAATTGCAAGTTGTCATTCATCGCCGCTCCAACTCCATCTGAACTGTCACCACTGCAACTCCAACTCCAGCTCCAGAGTTCACTAATCTAGATCAGAGCTAGAGAGGGAGAGAGAGACCGCTAGAATGAAACTCCAGCCTTTCAACGTCACCGTTTCTCACTGCCGGTCCCCTTAAGTGTTGCAATTGTTCTTGCTGCAACCGCCGATTTCACCAGCATTCCCCTTAGGTGTTGTTGTCGCCACAAATATTCTCATGAATCATCGATTAATCACGATAGATTCTCACAACACCTCTTTTTTTCAGCTCCCTTAAGCACCGGAAGCTTGATTTTCATCACTCCCTCAGGCACTGCAATCATGACCAGTCTACCCTAGACGAAGTCCATACCTCAAGTGCTTTCTTGAGATTTCAATAGTTGTTCTGGGTTTTTTAATTTTAATGGCTAAGTTTTAAATTATCTTGCTTTTGATTTCAAATATTCCCAGTTTGGAGTAGCAGAAAACTATTCTTTCTTCTATTTGACATGATCTCTTCTAATTAATTGCTAAATTTAATCACCAAATTATTCCCATGACTCCATGACTTCACATTGTTCTTTTGTTTATTCCAGATTAATCGAGTTAAACCACCATCTTCTAGTTGAAACTAGGCATACATCCTTTATGTTTTATAAATAATTTCACTAGTGGAGTTGATCCATATTTTAATGTGAAGGTTTATTATTTTTTAAGTTATATGGATCATCAAATTTCTGTTTTCTTTGATTTTGTTAAATTTGGTTGCATGATGAGGTTCTTCTATTAGACCACGCTTATTACATGGTTTCTTCTGAACCTTGTACTGGGTCTGAAATGCTAAAAATTTAATCCTATTTTTTTTCATGATTGCTTGATCTTCATCATCGTCAGCCTACCTTAACCTAATCTATGGTTGACTATCATTTATTTGTTTTCTCTTGAGTAGCCTTGTGGCTTGGTTACATTTTTGGAGGGGTGGCTGCTTTTGTTTTCATAATTTTTTGTTCTTTTTGTTCCTTTATATATGTAGCATTTGTGGCTTCACATCAACCGATGACCATTCTTATGCCTTTTTAATAGTAGGTTATGTAGACCTTCCAAATGTTTACAGACTGTGCTTTATAATGGCCTCCTTCAATTCTGTAATTTGGGGAATTGGAAGTTTCTGGTGGAAATTTTTGGGCCTTTATTAGATGATTGTTTTACTATGCCTGAGCATAATTTCCAATTTTGAATACTGACTTCATTTGAATAAAATATTTAAGGGTTTTACTTCATCTCTAGTGATCTAAGACATTTTCAAATCTCACTAGAATCTCTACATATATTTGGTTCAAGGATTAGTTTCTTAATTGCTCTCTGCTCTTTCAAATCATATTGTTGTCATTAGTGTAGTCCATATTAATTAATATGTTAGCAGCTAGCATGAACACCTACCATCATTCCTGTTATGAATCTAAATTAAACATATAAAGTATCCACAATCCATTTAATCAAGCCACCTTTTAATTGCAGAATAAAAATTCAATGCAAGTCTCAACTGCTAAAAAGAATCTTTATTTTCATCAACATGCATATGTTCCTATACATATAAGGTGATCCTATATATGAATGTATGGTCTCACTGAAAATTGATGCCATGCTTGATCCTGAATTAGTCTTATCCCCTTGGTTAAAGGTTAAAGGTCCTCCTATAATCTTGTAAGAAGGCAAGACATATATGAATTATCTAAGTCATCACACTACAAACTATAAAAATCCAAGGGTCTTTAGTTAAATCAGGAACTCCTTGCTTCTTTGCTTTGTAGTCATGTACAACACCTTGGTGCTTCTTAATTTTCTAGGCTAGACAGAGAAAGAAACAAGAATTCTATTGTAACTTTAGATACTAAAAATTCTTTTTTTGTTGAAAAAGGTAATTTATTGTATTAACATAAAGCAAAATGATTACATCAAGTGCCATGTACACCAAGCCACTGTACACTAGGATTGTACATAAAGTATGAGGGTACAGTTGTCTAAAAAATCTGTTGCAGGACATTTGCTTCAAAAATTAGGGAATAGAAAACTACAAACAGAACACATCTTTAATTCTTTTTTAGCACTGCTTGTGCACTTGATTTGTTCTTAAACGCATGCATTTCTCTAAGACCAAACATGCCAGAATATGGCAAAAGGTGTTATTCCCCATATAGCTTTTCATTTCCTTACTTAAATCTTCCAGGTTTCATCCTTGAAGATAAAAGAATATGAAAAGAAACCTATCCATCCAAAGGTATCTAGGGCTGCTAAGTTTGTGAACAAAACTACAAAAATATGATTTGCCATCTCAACCTCAGCCAAACAAAGGGTACAATTGAGATGTTATCCTACTATTCCCCCACTCAACAGTCTATCTACTTTTAGGTGTTTCTCTAGACCTACAATCCATACTAAAATGTCACTTTAAACAGTGCTACTGGCTGCCATATTTGAAGTTTGGGAAGTCAATTGAGGGTTAAGGATCCAATTTCTTGAAGAAATTACAAATATTTAAAGGAACCTCAAAGTAGATCCAATAGGTAGCTTCCATGCAGTATCCAGTAGTGTATAAGATATTTATTGCTCCAACATTGATACAAAGTTCTGCAGGTATCATAGCTAATGTCCCCAAACCAGGAAATCTGGTCTACCTAGATTTCTTGCTATGGATGTTCAACTTTTTGTAACCTTTTATTCAGTAATCAGTAGAAAGCAAAAATCTTGAATGAGTGGAGAAATTGTTTAGGAAACATTTTCCATGACGGGAAAACCATTTGCATAGATAACTTTGTTTAAAAACTCGATCGTCTGGATTGGGAACAGTAGTGATTAATCCTGTCATTTGATCACCAACCTTGGAAGTCTCTTGAGTTTCACCTCCTTGATTTCCTCTTGTGCAACAGTAGTGGATTAATTGTATCATTTTATGTTGCTCTTCTTGAGTGTTCACTAGTCCTTTTAATATGATTTTTGGAGTCTCATTATTTTGGTTGCTTACAACAGGGTTTTAAGAAGTGGGAACATAGTAAAAAAGACTTGTTATGTCACAGGTTTGTACTCTCTCCCATGCACACACAATTTTCCTGGATAACAGCAGATGTATTAGACCATTAGCAAGCCAAAAAAGACTTGTGCAGTTGGTAGTCATGCCCACAATTTTCAACATCATTACAACTTTCAGAATAATACTAAGAGATAAGATGTGTGGATTTGAGCTTTATGAATCAACTCTAGCATGCCATAGCTTATGTTGCATGCAAAAGGGCTGAAGATGTAAAGCTATATATGCCAACACAAGGACTTCATGTTTCTAAATCTAATGGAATGACCCCTTTTTGTTAAACTAATGCTTTAAAAATTTCTGTGACTGACTTCAGTTTTTCATTTTGGTAAACAGAAATGGCTTGGTTTGTATGATGAGCAATTTGTTTTTGCAAAGCTATCTCCAAGATTTCAGATAAAATCTTTATCTTTCTCTGGTTTCTTGAAAGGAAAATGTTGTAGAATCTGCACTCTATTCAGAAATTTATTGTTGTACAATATTTTCTTATTCCTTAAAATTTGTTTTTGCAATATTTAAGGTGGTAACTTGGTAAGTTCATTTCTTCTCAATTTAGAAGTTGGGGCATTGAATTGGTAAGTCATTTCCATGAGTATGTTGCAACTTTTATTTTGAACATCAGACTACCATCTCCTTGTGTACATACCCAGCATGGAAATTTTACTGTAATTCGGGATACAAAATCTTTACTGAAACCAATCATAGTTCCTCCTCTTGTGATATGGTGTGGATTTGTGTTAAATGAAAGGATTTTGGAAGGTTGAAACTTGAAAGGAATGCAGCCAAGGGTCCTCTTCATATGCAAGGGAGTCATACCAACAACAGTTAAGTAAGAGAAGTTCAAAGTTTGAGCCGTTATGTCAGACCTGAAGGTATACTCCTCACAGTCTTGAACATTAATTTGATTTTCCTCTACAATGGGGCGCGAGTGGTTTAGTTTGAATATTCACTTCTCTTATGGATTAATTATAATGTTAACTTATCTTTTAAGGGATCATTGTGGAAGGAGATTCAAAGATAATGGTGGGATGATTAAGGAATAAATCACAAGCAACTTGGAAGTACAAATATGCATTAAGGATATTCGGTTCTTTAGTTGAAGAATTGGATGCCAGATTTCAGCGGGTTCCTAGAAGTGCTAATAGCATGGCTGATAGATTATCAAGGGAAGGGGGTAAATAGATCTGAAATGTATTGGGATTGGTTTCAAGGGAAACCAATTTTCATCAATTTGTGGAATTTTCACTTTTTTTGTTTAAGTTTTAGTTTTCCTAAAAAGAAGTTGGTTTCTCTCTATTACTAGTATGTGGGTTATTTTCTTGAATCAAGTATCCCAAAATCATTGTTTTAACTTGGAAGCTGAGTATTACCTCATTTGCTTTATAATTTGAGTGTTCTCTAATATCAAATAGATTGTGTTGTAACACTATTTATTTTTTTATCGAGGTAGAGTTCTTTTAATACAGAGAAAAGTTCAAATTGAACTTCTGAAACTTGTTGATAGCTATGTGAGTCACTGCTTTATACTATAAACAGTCAGATCTTTGTGTTATCATTTTAAGATATATGCCTTGATTTAGGCTTGATAATAACTTATTGTTTAATTTCCTGCATGAACACTCCCATTTTTTTCAAACAATTACAACACCATCAGAATCCTTTCTCAATGAACTTCAAATTGTGGAGGTTTGTTCATCTCCATTATTCTCTCTTATAATATATGAAGATTGTGATTAGTTTTGATATTATGATATACAAATATTTGGAATAGGTTCTTTATGAATTTGGATATTTAAATTTTTTTGTGTCAATGGTCAATGATAATAGAGATCCACAGGAAATAATCCCCTAAGCACCCACCCATAGGAAGAAATTCTTTGAAATCATTAATTGATTGATGAACTTGGGTTGATTACCATACCCTCAAAATGTTTTATTATTTAATTGCTTTATCCACTAAAAGATTAAGCAGTAAGTCATTCAGTTCAGCTATTTTAGTTGTTGTCAAACAACCTCAGGTCTTCCTTGGCATTTAACAGGGAATCAGGTCAAGGATTTCATGGCACAACACAAGGCCAACACAGGCATTTGCCTCTTCTAGTCCATCATGTAATCTTTATTGAGTTTCCTTAATGTTGTGCTTGGTTTCCCTACCTTTTTTTTTTTTTTTCAAACCAAACACAACCTGAAATATAGAGAAGGATAAGTTTTGAGATCTTCAAACCTTTAACGTGAGAAGTTCATTCTACTAGGCTAACACTATCAAACAATTTCATAGGTCATCAATGGTTTTACCATGGAAGTAGAGATATTTTGAAGTCCTATCATGAAAGGAGAGACACTAGTATGAAACCATGAATTTCTTGTGACTGGGTATACAACAAGCATCATTTAATAGCACTCTTTGAGTTTCTTGAATTTTAATACTCTTATAATTTGTTTGCATAATTGATATTTCCTTATGGTTTTAATTCAGGTTTGTTTATGATTGTTTTCATTCTTTGTGCAGGAATTAATCTAAATTGGATTTTGGGAGAAGTAAAAGAAGTTTATGTAAACAAGTTTTTGAATAAAAACTACATGTTGAAATCTGTATTAAGGAGAATGGATGATGAAATTTGTATTAAGGAGTTTATCAATTTGAAATGTGTTCGTGACTTAAATATTTTGAATGGAGAATGTACATTTATATTTTATTTATAATTGATATTTTGACTTTTTTGTATTTAATTTTAATTTGGATAAATAAAGAGAAAACAGTTTATTGGAAACAAATTATAACTTTATTTAATAATTGAAAACAATTTCTTGTTATTTGGATTTTAGAATTTTAGGTTATTTTAGCTGGTGAAAAAATAAATTAAAATATTATTTGCAATTGTTTAGGGTAGGGATCTATAGCGGCAGTCATTACAGCTGCTAAAGGTAAATTGACTGCCACTAAAAAACATATGCACCAAACTATAGTGGCAGTTAGTAAACTCATTTAGCGGCAGTTTTGGTTGCTGCCGCTAAAAGCCTGTTTCTAGCAGAAGTTTTTTGACTTTTGCCGGCAGCCACCAAAACTGCCGCTGGAAATTTTTTCCAACACATCTTTTAGCGGCAGTTTGGTGACTGCCGGTAAAACCTTTACCGATAGTTTTACGGACTGCCGCTAAAAGTAAATTTTTTTTTGTGATTGAGAGGAGCTCTTGAATCCTACAAGACCATCCTACTCATTGAAGGTAGTTCAAAAGTGATAATTGAAGCACTAAAAGAGTCAAGCAAATCATCATGGAGATGCCAAGTTACACTAGGACCATGTTTGTTTGAGGTGGAAAATCGAATTGGGGTAAACTTTACACCCCGGTTCGATTTTACACATGTTTGGAAGATGTGTTAATATTGCCTCGTTAATCGATGTAAAAGTCCATTCTCGCCAATATTTGCATTGAAAATCAATGAAATCGATGTAAACTTTTCCTTCTTCTCCGTCCAATGATCTCCTCTCTATACAAAGACCTCATCTCCTCTGATCATGAGAAGACCTCCTCCGTCCAATGATCTCCTTCTTCATTTCGCCCACACATATTCTCAGCCTCGAATGAGAGAGCATGAGAAAACCTCCTCCATCCAATGGTCTCCTTCTTCATTTCACCCACATATTTCCAGCCTCGGACGAGAGAGTGTGAGAATACCTCCTCCATCCAATTGTCTGTTTCTTCATATCGCCCACACAGAGAGTTTCAGAGAAGAGTTTCAAGAGACTTTACCAGATCGACGACAAAGAGAGTTTCGGAGCAGAGTTTCAAGAGGCTTTACCAAAGCAAAGTTTCAAGAGGCTTTACCAGATTGACGACAAAGAGAGTTTCAGAGCAGAGTTTTAAGAGGCTTTACCAGAGCAGAGTTTCACTTTTACATCAGAACAACCAAACAACATGAGAGAAAAACTCCGAAACACCCCAGTTCAATTTTCCATCGATCACTAAACCGGGATCGAATTTTCCATCGGTGTAAATTAGAATTTACACTTAAAACAAATGTTCACTTCAGATGCATCATCAGACGTAATCACACCCATCAACAAGGAAACCATGTGTCAAACAATGAAGGTCACGACTGGGTCTTGCATAGGACTACGTTCAATGCATGGGATTTTAATCTTCTATCACTGATAGATTCCCTAGGCTTCTCTTTTCTATGTTTTTGCTCTTAATATCCCTCTGTATATCAAAACAAAAAAAAAAAGGAAAAAAAAAAAACGAGAGGGAAGACGAGGCTTTGATATGGTTGTATGGGTTTCTATAGTGCTTTAACTACTTCGTTTGGTAGAGTTTGGAAATGCTAGTAGTGGCATCAGCTTTTTATATTACCACTATGTACCACTACCATCTATCCTTGATGTCACTCAGATCTATTGCTAGCTTGGTTGTGTATCAATTCATACATAACCAATAAAAAGTGAACACACTAGTGTTCTCTATCAATGGGGCTCACGTGTTAACATATGGAACTCTTATATGTTTACTTGTGATTGGTTATATACATAGCCAAGTGAGCAGCATATTCGGGCTCTCTTGATGCATTATACTTATTTGATGGTGAGAATTTTGACCAATCACCCCCTCCAATATATTTTAGTTAATACCAGTTGATTGATTGCTAAGGCTCAGTTTAGGAGTACAAATACAAATATGTACAGTGTAAATTTGCATTTATACTTCTTCCAAACTGAGCCGAAGAGCTAATTATGTATTGCATTTAGGGCTGTTCACGGGTCGGGTTGGGTCGGTTTATTTGTGTTTTTTTAACCGACCCGACCTGGTCGGTTTACCTAGAAATGAAACTAAAATCAACCCAGTACTAAGTAAAACTGACCTGGTCAGTTTGAATTGGTTTGGGTTGGTTTTGTGAATGATTCTCTCGGTGTGAATGGTAAAGGATTCAAGTCTAAGAAAGCAAAGGCTGGATGCCAGAAAATTAAAAATGATTTGATGGATTAAAACTGATATTTTATATATCAGAAATTTTATATATAATATGTAAATTTCTGAAATAAAGCTGAAATATAATATATATATATATATATTTCCACAAATATATATCTGAAATAAATATTAAAACTGAAATATATATATAGTAAAACTGAAATATATCAGATATATATATATATATATATATAATATCTGAAATATTATATATATAATAAATATCTAAGTCGGTTCAGGTCGGTTCAATTTCAGTTTTCACACATAAAAACCAAAACCGAACCAAACCATCGGTTTATGTTTTTTGTAACCCGAAACTGACCAGTGATGAAGAAAAACCGGCCAACTCGAGTTGAACTGGACCGGGTTGATCGGTTTGATCGGTTTGGGTCTTGTAATGAACAGCCCTAATTGCATTTTGTGGAGTTAGGAGTGGTGGAGAAAGCATGGCCTTAGAACATAAGGATGCAATTTGGGTAGGCTAGGCCGGGTTTAAGCTCAATCCAGGCCCAAACCAAAAATTTGGGCCTAAGGTCTGAGCCCGAGAAGGTCAGCCCTAAACTATCCGACCCAATCTGAGCTTGTACTGAAATTTTATGCACCCAGTTTGGGCTCAGACCCAGGCGAACTTGGACTGGTTATGGCCGGGTTTGGGCTAAGGGCTAGGACTGGGCCCAACCCAAAAAATACCGAACTTTTGAGCCCAAACGCAGTTCGGAGGTGGAAAATTTAAGCCCAGCCCTATTATAACATCTACAAAACTGTTGATTTTTTCGGTAAAACTAGAAATTGTAGATAATAACAAATTGTGTTTAGTTAAAACAATTTTTTTGAAGAATAAAATAATTGTTTTAGTATAATTGGATGGGACGCTACAACGAGCTAATATAAACTGTCTGACAGCTCTGGTAGTTATTATTAAAAATGCTTTCATTGATATTCGAAGTCAAGACCTCCCGCTTACTTAATTAGGTGCTCTAACAATTGAACTATAAAAACATACATTATAAATTTCCAAAAGAAGTTTCAAAGAGAATGAACCGCAACCCCACACCTGGCAAATGCTGATGAGCCAAATGCTTTATCCCTTATTTGGAAATGATGAAAATAAGTATGAATACAAATATATAAAGTGTAAAACGGTTCATATAAATTTTAAAGTTGGGTTAGTTTACAAATAGATTTTTAGTTGTAATAAATGCAAATATGAATTACAATAAAGCATATACCTTTTTTTTTATCAAAAGCCCACTCGAATGCAAATTTACTTCTTTTTAAGTAATGTACTTTTATATCTTATTGTCAATGTAAATATACATTAGAAAATATGTTTTCTGTTATTTATCAATACAAAAATGTAATGTAGCCAAACACAGGCAAAAGTTAAGCAGAGTGCAAATTTACCCTGAATTGGGATTTACAGTCCATTTGCAACGTTTCCAAATGCAGCCTTAGTTGTTAACGTACAAGGGAGCAATTCTGGGTAGCCAAACAAGTGGATGAGAATCCTGTTTTAACTTTCAACTAGCGGGGACTCATGCAAGGGATTTATCAGGTGAAAGTAAAATAACCAAAACTTATAACTAAAGAATACAATGTTGTTTAAAACAATTAAATATTTACTTTAATATTTTGTTACAAAAATGATTTAGTATTTTGAATTAATTATATTAACGTTTTAAGTAAAATTAACAAATTATTGCCAATTATTTAATAAAATAATTATTTTTTTATAATATTTGTTCGTGTTCTATTTTAATTATTTTACTTTATTAATGATTAAATGTTACAATTTTTTGTAAATATCACTTAAATGTTTAAAATACTTAAATATTAATAAGTATATAATCTATAGTTAACTTTTTAGTCATAATTAAATTAATCTAAACCCAAACTCAAGGTTTAAGACTGGATTAGGCTTGGATTGATCTTCATCTAGGCCCAATCTACCGAAGTTGCACGTATGTGAACCAAACCAAGTAAAACCCATGCATGCATTATTTTTTGAGTTTTTTAATTATTTTTATATAATATTGAAACCAAAGGAGCTATGGGGGATGGGTTACCCCCACTGTGTAGTCCATTGAACCAACCAAACAAAAGATCTTGGGCCAAATTTTGATAGTGTATTAACAGTTTTAAGGTTGCCTAGCCTAGCCTAACCCGCACCTCAAGTGTAATAATTTTTGTCCAAGCCTAAGACATGGGCAAAGTTGCTCGTGATAATTATAAAACTATGCTTTTTACAAGTTAAAATTTTTTATTTAATTTTAGTATATTTAAAAATTATATATAACATTTATACATTAATATTAAATTTGTCATCTAAATATTATATAATAATATTTACCATATATGCATGCAACTTTTAGGTTGAGCTTAGGGGTTGCTTAGGTTAGGCCCCATCACCTAAAGCCGTTATTGGATTTTGAAAGTTTGATAGCCGATTAGACTTCGAATTCGATTATCATATATTTGGATGTTAGAACTTGCATTTGATGTGTATGCAGATCTAGAAATTTCATAGTCGAATGAGGATGCGAATATAGTTGGGTATGATTTGAGTCTAATCCATTTACAGCCCTACTACCCACATTATGTATGGGCTTGGTGTAGATATGAGTTAGACCTAACTCAAAAGAAAATAGTTGCTTCAGCCTAAAAATATATAGGTCTAGCTGGATTGGGCTAAATTATAAATGATAGTTTTTAAATAAAACTTGCTAAAATTTAATACTTTTATTAATTCTAGTAATTTTATATCCCTACCATCCGCATTATGTGTAGGCATATTGTAGATCCGAGTTGGACCTAGCTTAGAAGAAAATAGTTGCTTAAGCCCAGAAATTTGTAGGTTTAGTTGGGTTGGGCTAAGTTATAAATGTTCATCCTAAGTAGAAGGAGTATTATGACATTTCAAATTGGGTCATTACTAATTTTATTATTTTAGTTAACTTTTATAATTTTTATATGGAATGCAAATGGTTTATTTTATTATTTTTCATAATGGTTTATTTTTTATTAATTTCAGCTATCCTATTAATATTAATTACCTTTAAATAGAATCAAATTGTATTTTAGTTTTTTTTAGTTTTTTAATTTATGAACTACTAATTTTTATTAGTTTTATTAGTTTTTTATTAATTATAGTTATTAGGTTTCAAATTATATAGATTACTACTACTACTACTACTACTACTATCATCATCATCATCATCATCATCATCATCATCATAATCATTATTATTATTATTATTATTATTATTATTATTATTATTATTATATGTGCTAAAATATGTTGTATCGTGTATCGATCACATGTAATAGGTTTTTAGACGAATTGGAATTGTTTTTGAAAATGGGCCAATGTAGACTTGTTTAGCCTGTCTTCTTCACAGGATTTTATATCATTTTAATGGGTCTTCTATTTCATATAAGTCTCTTATGTAGCATGTGCACTATGCACATTAAAGGTCTCAACTCATAAAAGTTATAAATTTTGAAACATTATTAATTAATTAATTAAGATGCATTAATACAAAGGTTATCTAACAAAATAAAAATAATAAATAAAACAAAGTACAACACTAGAACATGGGTTCTATGTGTTATATATCAAACCCATGTTTAAATCATACTATTATTAAAACTATTAATTAATATTTTTTGTATTTTAATTTCTTATTTTTGTTAATGATTATATTAAGTTTAATTTTTAAGAAAACCAAAGATAAATGTATTCTAATTTTTACTAAGTTTTGTTAATAGTTATTATTTTTAACTGTAACTTTAGTGGATTTTTAAATTAATAATCATTTAAAATAATATTTTTATTTTTGTAGTATGTGCATCGTGCATAGTAAAGGTCTCAACTCATAAAAATGATTTTAATTTTGTAGTATGAGCCATGCAACTACCGACAACCCTATTCAAATGTTTCTGTGTTTGAATAGTGGCAACCTTATTTAATGTAACATAGTGATTCTTTTTTTAGTAAAAATATACTGATTCAGTTGGTACAAAGTTTCTATTGGCACCACTACCACTATTTCACTTTTTTTTTTTCCTTCTAATTTTAGGATTAAAGAGAATTGGGAAGAGTTACATTATTGGAAAAGTTATGGTTTCTTGTGGAGATATCTACCTATGTTTTCACTCATTAAAACAGGGGCTCTGCTACTATGTTTTCTCAATGTTTTTTAATATGAAATGGCATTCATAGTCCCATTTTCTCATCTTAAAAGAGTATTAAGAACTAAATCTATATGAAACAATTGTTTAAACAACTATTTCATTTGCTGTGTTCAGCGACACTATAGATGGAAATGGATCGGGTATAGGTTCTCCATTAACCCAACCAAGTTCCGACCCATTTGGTAATTTTGGATAATTTATTATTTTTTGATAATTTTTAGGGAATTGACAATTTTTTGGTAATTTACTGCTTTAAGTAATTTATTATTTTGGGTAATTTTAACAAAAAATAATTAATGAAAACATACCAATAATTATTGTTGATAAAAATTAAATAACATTTTAATTTTTATTAATAAAATTATACTAAAAATAATTTTTAGGTAAAAATAAAGAAATAATTTTATGTAATTTTTGGAATTTACTGTTTTTAGATTTAATAAAAATAATTAAATTAAAATTACCAAATTTAATATTATTTTTAAAAATTATTAAATTTTGTTTTATTAAAAATTAATTTTTAATTATAATTTTAATATATTAATTATTTAGTTTCATGAATAGTTAAAAATACCAATAAATATTATTTTTTCATAATTAATATTTTTAACTTTATTTATAAAAGTAATAATTTTTATGAATTAACAATTATAAAATTTAAAATTAATAACTATTTTCATGATTATTATTGTTAATAAATTAATATACCAGAAAATTATAAAAATTAAATTAAAATAATTAATAGTTGTAATAAATTAATAACTATAAATTAAAGTTATTGTCGTTTATTATGTTAGTTGATGAATTTGTGCTTTTGGTGTTTGACTTTTGGTTAGTAAATTGTTCAAAATTATTGTCATTCTATTTTTTTATTTATTGGTCAGTTATCAATAATTATTGAAAAGCACTAGTAATGTAATTTTTCTCTTATCAACCTAGGTTCAACTTGAGCTTAACTCATCATCTTGAGTTGGGCCTGGTTAGGCTACTCGATACCTCAATCCAGGTTCAACCTAGGTTTAGGCTAGGCCTGAGTTTTTTTGGCTCAAGCCCATTTTAAAGTTCAAAAACTCAAACCCGACCTATGAAAAAACTTTGATTGAACTGGATCGGGCTCAGGTTAGGCTCACCCAAGTTGCATCCCTAACTCCTTTTGCCTCAAATTCTTTTAACAAAACCCATACATCGCATGGGTCACACCCCCTCCCCCCCCCCCCCATATATATATATAAGCCCATGTCACCATGCCTCTCCTTTCTCCAAACCCCCTTCCTAATTTCCTGTTTTTTTGAATTTTTATTTTTTTAAATCCACATAAATACCCACTAAACAAATAAGGAAATAACATAGACTTAACTATTTCTAACAACCATAAAGAAAGAGGGATTTGCTTTTCTAATGTTTAGCCAAGTGGCACCACTTTCCCTGACTTTCTCCTAAATTGTCTCTAATTTAGTAGAGAGGTTCTCTTAAATTATTTCTAATTTAGTAGAGAGGTTCTCTCCTAAACTATGCCCAATTCCAATATATCCTCTCCCCCACTTTTTTTCTACATCTATCTAAAGATTAAATTAAAAAATTTCAGAATTATTTAAATATTATAAAAAATTATATACTAAGTTTAAAATATTTATTCAGAACACAAAATTTAATTATAATAGATTTAATAATTTTCATAATATTAATAATTCTATATTTTTACAAAATTCATCATGAAATTCTATAGTAACAATATAAATTATAATTTTATGAATTATTCAATTTTAATGTTATTCAAATAATAAAAATTTAACTTTAAAAAATAAAACATTATTTAAATATTTCAATAACTAAATATATTAAACAAAAAAACATTAAAAAAAGTTAAATAATTATATAACAAAATATTCAATTACTACTAACTAACCTTAGTTTAGTTTAGTTTCTAGGCTAATTAGATAACATGTGGAAATTATTTGAGAGCAAATAATTGATAAAAATAATAAAAAATAGAAACATATGTCCACAAATATTAATAAATTATTAATAACTAACCTTAAATATTCAGATAATAAATTAGCATTAGTAAAGTTCATAAAATATGATAGATTTCTGGAACTTAGTAGTAAATCATCGTATATTAATTATTAATATTTAGCTTATATATTTATCATAAATTATCATAAATTAAATATTTACCATAAATTAGAAACATTTACCATAAAATTAAAATCATTAAATATTTAATGTAAATTATTACAAATTTTCTAAAATATTGGAAGTTTCAAATAATTATTAGAACTTTCCATAAAAACAATAATTATTAATAGTAGTTAATTGATACTATAATAATTTTTTTCAAGAAATACATTAATGAAATTTAAAAAAATGACCTAAAATTATAATGGATAGTAGTGTGACATGGACAACCTTTCTTTAAAAAATTGGTAGAACTTAGCACAAATTATCATAAAGTAGTAGAAAATTAGAATTATGGCAAATTATCACAAAATAGATTTTCCATGTTTATTCTACAGTAGGAATTACATAACAAACTTTTTAGGTTTTACAAGTGCTTTTGTAAATCTATTCCTTCTTTTTATCCCCAATAAATTAGTTTATAGGATTAGAAATACCTTATGTTTACAGGAGAAGGAAACAATGGTACATGGGGAAAACATTTTTTACCAATTACTATAGAGGATTAGAAAACTTAGGTTGACAATTCTACAAGAGAATCCTGACATATTTACAAAAAAGAAAATTTCTTGAGCCATCAGGAAAGCAACCATGTTGCACAAGAAATTGTTAAGTGAGATATCAATTAGAAGCAATAAGCATTTTTTGAAGAGAACTTCTATCTTCCTAAAGGAACACAAAGCAGTAAATCAAATGTCGTCCGATCAACTTTCTCAAGGATGTTTGCAAAATCTGTATGGGAGAAACCTTTGCTATAAATTAGTACAAAGGATTAGAAGGCTTAAGATGAAACTCCAATAGAACAAGTCTGATATATCTAATTGGGAACTTTGTTACATAAATGTTGCTTTTGGAGATATTGAACATTCGAAAACAATCTTTAGCTTTGGTTAGATGAGCTAATGTTTTTTTTTTTCAATTGGACTTCTTTTTTATTCAAGGATGATATAATTATTGTTAGGGGAGAGGGTTTAAGTATAACTCAACTACGAGATGAGAGTAATAATTTCCCCGTTACAAATCATTTACTACTTCATTTGCCACCCTATGAACCTGTTATTGGATCTTTGGAAATAGATGAACAAAATAATGCTCAATTGCATTATTTAATGAACGATGAAATTTTGGTGTAAGATTTGCAAAATGCACATATTGTTCAGCACTTATGTGGGTTGAAGAAAGAGTACATTCCTCAATAAAAAATCACAAATTTACACTATATTGTTCAGCACTTGTGCAAGAATTACAATGTTTGCTTGATAGGATAAATCCATATGTGAAGGTCTTCTAAAGAGCGAAAGATATGCTCTACCAAGAGCATATTCCAAACTTGCGTATACAAATTATAGAATCTAGATAGGCAAGACAGTATATTAAATCAACAACAAATGAAATAGCTGCATTGATAGTTGGTGATGAGAATGAAAGCTTACACCATGGAGATATTATTGTCCAAACAAATGAAGGCATTTTAAAAAGAATTAATGAAACTCACCCATCATATATGCCATTACAATATCTTTTAATATTCCCATATGGTACAGATGGACGGAAAATGGATATACCATTAACAATTGGCACATCTAGATCCTGAAGTAGAGTTACAATGAATGATTTTGTTGCATCAAGGTTGTAGTATAGGGAAAATGAAGGAACAACAGTTTTGAAAGGTGACAAGTTATTATAGAAATATGTTGTTGATTTATATGCAACTATATATTGAACAAAGTCGATTGACATGTGTCATAAATAATCAAACAAAATTACGTTTTGAATTGTACAGTGAATTGAAAGATGCTGTTACAATCGGGGGTGTTGATGCATCTATTGTTGGTCGAAGGTTTATATTGCCATCAACTTTCACTAGAGGGCCTCGATTTATGATCAACAGTACTAAGATGCAATGGCAATTTTTAGTTGGGCGGGACCTCCAGATCTTTTTATTACATTCACTTGGGTTTCTAACAATCCTATGAAACAAAAACCTCCCTTATTGTTTTGGAAAAAAAAGGTGTAAATACCTTCCTTCCTTTAGGTTGTGTTTGGTTTGAAGGAAAAAGTAGGGAAAGGTAGGGGAACCATTACAAACCTTGTATAGGTTTCTTGATCACTTTTCCCTCCCTTTCCCTTCTTTTTCCTTCAAACTAAACATAGTCTTAGTGTTTCAAATGGAAAATGCTGATATAATGCATTAATTATTTTTGACAATATCAAATTTACCAATAATCATCTTCATTCGGATGTGAATTTACTAAAATACCTTAAAAAATATTTGCTTCCTTTTACTTCAGCATTTAGCTTTACATCGTCCAAGAAGAGTAAACTGGAGGGTGAAGTTAAAACTTTTTATTGTGTAGGATAACAACTTAACAAATGATAAAGGTGTGAGCTCTAGGAAGCTCATGGCAGCTCAAACAAAAGGAGTTACCACCCATTTAAATTAAGAGGAAATGGGTCCTTTGTAAATTCCAGAAAGTCAATTTTGTTTTGAAACATAGTGACTCCATCCTCAATTTGAAAAACACCTAACCAAAAGATTCAAACTTCGATAGGATTAGGAGAGGGAAGATTTTAAGCACCCCTTTCTCCAAGGTATGAATGACAACTTGATATGGTAGCCGTTTAGGCTCTCAAGTTCGCAAGAATCAAATTAATAAAGATAGAATTCTGAAACTTGTGAACATAACCCCTTCTATCATCTCTTAATCTCAATTTTAAGTGAATGTTATTGGGAATTAGGTACTAATTTTCCCTAAATCCCTCGCCTTTCTCCCTCTAATTTTGAGATTATTAAAAGCTTAAAGAGAACCTTTCACAGCTTTAGAGTGCCAATCTCAATCAACCTGAATTTGAACCACTAGAATACACAAAAAAGAAAAAAAAACAACTTTAATGGAAGGAACTACAAGAAAGTTTAAGAGACTTACCTCTTTGAGTATAGCCTTGTTTAAGTTTAATAGTAGCAGCTTCAGAACCTTGGACTGAGAGGATGACTTGAAATCACTCTTTCATGAAAGAGACCGAATGTTTGAGTGGGAATTTTCTTTTCTTGAAGGCTAGAACATGAGTCCATAGAAGAATGGGGTGGTTTTAGTAAGTTCCAACTCTATATTTGAAGATTTTCTCAAGTCCTTTGCTAAAATGGTTAGGGATTTGAGTGGGGGTTCACTCTTATGTTTCTCCTCTCCAAAATATAACCCTCGGAGCTCAAAACCCATCCTATTTATAGAGAGGGAAGGTTGGAGCAAGTCTGAGACACACTCATTACATGTCCAAGATTTTAGACATGCTAGAGTATGCAAGAAAACCTAAAAAACTTCACCTAACATGTTTTTTCAAAGAATCTCCAGGGATTTAATTGGTCATTTCAAGATTTCAATGATTTTCTTTGGTTTTCTCATGTCCAATGGGATCATTTTCAAACCTATTCATATAAGGTTCGAATCTAACTTGCCAATGACAGAAAGTGTAAATTTGAAGTAACCATAATGGCCCTTATGTCAATTTTTAGGTTTAAGAAGGGTTACTTTGGGGGTTTTGGGGTTTTTTGATCTACTTGGCTTCTCCTAATTTGTCTAATGGGCTAGGTAAGATTAAAATGAAGGGTTAACATCAGCCTTCACTCTTTTGAGGTCTTAGGTTAGGACAGATGAAGGGATAATTTAATTCGATGCGTCAAAATAGAATCTTTCTAGCTTAATGGTCAAACGTGTGAACTAGGTCATGAAAATTTACATACTGGGGTTTTTTGGGTCTATGATTGTAGTGATAAGATTTTATTGATCAAATAAAGTTAGGATGATGAAAATCTGTGGCTAATAAGCTCTAATCAATAAAATTTGCTGAAATAGAGGGTCAAATGAGGGGATTTTTAGATAAAATTTGGCAAAATAAGAATTCTTAAACATTCCAAATCAGATGGAAGTGATGGATCTTTGATTAGAGATGTGGATTGAAAAATTTGCTTTAAATCAAACTTGAAAATGAAATCTCCTTTATTTAGCAGTCAAAATGAAGGAGTTAGGTCATGAAAATTGAGGTACTGGGGTTTCTTGATTCTCCGGTTATAGTGGTGTGATATGATTTATAGAATAGGGTTTGGATGATGGAGATCTATGATTGATAAGATAAGATTTATTGAAATAGAATCCGCATTCGGTGGTGGGTCAAACGGGAAAATTTTAGGATAAAATTTAATGTGTGGGTATAGATTAAGACAAGGAGTTGAGTGAAGGTTCAGATCTAAGAAAGGATTTGTTGTTTCATTCATAGTTGTTGAAATGGAATCTTTGGCATTTTCAAAGTTGATCGTCATAGATTTGAGGTGAGACTTGGGGGTTAATCATGCCTTAGTGTTTTTAAGGGAATGGATTTAATTTTGTAGGGTTAAGTTTGAACATTGCGAAGATTGGGAACTTTGGAAAGAAATTTGGTATGATGGATGGAGGATCTTTGGAGTTTGTTAAGGGGTTTACATGTGAGAGGGGATTTTAGGTTTTTGACATGTCTGATCGGATTGATCTAGTTATGCTTTCAAGTTTTGGGGTATAAAGTGGTAGATTGAAGGGACTGAGCAGAAATTGGGTGCTAACAAAGGGTATATTTATAAATTCAACATCTTTGTTATTGAAAAGCTAATGGAAAGGAGGTATTTGCATTGTTTTTCAAATCTATAGGGGAGGTTTTAGTTAGACCAGAACACAAAAGTGGTTTGTAGAATTATTATAAGAGGATTTTTTTTTATAATTTTAACTAAAAATAATACAAAATAATAACAAACTAATAAAATTTAAAAATTAATGAAAAAAATACCATTAAGACACAAAAATAATACAAATTTATTTAGAGCATAGGAAATTGACCACTTTCACTAAAGCACAACTTGGATTGCAGTTAAATTCAACAAAACCCAAAAATTAATACTTGAATTGGACTTAGATGGTCACTGCTTAATTGGAAATTTCATAGAGCTCCTTCCTCAATTTTTCTTAATAAAGCCCATGCATCTCATAGGTCCCAACTAGTATAAGTAGGAAACCTAAATGCCTATGATTGTACTGTAGTTTTAAGTTTAAGTTGTTAAGCAAGGAGGAGATGATGTGTTTACTCCATTTTTCAACTTGTCTATTTGTATTTAGCGTTTTGGTAATGTTATTTTATTTGCTTTTCAAAATGAAAAATCCCCATATTTTTGCTTCTTTTCCTCATGTGAAGAAAGAGGGAAGATTTAAAATATTTTAAATATTTTAAATATTTCCCTTCTTTCAAACGAAACACAGCCTTATGGTCCTATTTATAAAGCCTTTATAACTCTCTGAAACGACTTCAAGCCAACTATTCATTTATTTCTTATATACATGCTGCATTGTTGATCAAGAAACTTTGGCTCCTGATTTGAAACTGAGAGGGAAGACCAGGCTTTGGTACTGGTTGTGTGGATTTCAATAGCGCTTTCACTGCCTCATTTAGTAATGGGGCTCACATGCATGCAGGATACGAAGCTAGGGGTGATTATTTCAGTCCGGCCTGAAAATTTCGGGCTTAGGCCTGGGTTTTGTGTTCAGGCCCGGCCCGGGTTTGGGCCCACATTAGGCCCATAAATTTTAAGGCCGAGTTTGGGCTTAATACTTCAAGCCCAGCCCGACCCTCATATATTTAAATTTACACATTTTATGTATAACACATATGTGTACATGTTATTTTACATGTATAATTTATATATAAATTATAATATGACATGTATAATTTATATTATACGTAATATTTTATATTATATAATGTATAAAATAAGTTTATATGCATGTTATGTCTTTTAATATATAGATATGTAATGTTTTATATATAAGTGACATTGGCTCGGAATCAGGCTCGGCTCAACCTGGGCCCGTATAGACCTGGGCTAGGGCTTATGTTTCAGGCTTGGAACCCCGGGCCAGGATGGGCCCGGGCCTAAGATATAATCCTTATCATAAGTGCAAAGCCCAGCCCGGCCTAGCCCATGATAACCCCTATACGAAGCACTTATATGTGCACCTGTGACTGGTTACATGTTAGCCAACTGCGCAGCAGATTCGGGTTCCCTTATGCATTATACTTATTTGTGAGAATTTTGACCAATCACCCCCAATAAATTTTAGTTAATACCAGTTTATTGGTTGCTAAGAGCAAATTATGTATTGCATTTTGTGGAGTTAGGAGTGATCAGATAGGCTAGAAGAGGTTTAACTTTTAAGCTCTACCCAGGCCCAAACCTAAGAAATGGACTTGGGCCCTGATTCTAAGGTCAAGCCTAAATTATCCAACCCAGTCTCAGTCTGTAGTCTGTACCGAAATTTAATGCATTGGAATTGGGCTCAGGCCAGGGCTGGGCTTGGGTTGGTTATGGTCAGGTTCGGGCTACTGATTAGGCCTGGGCCTAGCCCAAAAAGTCACTAATCTTTGGAGCACAAACCTAGTTCGGGGGTCGAAAATTTAAGCGCAACCCTATTATAAAATCTATAAATTGTTGGTTTTTTTCGTAAAACTACAAATTGTAAATGAAACTAAAAAAATCAAGAGCAAATTGTATTTAGAGTGATCAATGGATAGAGTTTACCGAACAGAACCCCTGCGGCATGGCACGGCCCGTGGGCAGCCCGTGCAAAGTGCGGACCATGCCATTCTGGTCCATGGGCTGAGCATTAGGTCAGGTCGGGCCGTGCATTAAGCCAAAGTTATTTATTTAAAAAAATTGACAAAAAACTTAAAATTTTAATTTTATATGAATTTTGTGTATACAATTGCTTATATATGTAATAATTAAATAAATTAATCTAATAAAATTAAAAATTATTTATTTTATTAATATATTATATACTATATATTATTATATAATTATAATTTATATAATATTATCTAAATCTAACCCATTTAAATTTTAACAAAATCTCAACCTGAGCCCAAATGCGATTTTCTACTCACTTTTTCTATCTATTCTATTTGTCGTGAACTGCCTGTCCAAGTTGCACTCCAACACAAAAAATGTTTTTTTAGTATATTATTAGTTCACTTCTACCGTTCTACGGGGTGCAAAGTTGAGCAGGCAAAGCTGAGGGTAAGATCAATCCAGACCCAATCATAATAATTGGATCTAAGGTGCAAACCCGGACTGGGCGTAAAGTCCAATTTTTCCAATGTAGGACCAGGCTTGGGCCTATCAAAAAAATAAGAAACCGAAGGTTTAGGCATCGGACCTAATCCAAGGAATTCAAGCCCAGCCTGTATAAATTTGCGGGCTGAGTCAGTCTAGGCTCCGACCTCAGATTGGGCCAACTGAGATTGCATCCCTATTTATTAACTTCAGGTGGGTGTTGATCTGAATATCGGGACTAGACCTGTTCATGGGCCGGGCTGGGCCGGGCCGGGCTCGGGCCTGATAAAAAGCCCGAAGCCCGAGCCCGAGCCCGAAGCCCAACCTAATAAAAGAAATTAGAAGTGAGAATAGCCATTTCAAAAACTAGAAAAGGTACACCTCTAGTTTTTAATCTTGACCTTTTTGCAGTGGAATTTGGCAATACAAACTAACTTTGGTTGTTTTGCTATTTGATTCTCTTTGTGGTTTAGGTCTTTGAGCAGGTCTGTATTTTGACATGTAGGAGTGGATTTCGCAACCCTAGAACGAAACCTTGCTATGCAACAACTTTCAATTCAAGAGTAATCTGCAGTATGCTGGCATTCGAATTCTGTACTTCTCTTTAATGCAACTAACAGACACTGAACAATAGCAGCACTAGACAAGAACATGAATTGGGGTATTGGGGTTTGACTGATTTTAACAATGTGAAAGTCAGCCTTTGGATTTGTTGTAAGTTATGTGCTAAAGTCTGAAATCGTGGTAGTTTAGAAAAGCTACCAAGAAAGGAAAAACTGCATTCAAGACAAACAATAGCATTCAAGCAAGATGATCAAGGTGATTCTGTAACACCAATAGAACAAGCTTAGTTTGTTTACTCTTTTCTACAGCTTCCTCAATTTTCTACACATAGAAGCAAAACAATAGACATGAAAATTAACTACATCAAATAGAAAGGCCCAAATAATAGAATTAAATGGTAAAGAGGACTCACCGCCACCACCAGTGATTGTATTCGCTGGAGAGTTTGCGGTGAGTTGGTGACTGTGGTCTGTGAGCTGCGAGCCTGACCTGCGATTTTGACAATGATCAGTTCAAGTCTGAGAAAGAGAGAGAGAGAGAGAGAGAGCTCACTACTGCCGCCGGAGTTATTGCGCCAGTGAACGTTCGCCGTCTCACCGGTTGTGGCTGCCTGAGAGTGTGAGGATGAGAATTGTGGAGTGTGGAGGATGTGGAGATTGGAGAAGAAGGGTTCGGCTGGAAAAAAAAAAGGGAAAAAGGCAAAGAGAAAAAAAGAGGGGTACTCGACTAGGGTTTTTACTTAGGTCTAATTATAGGTCGGGCCGGGCCGGGCTATTTTGGCAAGTCTCGAGCTCGGCTCGAATTTATTGCGGGCCGGGCTTTTTGGCCCGAGGTTAAGCCCGCAGGCCCATATACCTATTCAAGCCCGTCCGGGGGCCGGGCCGGCCCGTCCGTCCACCCAGCCCATGAATAGGTCTAATCGGGACTAATCATGTGAAAAATTATATAGTATCATACCTGTAGCGGCATTTAGGGGTGTCAATTGGACTGGATTTGGTCCAATCCTATCCAGTCCAATGAGAGTCCATTACAAATGGACCTGGTCCAATTCAGTCCAATGAATATTTTGGACCATTTTGGACTAGTCCGATGTTGTCCAATCTGTTCAAATTTTTGTTAATTTAGACCGATTTCAACTCAAACCTGGTCCATTGACATTTATGTTCTTATCTTCTATCAATGGACCGGATATTGGTTCAATCTAATATAAATTCATTATGGACGGACCAGGTTCAATCCAATATGTCATATTGGTCTGTCTAGTCCGTCCAAATTCAATATGTCTTATTGGTCCATCCAATCCATCCAAATGGATTTTGATTTGGACGTGGTCCAACCGAAAACTGGTTCATTGACACCCCTAGCGGCATTATTGTTTTCCTCTTTATTTCTTTCTTTTTTTCTATAAAATAGTTTTTTTACTAGACCAAAGAACAAAGAACATGCAACATAACCATTCGTTCATCATTTAAAAGAAGATTAAAGTCAAGTTCTCAATGCGTGTTAATAAAAGCCATCTGTTTACAAATATATATACTACTATTAAAAGTGTCAATGAGGTCTAGATTCTAAATCCTTTTGATTAAAATATTCTTATTTTTTAAACTTGGTCTCCTTTTATTTTGAGGGCAAAAAACACAATTTAAACTAATACTTTTATTAAATTTATAATTTTCTTCTTCATTAACTCCTATATTTAAGGTATTAATTTCCATTTCCTTTCATTAAATCTTATATTTAAGACACATTAAATAAATGAACTTTGTGGACTTTTCTTAATTCTTTTTTAAGATAAATTAACTATATTATCTATATTACTTTAAAAAGTACGAATGGCCTCAAGAATATTTCTGGAATTTTCTAAGGACAATATTTACCCCTCTATATTTAAATTTAATGATAAAAAAATGAAGGCAAATAGGGTAATTGGTTCTTAATATTAAATGAGTTGAAAAGAGGTAATTTAAAGATATTCAATGTATTCAATCCTCTTTCATTAAATTCAACATTTAAGTTATTAACTTGCATTCATGTTCATTGAATCATATATTTAAGTCGTTTTTATTCCTTCTCATCATTAAGTTCTATTAATTAAATCCATACTTAATAAATTAATAATTCCAATAACATAAAAGCTTATACCTTTAAAATCTACCTATCAAAAATAGTGTTTTCATCTAAGTGGTGGTAAGAAATTAAATCATTTTGGGTCAAATGGGTTAATCCATGCTGCCATGATTAAATAATAAAATTAAAAAATACATAAAATGAAAAAAATAGAAATTAAAAAAATTGGGAACATTTTTAACACATATATTAAACAATAATGAGTATGTTAAATAAGAAATGTTTTTATTAATGATAAAAATGGAATGTAAAATTTAAAACCAATTGGAAATAAAAATGTTTTCCTATTCTCTCTCATTAAATCCTATATTTAAAACATATTTTTCTCATCATTAAATTCTTGTAATTAAATCCACAATATTAATTTTAATAGTATAAAAATAAATATTTTGAAAAGTAATTTGAAAACAAAGTCATTTTCTTCCCTCTCGATGGTGGGCAAGCAATTTGACCATTTAGGGTCAAATGGATTAATAAATAATGCCATAATTAAATAATAAAAAATTAAAATAAATAACTATGAAATGTAAGAAGTATTTTTATTAATGATGAAAATAGAAAGCCAATCTACCTAGAAATTAAATGATGTCATAGTCAAATAATAAAATTTTTAATAATAGAAAATACAAAGAATCACAAAAAAAAGATAAGTGAAAATTTTGGGCACATATCTAATGTTATATATTTATAAAAAAATAAAATAGTGGGTACATCTCTAATATTATATATTCATTATATTGAACAAAAATAAGTTTTATACATAAGAAATAATTTTATCAATGATGGAAATGTAATACAAAATTCAATGTCAACTTAGAAATCAAACATTTTTTATTTTTAGATGGTGGGTTAGTGGTTTGAGTAAAATGATACCATAGACAAACAAAAATTAAGTGTGATAAGTAAAAAATATTCTATATAATGTAAATGAAATATATAATTTAAAGGAAAAATTTTAGTCAAAGTCAGTTGTACATTTAAAATTAAGTTGGAGGTTGGAACAGAAACCAACCAAACTCTGAAAACTAGCTCTATATTTCAAATTATAAAAACCCCTGCCATTTCATCAAACGCTTATGTGGCTATTGTCAACATGGGACTCAGGGACGAAGCCAGGAAATTGTTATAAGGGGGGCCAAAACATAAATGAAGTATGGATGGGCCCATGGGGGGGCAACCATTGAGATGGAGAGTGGGGAGAGGAGAAAATTTACATGGAAAGCTGTTTTCAGTGGGAAGTTTTTGAACCATAGGGGGGGGGGGGGCATGGCTCCCCTCCCCCTGGCTTCGCCCCTAATGGGACTCTTATTCCATGTTGAACACAGCAGAAAACATATATCAAAAATAGGTTTTCAGTTTCTCTCCCACTCCCTCAGTCTCTCGATCTCCCTCCCTTCTCTCTCACTCTCATAGTCATCTCTCGATCTTCCGCTCTCTCTATCTCTCCAACTCTCTCTACTTTGGTATATAACTAAATCAAAACCTCTCTCTCTCTCTCTCTCTCTCTCTCTATTGTTTTCCCTTAATTTTTCTCATTCTTCTCCCTCACCCTCCCTCTCGGTCAAAATCTCCTTCTCCCTCAACCTCTAACGTTCTCCAATTGGTGTAGATTTCATAGCCAAGATTTTCTTGTGAATTTTATCAATTTAGTGTAGTAATTTTTGAACCATACCAAGTTGATCTCATGTTCTCTTATACGATCTAATTAATACCATATAAGTGTGTAAGAAAATAAGAAAATAAAAAACGAGAGAGGGAGAGAGAGAGAAAGAAACTGAGGGAGAACGATAGAAATTAAGGGAGGATCAACTGAGAAAGAGAATGAGAAAGATTGAGGGAGAATGAGGGAGAATGATAGGTAGAAAGATAGAAATGAGAGAGATTGATATTAAGAATGTAAATACAGAAACCAAAAAATATTTTTCTTTATTTTCAAATACATAGTCATTGAGTAGATAAAGATGACCATAAGTGAAAGAGTGAGAGAGAGAGAGAGAGAGAGAGACTAAAAGCCCTTTTTTTTTTTATTTTCTGATCACCTAACATTAAAGGCCAATTTTAGTATAAGCTTTTTATTGTGTCCAATATGGATTAAGAGTCTCATGTTGACAATAGCCACATAATCCTCCAATGACATGGCGAGGGTTTTTATAACTTGAAATGTAGAGTCATTTGTTAGAGTATTTTTGGTTTATGGACCAATTTGTAACCAAATTTTAAATGTACAACCAGCTCTGACTATAATTTTTCCTAATTTAAAACTAATTAAAAAACAATAATATTTCTTATCTAGATGGTATGAGTCAATGATCCGACTTTTCAAAAAAATACATAATGTCATAATTGAATAATGAATATTTAATTTTATTTTTAATCATATTGTTACTTTTTTTAATTTTTAATTTCTATCTTAACTATGATATATTTAAAATTGAAATAATTAATATGAAGAAAAATTTCTCACTTGCAATGCATATGCTTAATTATTAGTAATAACAAAATATCTACACATCTGGAACGTCACTGGGCTAGTAAGACAAAAAGAAGTGATCCTGCCCACTTGTCTTTGCTAACTGAGGTACCTTATGGGCTGGAGGGTTGAAGTGCCTTTCTACAAAACAAAAAGAACAGAAGAGTAGAAATTTAAGGAAACGCTCTTGGTTTGGATCAAAAGGCGATGACAAGACCAAGAGAGAGTTGACTTCTGATTCAAAGCTTGGATCACTGTCTGAGAATCCGAACATGCTATAATTTCTGTCTGCGTCCAAGGAGAAGCTTTCTGTAAGGCCTGCAAAATAACAAATGATTTAGCTTCATCAACTCAAGAAATTGAATTCGTCCTACCTCCATAAACACCTATACATTCAAGACTTGGCGTACAACAAACGACGCCAGAGGAGAAGAAATGGTTAACAGATTTTCCGGCATCTGCGAAACTGATTAAATCTGTTGAACGGACCAGAGATGCGTAATTGAAATTTCAGCATTATGAATATCTCGGTGCTCAGTGCTTGCATCATTTGAACAGCCCCTTGCAACTTTGCATTGGGAATATTTCTCATGAAATAAATCACATAAATATGGAGATATTCCCAACGTATGACTGTAAAGATCATTGGAACGGGCTTTGCCCTGACTGAAGCCGGATTCTTCAGAATGGGCCTCAGCCTGGGAATCGTATTATATTGCCTCTGCTAAGGATGTTACTAATGTGCATCAAAATAAAATAGTGTGCAGAAGACAATGCCGACTCCTGAAACATTTTTCATTCCTAACATGCCAAATGTAGCAAGGTTTTTAAAACTGATCTGGACAACGAATCGGTCAGGGTCCGGTTCCTGGGTTGAATGATCGGCCCGCTCTGACAAAAAAAATAAAAAATAAAATACAGTCAAAACCGTTGAACAGTTCGAACGCCCGGGTCAGCGATTTATTGACCAAATCAACATTTTTTTAGCAAATATCCAATTTAGGGGAAAATTGGAACCAATCACCACCTGACTGATTCCCGATTTTCCGGTACAACCATCCAGTCCAGTCCAGTTTTGAAAACCATGAAATGTAGTAAAATACTACTGCATACCAACTGATGACATCAAGAATCATAGATTTATTGGGTAGAGACCTAATTAGAGTAAATAGGCAATCCATCACTGCAAATTTATGTTCCAAGGGGCTGCAAATAAAATGAATCCAGCAAAGGCACAAAACTGCTCCCTTGGATCCAAGGGAGGAAGAGATCTGAGAGGAAGATAATCCAAGACTAATCTCCAGATAAACAGTTGACATCTTGGGTGACAGGAAGCTTCCAAATCCAACGGACACAAGTTTTTTGGTGATCTGAACTAGAGTTGAGAAGAGGTTGCTGCATCACCCTATAGGCCATTTGGACGAGAAAGTGCCCGTGTGGCTTGGGATCCAGATCCAACGCAGGGTATTCTTAGCTGGAAAAATTGAACATTCCTAATTACTGAAAGCTCCTCCCCATTTATAAAGCTCTGCAGGACATTGTCATTCCATGTATTAGAGGTAATAACTTGATTAGATTGCAAATATCCTAAAGGAAAGGAGCCACTGGTTGGTCCATAAACCTTAATGAACGATTGGAGAATAGCCAAGGAACTTGACTCACAGATTCAGTGCTATAAGAAGAAACTAAATACCCACATTCTTTGCTTAAATCCCCTAATTCCGCTGCAACAGATTTCCAGAAGAAAGATGTAAATTTAAGAAGAGAATAAGGGAAGAGACTCGATTTCTCAAGTATTTAGCTTCCCAGATTTGAGCCCACAGCCATAGTTTATGCTATTCGTTAAAAAAACACCAGGCTGTTTTTTTTTTCTTAATAGAACTGCATTTACCAACTTTAGGTTCCTAAATCCTAGACCCCCACAGTTTCTTGGTTGAGCCAGATTACCCTAAGGGCACCATCTATAAGGGTGTTTGTTTGAATCAGATTTACCCCACCATAATTTTTTAATTGTTTGTTCAATTTCATGGGTAGTTTTTTCGGGGAACTTAGCAAGATCCATGGAATGAAGAGGGGTGGACTTTTCTAAATTAAAACACCCTTATTTATGAATTCAATCCCCCTTTAACTATATGGGTAAAAAAATGTAATTTAAAGTATTATTAATTTTTACTTCATTAAATTCCCTCATATTAACTCTCATTCTCTCTCCTTACATACTTTATGCAAAGTATTTTTATTTCTCACCAATAAATTCTACAAATTAAATATGTATCCGATATTTTTATTCATATAAAATCTATGTTCAAAACCAACATAAAAAATAATTAAACAAACCACACTTGTTTGAGTGGCAAGTAAATATTTTAACATCTGCATCAAATGAGTTAGTAGTTTTCTAATAGTTAAATAATAAAAATTTAAATATAAAAATAAATATTACAAAAATTATATAAATTTGTAAAAACATAGTAACTTTGTAAAAAGACATTTGGGTGCATCTCTAATATTTTGGATTCATCATATTAAACAAAAATAAGTGTGATAAATAAGAGTTATATTTTTATTAATGGTAGAAATAGAATTAAAAAGTAAACTAACATAAAAGAGAAAGCTATTTTTGCATTTAATTGATGGTCAATGGTCCATAAGAGGAAAATTATGTGGGCTTAACTTGATCTCAAATTGACCCAACTCATAATTTTAGACAAGCTAGTGTTGATTTTCGATCCGCGACTTGGGCCTAGACTTAGGATCAAAAGTTTGGCTTTTATATTTTTTAGGTTGGGTCCAAGCTTAACCATTAGGTAGCTAAAGTTATGCCTGATTATATACATATAATCATATATACATTTAGCAATTGACAAAACTAAGCCCAAGACTAACCTAAGTGCATCAAATTTCAATGCAAATTGGGCCCAAGTTGGACAAATAAGGCTTGAATTTGGTCTAAAGCCTTAAGTCCAATGCACAAGGTTGAGTCCGGGTTAAGATTAAATTCATCCTAACCTACTTGATGTTAGCATTCTATAATTGATATGGGTTTATGAGCTTACCAACCTTTTACCTTATAGTTTGACATGATAATTTTGGTAAATATTTTTTAATGGTTTGAACTATGTTCTTTGATCAATTGGTTTGATTGATTAGGCATGACAATTTTGATATACTTCTATATAAATATTAATATACATTTTCTTGTCCTTTTGGAATAGAGATTAGTTGAAGAAATAGCTAAACATGAGCATATCTTTCATGTTTAATTATTGTTGTGGGACTTATGATGTTCATTTTAGATGTGGCGAGTGGGTCCACATGATTTGGCTATGCATTTGTCATTGTATTTTTATATATGATTCTCTCATTATTTTTCATCAAAATTTGATTATTAAATCTTCATATGTTTTGTTTGCCTCGTCAAACAAGGGAAAATTAATTTTCCTTACCATTTTCATTAATTGACCAAATAATGGATGGAGAAAAATTTTCTATACCCTTTCTTACCTTTTCCTTCCTTTTTTCTTTCCTTCAAACCAAATACAGCCTTATAAACTTTGCAAAGCCGAAAAAAGATTCTTTCGAATTAGACCTATTCATGGGCCAGGCTTGGATTGGCTTTTGTCAAGATTCTAATGGATCCAAGGCGAAGACTGAGCCCGATATTGTGTAAAGTAGAGTGATGCAGGTCTATTTCCGATATAATATTGGTTGATGCAACGCAACATTTTGCAGAAAATAAAAGTCTAGTTTAGACCAATTCCAAAGTGGATGATGATCTTAAGTCAGTCTAGGGACGAATTGAATATTCATATATCAGCGTTGAAGCAATCAACATCGAGCATTTTTAAAATCCAAGGGGGCAGTTGGTACTCGTTATTGTCACAGGAACAGGCTTTGCACTAGTTTCTGACCTGCCACTGATTATTTCTAATGCCTGATTGGAGTACTATAACACCTAAAATGAGTTTGAACTTTGAACAGTTCAAAGCCTTGATCCAGCTAATCCAAAAGTTATTTTGCTTGGCGTTGAACATGTGGTATTTATGGACTAAGACCAAGCCCGGCCCGGCCCTAAAATTTGTGGGCCTGATGTGGGCCCGGGGCCAGCCTGGGTCTGAACACAAAACCCAGGCCCAAGTCTGGAATTTCCAGGCCGGGCCGAAATGATCACCCCTAATTATATTGGTTCTGATTTCATGATTTGCATCACAGTTAATAATTGGATAGGGATTGGTTCTTATTTCCCAAACTGATTAAGTTTCAAATTGGTTATAGTTAAAAACATATGTAAGTGCCTATATTTTCTTGTAATTTTTATTATATTGTATGTCTAAAAAATTTCATAAACAACATATAAGATGATTTTGGTTAAAAACGCTTATTTAAGTGACACATAACAGTTTATTATTATTTAGTTATTTATTAAAAAATAATTTATAATTTATTGTCATTTTTATTAAATTTGTGTTTATCAAAATATGAAGTTCTAACATATAATTTTCATTGGTAACAAATAAATTTGTTTCTTAAAACAAAAACATAAGAAAAGTGTTCTTGGTTGTGTATGTTTTTTGTTTTCAGAATTGAAACCAAAAAATATTTTCTTAAATTAATCTAGTTTTAAGAACATATTTTCATTTGATTATTCATCATCATGTTCCATAAATGATATAATTTTTATATTAGAAAATTGTTTTTGTTTTAAAAACCAATATTTTATTGGTTCTGAAAACATGTTTTGGTTTTTGAAACAAAATCAACCTATTTTTCCCTTTGAAAACAAAAACAGAGTTCGAAAACATGTCATTTTTTTTTCTCTGCTGATGTGGTGATTCCAATAGCAAATGAAAATAAAAACATTCTTGTTTTAGAATGCCCCCTGGTATCTAATCGGATCAGACTTTATTATCATGACTAATTATTAGTTTGGTTGTTGTCTATATCATATAACTGATTGAGGAGATGTTTGGCACCAATTTCTTTTTACCCAAAAATACGATGCCACATTAGGAAACTAAAGATGTCAGGTATCTAATTGGATCAGATCTAATTATCATGACTAATTATTAATTTGGTTCTTGGGGCCTTTATCTTTTTGGATTTTGAGAGGGGGAAAGTTGGTCAATGGAATTTTGGTTTCCATTAACTGAGATACCTATTTTATTTATTCAGATTTATGTGGGATCTATGGAAAATTCATTTTTCCTGGTGTATCACTTACCACCCATCTCCTAAGTGAGCTGAGAGGGAAATTTTCCAACACTTGGATGAGACAAACTTACCCGAAGTGGTTAAGTGGATATTAAGCACCATTTTCTTTTTTCCCAAATGCCACATTAGTGCTAGGTAAGTGTTTCTCAAATAAAATGAAAGTATTTACAAGATTTGAAGGTCTTGGAAGGCGTACCATGATGAAGATTTTGGATTTGAATAATTATGGCTAATGTGAACACTTAATACTTAATTTGGAGCCTTTGTATATGAGGAGTAAAATGTGTATTTTTGGGTCTGATATTTGATGGGTAATCAATTAGGAGGTTGAGGAAGGGATTGGCATGGTCCATAGGTTTTGGAGGAAGTGTCGTGATGGAGAACTATGATTTTAAGAGAAACAGACGATGAAAATGGTCGAATTAGAATCTTTTATGTTGGACGGACAAATTGGGGATTTTAGGTTTGAAATTTGATGGGGATTGATCGGGAGGCTTAGGAAAGCATTAGTGAGTTTTTCGGGTCTTGGAAGCTTTGCCGTGATGAAGATATTGAATTAGGAAAGAGGTAGCCAATGAGAGTACTTGATTTGGAAACTTTGTGTATGAGGGTAAAATGGGTATTTTTGGATCTAGGATTTGATGGGAGGTTGATTGAAAGGTTTAGAAAGGTGATGGTATAGTTTGGAGAACTTGAATTAGGATATAGGAGGGGTCACATGGGTATTTTGGAGCTAAAATTTAGTGGATGGTTAAATAGAAGGTTTAAAAAGGTAATGGTAGGGATTTGGTGTCTTGAAGGTTGTGTCATGATGGAGATCTTAAGGGTCCATTTGGTTTGCAGGAATAGGGGTATCGAATCAGAATCGGAATGGACTATTCCGATACCAACTGTTTGGTTGGGCGGAATCGGAATCCCATTCCCATTTCTATTAGAATGGCCATTCTCTGCCCCTTCCTTGGGAATGAAATCTCATTCTTACTGATTTTAATTCTCATTCTCATTCCTATTTGAACCAAATAGACTATGGGAATGGACCATTCCGATTCCGATTCTGAAGGATTTTGATTCCGATTTTGATTCCTAATCCGACTACGAACCAAATGAACCCTTAAATAAGGATAGTTATGGCCAATGAGAGGGCTCAGAATGAAATCTTAGCTTGATAGAGGGGGAAATGAGGGAATCTTAGGTTGAAACTTGGTGGGTAGATATTTTGGGATGTCAAGAATCTAATGCATGTATTTGATGGGCTCAAAGAAGTCGAGATTAAGGAGATTTGGAATATGAATGTGTTGTTAATGAGAGGGCTTACAATGGAATCTTGGCTTAATGAAGAGAGAAATGAGGGAATTCTGGATTAAAACTTGGTAGAGTGATAAGGATTTGGATTACGGAACTGGTATTGATTTGCTTGGGTTTTAGACTTAAGGGTTTTGTTTCATATGATGGAGTTTGATCATTTGACAGGTGCGATAATGGAACACTATCAGGACCATCAAAAGGGAGTGTGATGATAGAGTATAATTTCCTAGGATTTTAACATATTCTAGACAAAATGGTGAGGTTTGAATAGTATCTGAAACATAAAGGCCCCGTTTGTTTTCTGGTAAGTTACATTACCTGGGTAAGTTTTTCCTAAGAAACATTTACCCGGGTAAATGCATTTACTCATGTTCTTTTATTTCGTAGGTAAATAAGGTAATGATCATTTTAACCATAAAAATCCATTATTAAAAGGAGAATTTTTGTCCCATTCAAGTGTTAGCAACTTTTCCCTAGGTGGGAAAATTATTTACCCACCTAGGATCCAGATAAGTGATACCTAGGAAAATAAACTTTATTTGATCCCCACATAAATCTGAAAAATGAAAATGAGATTCTTGATCTATGGGAACCAAAATCCTATTGACCAACTTTCCCCCTACAAAAATCCAAAAAAAGAACACCCCAAAAAATGGGTTAGAAAATTGACCAAATAAAAATCAGGTACTAACAAGGAGCATACCTTTTGATTATTCTACCCAAAAGACGAGAGGGTTGGGTGAATTAGGGTTTACATTGATAGGGTACTGTTCATTATAGCGACGGTGTGCATCTTAGTACACGAACGAAGAATATAGTGCCTCAAAAGAGAAGAAGCTTCATCTCAAACTTCTCAATTTAAGACGAAAACATGGCTTTTATTGGCTTTTTAAACCTTGCATCTTTTCACGGAAGGATCTTTTACGAATCAAATGAAAAAAAAGGACTCATTTTCGGGCTTCTGTGCTTTCAAAAGTCCAGCAGTCTGCGAAAAGATTTTTCAAACGCGGCATTAATTAATCTCATCCACAACCAATTGAATTGAGAAATTAAATGTAACATGAATATCTTTTGTTTTTTTGTTTTTTTGATTTTTTCGATATTTGAAGTTTCAGCAAAGGCAAATACTTCTTGTCATATGAGTGTAGATCTCCTGTCCTGTCCACACAAACTTTATGCACCTCTTCCCACGTAACATCGTAGTCATACATGAAAAATATGTCGTCGTGAACAAAATTTTCGGAGTCTTATCATATGCCGCGTGGGTCCTTTACATGCCGTGAAAATGAATTATTAGAACCCACCAAAAATAATCGGGGAGGATATGATTAATAGTTATTTAATCTCATCCACATGTTTTGTCCAAAAGGAAGAAAATAAATCTATCAAATTTTGGACTATTTAATGGTTATTCAAGTCTTCTATTGACAAACGAGAAAGGTGGGGATCGCTATAAACCAAGTTAAATCAAGTCAACGAAAGTCTCTTTCTCTCTTCCTACATGTGGGGATTGCTATAAATAAGATGTATACAATGGGGCCTCCAGTTCAATTACGAGTGTACTTTTATTGACTTCTCTGTAATTTCATAGATATTTTTTAATTATCAAAAACAAAATTACGAGTCGACCTGTTTGTGAGCAGGGCTTTGGGTTTGGAACTATTTGATTTATTATTTTTATTAGTTTTGATATTTTAGTGGAGGTTAAATGTGTTTAATTTTTATTAATTACTAAATTTTATAAATAGTTTTACTTTTTATTAAGGGGAAATTTCACTTATCCCCACCTAACAAGTTTTCGATTATTGTAGGTGTGTTGTGGAGCTAAATTTTCTGAGGCGGATTTTACTGAGTTTATTCGTTTTTATTAATTTTATCAAAAATCAAAGTTTATTAAATTTTTATTAGTCTTGTTAACTTTCACCAATTTTAGTTATTTCTAGACAAAACGTATGATGCATCCACTGCACCTTGCAGCAAAAGATATGATTCGTTGAATATTATGATGTGTACACCTATATGTAAAAGTGTACTTTGTAAAACATGAATTAATGAAAGAAAACTTTAACATAATTGGTTGAAATATAAATTTAAGGTGCGATTAATATTAATAACTGCATAGCAGTGAGAATTTTTTTTTATAATAGTACTCAAATGGATTTTTTTAGATTATATATGAATAATAAGAATTAATAACTATATTTCATTATAATTTTACTAATCTCTCTCTAAACTTGGGGGATATGTTACAAATACAAACAAGATACGCGTACAATAGGCTACGCAATCCAATTACAAGAAAAACATACGATACGATACGATACAACTAGTAAGCCTCCGAAGTCCCAAAAATAGCTGGAGTAGTTTAATGGTGTTTTATGAGAGACCACCCCACACCAGACAGGCTGACACCTCCTCTGTATCATGTATGTACCACAAGACATGGTCTATGCGTGGTCTGAGTGGTCTGTCCACATTTGAAACAGCGCTATCAATGGTTTTGTTGATAATTGAGTTTTTAAAGTAAATAATTAAATATTGGGTTATTTAAGATAACCTACAATCAATCAACCCAGTTGAAAAGCTGAGCGTCTGTTTGGCATCGATGCCTTTGCTTCAGAAAACGGTGATACATTAGCATTATGTTGGAGAAAACGGTGATATATTAGCATTATGTTGGAAAAATGGTGCTCTAGGAAATGTTAATATCTTTGCAACCGTTTTTTTATAAAAAATGGTGCTCTAAGCCATACCTTGGAAATCGAAAAGGTATGGTTTGGAGTAATACTAAATTTGACGTTTTTTCATATTGGATTTTGTTGCTGCCAACAATGACATAATGTGACAGTGACGTGGACTTCCTATAATGGGTACCAATGCTGAAAACAGATATGGAGCACTAGTACTGATGATGGGTGATTTGGCCCGACCTACTCATACAGGCACGTGGAAGAGACCTGCTGATTAGATATTGACTTGGCATTTCCTGCCACCTTAGCAAGTCAGGTCACCTTGGGTACCTTAGGCACCTCGGCCAGGACCAAGGTCCAAACAGCTTGTAGCAGCCCAACCTACTGATGTGACATGTAGCCATCTTCTAGAAGTGGGCCAGATGTCTCTGAGCTTTTCCGGATCACGACACACAACTGTAGCACTTACCTTTATCCCACCCAAATCTAACGAACTCGATAAGCTTTATTGGCTAGCACAAAGTCCTCCTCTTGGTGTGGAATGAACTCCTAACAACACAGGCCTAAGATTTCAGAAGTGCTACGTGAGACTTATGGCAGCTCGTCTATTTAAGGGCATTAACCCCAACGTTATAAGGGATACACAATTTACTCCTTACTAGCACTCTACCTTTCAAGCATTCAGCTAATTTTGAACAAGAGTACTAACTTAATGATTGGAGTGCCCGCACCAGGTAAGCCACTTCAGGTTCTATGAGCTTTCATCTTCTTGTAGTTCGACTGCCCAACTAATCAATCGACGTCCGAGATGCCCTCCAGTTTGGAGCAACCAGATTGTGCACAATCAGGTAACAAACAGAAGGTATTGTCATTGCTCCAAGAAACGTCCTACCTGGCAGCAATGTTTCCAAACAAAAAAAGACACCATTTCTCAGAAAACGGTGCTTCCAACCCACACATCAGTGTTGTATCTGCAACATCGATGCCAAACATATATTGAAAGTACACGAATATCTCTTTCAACACCATCTAGTAGGGGTGAACAAGTGGACAGGTTATACCTAGAACCAAATAGAATTGGCCTTGAATTGACCCTACCCGATTTATTACAGGGTAGGGTCTGGTTCCAAATTCTTGGAATAGACCCCCACCTAGGTCGATTCTAGGTCTAGGGGTTTACCCTACCTGAACCGATCCGATGAACTGACTTTAGAACTGAATTTGCCTTGAAATAAACCGGCCCCAAAATATTTTAATTAAGGACGTAAAGACTTGAGCCCAAGCACTCATGGTTACAAAAGCCATGGTCTCGCTTAACTTAAGTAATTTGATAATTTGTTTTCTTTTTAACGTAAATGGTAATATTTACAAAGTTTATATTATAATGACATATTTTCAACAATATATTAATAGATAATCTACATATTAAATTACTTAATTTAATCAATTACGATAATATAAGCTTTAAATTATAGATTATCATTATTGAAAATCAAGTTTTTGAAGGACATTTTTCATTATAATTTTTGAAGGGGGAGAGTAAAGAAATAACAGGTTTCACGAGTAAACCATGGAACCAACCTCGGAAATGCCAAGACTAGAATAGGCCTTGGAACTAGGGGTGATCATTTCAGCCCAACTCGGAAATTCTGGGCTTGGGCTTGGGTTTTGTGTTTAGGCCAGCCTGGGCCCAGGCCCGTATTAGGCCCACAAATTTTAGGGCCGGGCTTGGGCTTAATACTTCAAACCCGGTCCACATATATTTAAACTTACACATTTTGTGTATAATGTATACATATGTATATGTGTTATTTTATATTATATTATATATTTTATATATAAATATTATAACATGACATGTATAATTTATATTATATGTAATATTTTATATTATATAACGTATAAAATAAGTTTACATGCATGTTATGTCATTTAATATATAAATATTATTGTTTTATATATGAGTGACATTGGCCCAACATCAGGCCCGGCCCGGCCTAGGCCTGTATAGACCTAGGCTAGGGCTTATGTTTCAGGCCCAAAACCCCGGGCTCGGGCCTAAACTATAGCCCTTATCATAAGTGCAATGTTCAGCCCGACCCATGATCACCCCTACTTGGAACTGACCTTCACAGGATAGGTTTCGGTTGCAAAATCTTGGAACCAACCCATACAGAATAGGTTCTAGGTTCTACCATGAAACTAAACCGAACCAACCCATAATCACCCCTACCATCTAGTGCATAGCATAGGTGCTTCCACTGTATTCTGTTACAGATGCATTATTATGGTTAGTACCAAAAATAATTATTCTGTTACAGATGCATTATTATGGTTAGTACCAATAATAATTTGAAGAGTATATGACTAATAATTTCTTGTTATTATTTCAAAATTAATATTTATTTATTATTTTTTTATTTCAAGGGGCTACACAGAGGGATAACCCATTTGTATATCTTAGGTGTATATAGGTGGGATTCAATCCCAAATCTCCACTAGAACAATAGGAGATCATACCAACTAATTGGCACCCTGCATATTTATTCATCAAAATTGATCACTCTCACTAGATAGCTGAGTTAGTTTAATGGTGTTTTATGAGAGACTCACCCCACACCTGACAGGGTGACATCACTACCACATGAAATGGTACATGCATGGTGTGAGTTGTCCCGTCCACATCAATGGTTTTGTTGATTATTGAATTTATAAAGTGAATAATTAAATGTGGGGTTATTTAAGCTAAGCCACAATGAATCAACTCAGTTAAAGAGATGAATGTACACGGATATCTTTTTAATGCATGTGATGGGGTGCATCACGTATATACTATTACAGATGCAATATTGGGTTAGTACCAAAAATAATTTGAGGAGCATATGATTGATAATTTCTTGTTTTTTAATTCAAAATTGATTTATTCCTCATTTTTTGTTTTATTTTAAGGGGCTACACAATAGGCGTAATTCATCCCCCTATTCAGGTGCAGGTGGGATTCAATACCAAGCCTCCATTATAACCAACAAAAAACTTACCAACCAACTAGTTGGCATCTTGCATATTTATTCATCAAAATTGACCACTCTCAATAGAATGCAACTTGGGTTGCAATTGTGTTGATTAAGTATATGTTTGGCATTGATATTGTAGTTGTAGCATCATTTTTTGAGAAAACGATGCATTTTTTTTGTTTAGAATTGTTGCTGTCAGGTAGGACGTTTTCGGGAGCAATAACTTTTTTTATTAGGTACTAATGCTCTAGGAAACGTTTTCTGCACTTCTACCCATTATCCACTACCACACCAATGCCACATCACTGCCCTGTTAGCAGCAACGTGCTGCAGCTCCAGAAAACGTCAAATTTGGCATTGTTCCAGCAACGTGCTGCACTTCTTCAATCGGAATGACCTTCGCCGAACCCTCTGTTGTCCCTCCGGCGACCAGCCAGAACCAGCTCGAGGAATTGGTGCAGTGCATGTGGGCCATGCAAGCCCAAATGCAACAGTTCCAGCACTTCCAACTCTATCAGCAGCAAGTGTTGCATCAAGTTTCTCAGTACCACTACCAGCCAGAACCAGCTCGAGGAATTGGGTTATTTAAGATAACCTACAATCAATCAACTCAGTTGAAAAGCTGAACGTCTGTTTGGCATTGATGCCATTGCTTCAGAAAATGGTGATATATTAGCATTATGTTAAAAAAACGTTGCTCTAGGAAATGTTAACATGCTTATAACTGTTTTTTCATAAAAAATGGTGCTCTAAGTCAATGCCTTGGAAAGTGAAAAGGCATGGTTTGGAGCAGCATCGAATTTGACATTTTCGCATATTGGAGCTCGTTGTTGCCAATAAGGACATAACGTACCAGTGACGTGGACTTCTTATAATGGGTACCAATGCTAAAAACAGATATGGAGCACTGATACTGATGAGGGGTGATTTGGCCCGACCTACTCATACAAACATGTGGAAGAGACCTACTGATTGGATATTGACTTGGCATTTCCTACCACCTCAGCAAGCTAGGTCACATTGGGTATCTCAGGCACCTCGGCCGAGACCAAGGTCCAAACAGCTTGTGGCAGCCCAACCTGCCGATGTGACACGTAGCCATCTTCTAGAAGCGGGCCAGATGTCTTCGAGCTCTTCGGGATCACGGCACATGATTGTAGGACTTATGCTTATCCCGCCCAAATCGAACGAACTCAATAAGCCCTATTGGCTAACATGAAGTCCTCCTCCTGGTGTGGAATGAACTCCTAACAACACAGACCTAAGATTTCAAAAGTGTTTCATGAGACCTACGACAACTCATCTATTTAAGGGCACCAACCCCAATGTTACAAGGGACACAAGATTTACTCCTTACTAGCACTCTAGCTTTCAAGCATTTAGCTCCCTCGAACAAGAGTACTAACTTAACCATCGGAGTGCCCACATTGGGTAAGCCACTCTAGGTTCTTTGAGCTTTCATCTTCTTGTAGTTCGACTGCCTAACTAAGCAACCGATGTCTGAGCTGCCCTCTAGTTTGGAGCAACCAGATTGCGCACAATCAAGTAACAAACAGAAGGTGTTGTTGTTGCTCCAAGAAACATCCTACCTGATACCAACGTTTTCAAACAAAAAAAAAGACACCGTTTCTCAGAAAACGGTGCTTCCAACCCACACATTAGTGTTGTATCTACAACATCGATGCCAAACATATATCGAATGTACACGGATATCTCTTTCAACACCTTCTACTAGGGGTGAACAAGTGGACAGGTTATACCTAGAACCAAATGGAACTTAAATTGAATTGACCATACCCGATTTATTATAGGGTAGGGTCTAGTTCCAAATTCTTGGAATCGACCCCCACCTCGATCGGTTCTAGGTCTAGGGGTTTACCCAACCTGAACTGATCCAACTAACCGACTTTAGAACTGAATTTGCCTTGAAATAAACTGGCCCCAAAATATTTTAATTAAGGATGTAAAGATTTGAGCCCGAGCACTCATGGTTACAAAAGCCATGGTCTCATTTGACTTAAGTAATTTGATAATTTGTTTTCTATTTAACGTTAATGGTAATATTTATAAAATTTAAATTATAATGACAAATTTTCAACAATATATTAATAGCTAATCTACATATTAAATTACTTAATTTAATCAATAAAGATAATATAAGCTTTAAATTATATATTATCATTATTGAAAACGAAGTTTTTTAAGGACATGTTTCATTATAATTTTTGAAGGGGGAGAGTAAAGAAACAACAAGTTTCACGAGTAGACCCTAGAACCAACCTCGGAACCACCAAGACCAGAATAGGCCTTGGAACTAGGGGTGATCATTTCAGCCCGGCTCGGAAATTCTGGGCTTGGGCTTGGGTTTTGTGTTCAGGCCGGCCTAGGCCCAGGCCCGTATTAGGCCCGCAAATTTTAGGGCCGGGCTTGGGATTAATACTTCAAGCCCGACCCACATATATTTAAACTTACACATTTTGTGAATAATGTATACATATGTATACGTGTTATTTTACATTATATTATATACTTTATAAATAAATATTATAACATGACATGTATAATTTATATTATATATAATGATTTATATTATATAATGTATAAAATAAGTTGTTTATATGCATGTTATATCATTTAATATATAAATATTATTGTTTTATATATGAGTGACATTGGTCCAGAATCAAGCCCGGCCCGGCTTAGGCCCGTATAGACCTTGGCTAGGGCTTATGTTTCAGGCCCAGAACCCTGGGCCCGGGCCTAAGCTATAGCCCTTATCATAAGTGCAAAGCCCAGCCTGACCCATAATCACCCCTACTTGGAACTGACCTTCATAGGATAGGTTTCGGTTCCAAAATCCCGAAACCGACCCATATAGAATAAGTTCCAAGTTCTACCATGGAACTGAACTTAACCGACCCATAATCACCCCTACCATCTAGTGCATGGCATAGGTGCTTCCACTATATTCTATTACAGATGCATTATTATGGTTAGTACCAAAAATAATTTGAAGAGTATATGACTAATAATTTCTTGTTATTTAATTCAAAATTAATATTTATTTATCATTTTTTTTTATTTCAAGGGGCTACACAAAGGGATAGCCCATTTGTGTAGCTCAGGTGTATATAGGTGGGATTCATTCCCAAATCTCCACTAGAACCAATAGGAAATTTTACCAACCAACCTACTGGGACCCTGCATATTTATTCATCAAAATTGACCACTCTCACTAGATAGCTGGGTTAGTTTAATGGTGTTTTATGAGAGACTCACCCCACACCTGACAGGGTGACACCACTACCATAGGACATGGAGCATGCATAGTGTGAGTGGTCCCGTCCACATCAATGGTTTTGTTGATTATTGAATTTTTAAAGTGAATAATTAAATGTGGGGTTATTTAAGCTAAGCCACAATGAGTCAACTCAGTTAAAGAGATGAATGTACACGGATATCTTTTTAATGCATGGAATGGGGTGCATCACGTATATACTATTACATATGCATTATTGGGTTAGAACCAAAAATAATTTGAGGAGCATATGACTAATAATTTCTTGTTTTTTAATTCAAAATTGATATTTATTCCTCATTTTGTTTTATTTTAAGGGGCTACACAATTGGGGTAATTCATCCCCGTACTGAGGTGCAGGTGGGATTCAATACCAAGCTTCCACTGTAACCACCAGCAAGAAACTTTATCAACCAATTAGCTGGCATCTTGCATATTTATTCATCAAAATTGACCAATCTCAATAGAGATGCAACTTTGGTTGCAATTGGATTGATTAAGTATATGTTTGGCATTGATACTATAGTTGCAATACCGTTTTTTTAGAAAACGATGCCCTTTTTTGTTTGGAATTGTTGCTGTCAGGTAGGACGTTTTTGGGAGCAATAACTTTTTTTGTTTGGTACTAATGTTCTAAGAAACATTTTCTGCACTTCTACCCATTATCCACTGCCACACCAATGCCACATCACTGCCCTGTTAGCAGCAACGTGCTGCAGCTCTAGAAAACGTCAAATTTGGCATTGTTCCAACAACGTGCTGCACTTCCTCAGTCGGAATGACCTTCGCCGAACCCTCTGTTGTCCCTCCGGCGACCAGCCAGAACTAGCTCGAGGACTTGGTGCAGTGCATGTGGGCCATGCAAGCACAAATGCAACAGTTCCAGCACTTCAAACTCTATCAGCAACAAGTGTTGCATCAAGTTTCTCAGTACCACTACCAGTAGTAGTTTCCTTCGTTGCCTCAAACTCAACAACCACTTCCTCTTTGGCATCCGACCACACAGTAGGCCAAGCCTCACCGTCAGAACGAGCGTCCTTCTCGTCGGGGAGAGGCCTCCCAAACTCAGAACCCTCCCATGAGTCAAGCCTCGTCCCATGGCAAGAAGGAGAGACCAGCTACCACTGTCTCGTAGCCTATGATCAAGTCGGGGGCGTCCCAGCCAGCCAGACCCGTGTCACCCCAGCATTCACAGTTCGAGTTTCCGCTCACCAACAACCAGTATGAGGTTCTGGCCGCAGACTATAGGCAAGGCCCGTCGGTGCACAGCCACTAGCAGCCATCCGAGCCCCTCCATGGGCCAATCGAGCTCGGCAACACGGAAGCGAGCAGCACCAATGCCGAGCCAGCAAAGAAACAGCAGAGGTGCCACCGAGCTCGCCGAACTGCAACTCACAACCTACCCGAGCTCAGGGGTAAGGAAGAGGAGAGCTCAGACGAGGTAAAAGCTACTCCGCTCCTCTCAGTTCCATCCCCCCTATCTCCTGAACTTCTTGTTGTCCGCATGCCAAAGGACTTCAAGCTTCCTCCCCTGGACAAGTATAATGGGTCATTCGGCCCGAATGACCATGTTGATGCCTTTCAGTCACAGATGCACCTGGGAAGGGCCAGTGAATCTTGCATGTGTGTGGCTTTCTCCACCAATCTGGTAGACCAACCTGTGTGCATCAAATTTCAATTCAAATTCGGATTGAACTTAAACCCAGCCTAGCTTGCTAAAATTGGGCCTGGGTTGAACTTAAACCCAGCCTAGCCTGTCCAACTTGCACCCCTAGGGGCTTCTGACCATCTATATGTATAAGTCGTCCAATCAAACTCAGTTCATCTAACTCATTAGACCACTCATTTTCTGTTCATCCACCAAATCTTACATAACATCGATATGTTATACATCTAATGCAGTAGTGACAAATCTTGCATTTGGCTTTCAACTTACAACTTGAAATAATTGGGGAGGATATGATTAATAGTTATTTAATCTCATCCACATGTTTTGCCCAAAAGGAAGAAAAAAAATCTATCAAATTTTGGACTATTTAATGGTTATTCAAATCTTCTATACACAAACGAGAAGAGTGGGCACCTCGTGAATTTCTATTTTAAGTCAAGTCAAGTCAACGAAAGTCTCTTTCTTTCTCTCTGTGTATCTTAGGACCATTTATACAGCTGGGCAAGAGGTCATGTCAAAAAAAGCTTTAGAACATGGATATTTTGAAATAAATGGAAAAAATAAGTTGATCTAAATCACAAATCTAACATAATTCTAAAGAATTTTAACACTAAACAATAATATTTTATATGTGTAACTGAATTGGATCAGACCCCAATGGATTAAATCAAGCAATATCCAGATTTGATCTAATTAATCAATGGATCAATATTTTCTGATCTGCTTATGGATAAATGAATACCCGAATGTAACTTAAATGAATGGATTCAAATTTGATTCAAATTATATCTGATCCATTTAGAGCCTAATTTGGGGGTGGCAATTGGGTGGGTTGGTGCTGGTATATTTTAAAAGTCTTAATGATAATTTGAAACTGTTTTTGACTGAAATATATTAATTTTGTATTTATTTGTACCCTAATTGTAAGGAAAAAAAATAATTTGATCAACCATTTTTTTTTTCATTCAAATTACTTTCATTAAGTCTTATATTTAAGGTATTAATTCCCGTTAACATTCATTAAATCTTATTCTTGTAAATTTGTCTCTCTCTAATTATAGGGTACAAAATTTAATTTAAAATATTATATTTATTCTTATTTAATTCCCTCTCATTAAGTCTTATATTTAAGATTCCCCCAATTCAGATCCACTGCTAACACTGGTACCTCTATTACATCCAGTTTGGCAATTCCCAAGTTCCAACTATATGGCTCTCTTCCACTCATCAAACTCCCACCTCCAATCTTCAAACTTAGTTCTTATTCTGTTCCATATTTTCTTATTCTTCTCATTCTTTATCGTCTCTGCAACACCATTATCCTTCAACTACCCTAAGTTTCCATCGGATATGGCAGACGAACTAGAATTTCAGGGAGATGCCTACCACTCCCCTTCGAATACACTTGCACTCACCATAGGAGAAGTTGACAAACCTTTTAATTTCAGTGCCGGTCGAGTCATATATAAAAAACCCATTCACCTCTGGGACAATGCCACCAACAACCTCACAGACTTCATCACCCATTTCTCCTTTTCCCTTTTCATTGATAAGAATGCTAAATATATGCCGGGCGACGGATTCACCTTCTTCCTTGCTCCCAACTCCTTCCTCCCTCCTCTTCCAACTGGTAATACTAATGTCATTCCTTCTTCGTCAGGTCAATTCCTTGGTCTTTTTGACAATAAGACTGCTACCAATGAAGGTGAGAATCAAGCTGTTGCAGTAGAGTTTGATACATACTCAAATGATGGAGAAGACCCAAGTTATCGTCATGTAGGTATTGACGTTAATGCAATCATATCTGTTAAAGAAGTTCAATGGGATATTGATGGTACAAACGAGGTGAAAGGCGATGCTCAGGTCAGTTATAATTCTAGAACAAAAGACTTGAATGTTTTCTTGATATATGTTGACGGAGAGAAGGGAAGTGAGACCCTTAGCCTCTCCTATAGGGTAGATTTGAGAAATAAATTGCCGGAATGTGTTAATATTGGCTTCTCTGCTTCAACGGGATGGAGTTACGAATTACATAGTATTCTCTCCTGGAATTTCAGTTCAAGCTTGGAGATAAGAAATTCTTCAAGCTTGGTGATTAGCAACAATTCAAAGCCAAACAAGGGTTTGGTGGTGGGGTTGGTTATTGGTACAAGTGCCTTGATTGGTTGTTTGGTTATGATTTTGCTAGTCCTGAAAAAGAAAAGGAATAGGTCGCCCGATGCCTCAATGGACGAAGATTTTGAAAGGGAAACGGGACCCAAGAAGTTCTCGTATGGAGAATTGGTTCGTGCAACAAATAATTTCAATGCGGAAATGAAGCTTGGAGAGGGAGGATTTGGAGGAGTTTATAGGGGTTTCTTGAGTGATCGTAAGTTGGATATAGCTGTCAAAAGAATTTCTGAAGGATCTAAGCAAGGGATAAAAGAATACAAGGCAGAGGTAAAGATCATCAGTCAGCTAAGGCACAGGAATTTGGTGAAACTTGTTGGTTGGTGCCACGAAAAGAGAGAACTCCTCCTGGTGTATGAGTTCATGCCCAATGGTAGCCTTGATTCTCATCTCTTCAAAGGTAAAACCTTGTTGACATGGAAGGTCAGGTACAATATTGCTCTTGGCTTGGTCTCTGCTCTGCTCTATCTTCATGAAGAGTGGGAGCAATGCGTCGTACATAGAGATATTAAATCCAGTAACGTTATGTTGGATTCTAGCTTCAAAACTAAATTAGGAGATTTTGGGTTGGCCAAGCTTGTAGAGCATGAGCAAGGGGCAGAGACAACAGAGGTGTTGGCTGGTACGAAGGGTTACATGGCTCCTGAATACACAGTTAATGGGAAAGCTAGCAAAGAATCTGATGTTTATAGCTTCGGAGTTGTTGCCTTGGAAATTGCATGTGGGAGAAGGCCTGTTGAACCATCTGCTGGACAAGGTAGAGTAATATTGGTAGATTGGGTGTGGGAGCTCTATGGAAAAGGAATGCTTCGTGAAGCAATAGACCCGAGGCTCACGAGTACAGAAGGATTTGATGAAAAGCAGGTTGAGCACTTGATGGTTGTCGGGCTCTGGTGTGCTCACCCCGACTACAATCGTCGACCTTCTATGAGGGAAGTGATGCATGTTCTTAGATTCGAAGCTCAATTGCCTGTAATCCCATCCAAGATGTCTGTACCTACTTTTGCCCTGCCACCAGACGCATCTGTACTTGAAATATCATCATCTGTAGCAGGTTCCTCCTCCAAGTCAACCATGTTCTAAACTGATGCTTCTCCTGCTTCATCGCTCTTGCATTCTTGCTAAGTTGGAGGTTACACGTATTGCTGATGCATGTATGCTATGTATGTTTGGCAGAGTTGTTTTCCCTTCTTTTTCTTTTTCTTTCTTGCTTATATTTGAATAATAATATATTATCTCTATAAATGTCAAATATTGTGGGGTTTGCTTTTGTTCTGATATTTTGTTGAGAATAATAACCTTTTTCCTTACAGATTATTCACACTAGCTAATTACTTGAAACATGAAATTATAATTAAAATATAAACACTACAATCACTACTTTTGTTATTGTACCATTGACTAGCGAGGTTGAGTGGCTTTCTGATTCAACCACTGATTGTAGTAGTTGATGCAAAGATGTTTTGGGTTTTTAAGTAGAACAAAATAGCCAAAGAAAAACCCATGCCGGCACCGTGACACTCTAGTTAGTTCTATGTTTTTTTAACATTCTAGTCCTTCATGTTTAGCATATAGAGATACAGCAAGATGATGAATGTGATTAAACATAGATATGCGTTTTACCCAATCAAAATCATGATGACGGATCAACATATGATATTACCTAAAGGATTTGTAGTTTGAAGTTTTTTACTAGGCTCTGTTGGAAATGAACAAAAATTGATGAAAAATATTCAATCATCAATAAGTGACCATTGGGTTTATTTGATTAAAAATCAAGCTTCTCAAAGAATCATTCAATCTAAAAGCTTAAGCTGTTAGGTGAGGTTCTTGAATAGGTTGATATTCTCTAACACACCCCCTCACACGAGGGGTCTATTGGACTTGAAGTATGAACAAACATAGGCCCACCCATACCTTGTGTTGAAACTTAATTAATTATAATAGGGGTAATGAGGATCAAACATTATACCATTTGGTCAAAGTGGCTCTGGTATTAATGGAGGGTGATTTAGCCTGACCTCATAGCATGGGTACACGTGGGCATGACCTTGCTCAAGCGGTTACTCAGCGTGACAGCACAACAGGCACCACTGCAACTCGGTGGGAAAGTCACACTGAGTTCAGTCCGACAAATCGGCAGGATAGACCACTCGTCGGGAGCCGCTTAGCCCGCACCTCCTCCCCGGGGCTAAGGTACTCCAAGTCGCCTCCGAGTTCGAAGCCCCCTGACCTCTCCTAATATCTGAGCTCCTCCCAGTGGACCTCAGGCCACTCTCAGACAAGAACACACCGATTCGCTGATAGGTACCTCGAGGTGAAGACACCTCGGGCTAGATAGCTCGGGCTAGACAGCTCGGGTTAGACTGCCACAGGCAGCTCGTCGCTTACAAGATAGCCCGGCACAGGGTAGCTCGCCTTGACGCAGAAGGATCTCCTGCCCAACCATCGTACCCGACAAATCTGGGGACAGCAGCCATGTCCCTCGTCAGACAACGTCGTGCCTATCACCTTTAGAGGGTGCCTTACACCCGACAGGCACGTACCCTGCGGTGATGGCCCCGCACGTGCCACCTCAGCCCTGCCAATAATGGCTGTGGCAGGTTGACAGTGGCGGTTATACCCGCCCTGTCAGAGGCCAAGGGGCCAGAGGCAACAGATTTCTATTATAAGGAGCTTAGTATCAAGGAGGACAGGAATGATCATTATCACCTTCTACACTCGCACTATCTGCACTCTTAGCCTTCATCTTCTCCTTACTTCTCCTACAGAGTACTAACTTAAGCATCGGAGTGTTCCCACCGGGCAAGCCCCTGAGGATTCTTCTTCTTCTTCATCTCAGATATCTTCCAGGAGCCACGTAAGTGCTGGCTAGGAGTGACCGGATTGCGCTACATCAAGTATCATCTCAAATAAGCATTCAATCTAAAAACTTAAGTTGTTAGGTGAGGTCCTTGAATAGGTTGATATTCTCTAACAGAGCTGAATAAATTGAAATTGAATTAACTGAAATTTTAAGAGAAAAAATTGAAAACAATTAAACTAAGTAAAAATCAAAATAACCAAACCAAATCTCTCATTCCATTATTTCAGTTAAAAATAAGTTTCACTAATATAATATTATCCCACAATAAAATTTTATTTGTTAAATTTTTAGATTTAAGAACCAAAATTGATAATTAAAGAAAGCTGAAACCGAAATTTTCGATTTGGCTTTTCAATTTCAACCAGAATATGTTAACCTGATCAACGTGGTTGGATAGAAAAAAGGAGGAATAATTGTGCATGACAATGATGTGGTAGTAGTAGTAGATATAGTAAGGGTTGATTTTTCCTATGGGACTATTTTATATTTTCTTCTTTTCCAAAAGGAAATAGATGGATCAAGTAGCGAAAAAGACCCTACTTGGACCTTCGTGTTTAAGCGAGTTTTAGATTTTAAAATTAACGTGAAAAGTTGTCCCAAATGCAAGAGAGATATCAGGGTTTTCATCAAGTTGTAAGCCAAAAGCCAAATCGAAGACATTTTGTAACAATCGGCCTTCTGCTAGTTTGTGATATGGGATTTTGGTTTATATTTTCTTAATTTAATGAAAAGAAAATAATGTATCCAATAGAAAAAAAAAAAGTAGCGAATATAGCCTTACGTGGACATCCATGTTTAAGTGAGTTATAATTGTTAGAATTAATATGAAACTTTGGTGGACAAATACAAATATGTACAATATAATGATTTTCCACTCTACATATTTGCATTTATACTCCTTTCAAATTGACCTTTTACAAACGAAAGATAGATATCAAGGTTTCAAGCTGTAAGTTGAGTTAATTTTTATCCGGGAAGGTGGTCTTACCCTCGGTCTTGCACCTAGCTAACTCGGGTTATGTCGTGGGTGTACCGGTGAGCACACAGGATAAGCACATTTAATAGAATGTTGATACTTGTCCCTTAATTAATTAAATACCTCCCAGGGCATTTTATTTTATTTTATAATATTTAACACAATACATTAATTAACAACTCACAGTCACAGATTCGAATCCGCATATCTGCTAAGGTAAGACTATCTACCAACTGACCACCACTCAGTTGGTTTCAGCAAAATGATTTAGTGGTTACTCAATGTGCTAACCAAGTGTGTGCATACAAGATCTGGTCTGACCAGCAACCTAGCTAATTAGCATCTTCAACTTGTCGATAAATTGGGTCAAGCCTATGAATTATTTAAATCCATTTTAGTTGCTTAAATTGCAATCAGACATAATTACAAATAATCAATGGGTGCACATTTATTATAATAATTAATCAAAAATCATTATTCAATAATAATTTTTAATTGTTGATTTTTAACTAATTATTATTATAATTAGTATGAATAGTAAATTAATTAATAATTATTATCATAGTAACTATTATTAATTATTCATTATTCAAAATTAATATAATTAATTATTAACAATTCATAATTCATAATTCATAATTATTAATTATTATAATAGTTAGTATTAGTTATAACTTAAATTTTATTAATTATTAATTATTAGTTGTTAATGATTATTAACTATTACATTCTTTAGTATTATTTAATAACCGATAATAATCATTATGATAATTAATTATAAATTATTAGTTAACAATAACTAATTTTTATTATTAATTATTAACTATTCATATCTATTAATTAATTAATAATTTATAAGAATTAATATAACTAATTATTAATTAATTATTATTATTGTTATAGTGATTATTATTTCTTATTAATTATTAAAAATTAGTAATTAATATTAATTTTTTATTTTTTATTTTTATTAACTATTAATTATTATATGTTAATTAATTATTAACTATTAAATTAATTAATAACGAATAATTATTAATAATTATTAAACAATACTGATTATAATTAATTATTAATTAACGTAAATTATTTATTAATAATTATGAATTTTTATTAATTAATTATTAATCATTATAACCATTTTTAATATAATTTTTATTGAATTACATAGACAAACAAAAAAATCTCATATATGGGTTTAAAATGAACATTTGACAAATTTCAAAATTCAAAATTTAGAACATTGCATTCAGAGTTCAGAGGAAAGAAAAGTTCACCAATAGCAATATACCTCTTAATGTAATTATTCCACTTTCAGATGTCAAACTTTAAAGCAAACAAATAGGCCCTAAGAGATTCAATCAAGTGTTATTTCTAAATAATAACCCATTTTAGGGATCATATTATTTGAAATGAGATTTTTTTTTTTCATTTTACATTAGTGGAGGTAACTACCACTAACCTTTTTGGGAATAGAGGTAACTACCATTTGAAGCTTTTTTTTTTTTTTTTTGAGTGGGTAGACACATGTCTAAGGAAGAAGAAATTTTTGTTTGAAAGTGAGAATAACCACCTTTAAGATGCTCTTTCTTGAGAAAATATGATGCCACTTGTACAAGGGAGAAACTCTCATCCCTCTCTCTCTTTATATACATACTAGTTGGGAACTGTGCAATGGACAGGCTTTTGTTAATAGAAATTGAAATAGAATGGACACTACTACATTCTTTAGTCTCAACATGGACATATGGGTATTGACTACAAAGGAGTAACCCATACATGTTTCCCCCCTGATTATTCTCATTTTCCTTTTGTGTTCCTTTAATAAAATATATATTTTACCAAAAATTACCTATTAACTCAACCTTGTATATTGTAGTTCAAAAATGGGTCAAAGGACCCATTAATGTCATCATTTTCACCAGAATTGAGAAAGATTACATAGCTCTGTTTGGCTGCACTGCAATTTTATTTGCACTAGTACAAATGTATGGGAGTGAAAATGAGAAAAATGCAAATTTTGATTTAATTTTATTTTGGATTTTACTTTATTCTGCTCCCAACTATATTTTACTTCATTTGTATCGCAACCAAACAAAGTAAGATGAAATTTAAAACAAAAATAAATCAAAATTCACACCCAAATCATTTGCACTACCATAGTTTTGCATGAGTGCAAATTTATTTGCACTGCAACCAAACATAGCAGGATTACATACATGCCTAAATTTCTTAAATTGATAAGAAAGATTCTTCATGGGCTCTGTTCTATTTTAAAATGGTTGTGTTTTAGCCAGATACGTTATACAAGATTCAGCAAAAAATTCCCAGTCTTGATTCGGTAGACAAAAGAATAAAAAGAACTCTTAAATATCATGTATGTTTCCTAGCTCATGAATTTTGGTCCCCTCGTCCCCATATTTACATTAAGTTATAATTTTTAATAAAAATTAATTATATTGAAATGGAGATATTCAATGATTTATTATATTATTAGGCTAAATATTCAATTTTTATTTAAAAGATATTCAATTTTTAACTTATTATTATTATTATTTAAATTATTCTATTTTTGCTCTTTAGCAAAAATATTATTTACTTCACTCAACAAATAAAAGTAGTGTTTTAAAAAATGGCTAAGAGGCTAAATAGTTCTTGCCTCTAAGTAATAGGTCAACGATTCAATTGTGTGAGTTGGACAAGTCAAATTTCTAATTTGTACTTTTTATTTTAGTTTTTAATTTTTTATAAATAAAAGACTAAAAATTGAAATTTTAGGTCAAATATTAAGTTCTTTTTTGTGCAGTGGGGTTGCAAAGATTGCGAAAAGCACCACAAAATAAAAATAAAAAAAGATTGCCTAATTGGACAACTGAGCACAAAATTAAGCCCTCCAAAAGTTTTCAATACATAGCCATTGACCCAATGACTAGGTCAAAAGGGTCAATCATTCAATACCCAGGTTGAACAGGTGTTGACCAAGTTTGTTTTTGGAATCATTGTAGTTTCCTCATGAAATGTGTTGGGGTTTATCAATAAAAATTAATGAGAAAGATGAATTGTCACATAACATAAGAGAATAAGAGAGTCACTTCAATTGAAAAAATGAATGTGGGGACCTATCATTGTTGTTTAGAGTTGAAATACTAAATTTGATGTTTTAAGTAACAACAACAATTTGTATTGATCAACCTAAAATGTTTTTGATTGTGTGACATGGCAACTTACATTTTAAGACTAATTTCTATTGATCAACCCTCAAATGTTTCTCAAAGAAACAACAATGGTACCAAAACAACTCAAACCAATGGTTTTTGGCAAAATAGTGGGTTTTGGGAAACCTGGAACTATAAATAGGCCCGAGACATGATATGAATGGTTCAATCATCCAAATCAATGATGGGTAGAAAACATTTAATAAAACATCATAAAAATTATTGTCCATTTATATTCCATTTGAAAATAATAAAAAATAATTTAGTGAATTATTTAAATAAAATAAAAATAATCATTAATTGTTATTATTGATGAAAATATTTTTATAATATAATAAAAATAAATTAATTAATAAAACATAAGATAAATTAAAAACTACTATCCATTTAAAATACATTTAAAATTAATATAAAACTAATACAAAATTATCTAATAGTTATTAATTTATAACTAACTTCTACTAATTAAAAACCAACTTAATTTTCACTAAAACATAAAAGCTTAATATAATTAATTAAAGTTAGCGAGGATTAATAAAAACAAAAATTTATAAAATTTTATTAATTTTAAATATAATTTAATTAATTTAAAATAAATTTAAATTACATCTAAAATAGGATTAATTATAAATTTGAGTTTGTGAATGCTTGAAACTGAGAGAACTCAAAGGGTTTGAGAGCTAAATCACACATACATTTTCTATTCAAAGGTATGCCTTTATATAGATGTAGATTTCATGGGCTTCACATAAAGCGTTCGAGATCACCGGTCTACCCCGTTTAAAGCAGGCAGGACGAGAGCCAGTTCCGCCAGTGTGGCAACGTGATCCCAGAGGAGTCAGAGATGATAACCTACTCATGAATGAGGTAGCCTGTCACATCGTGTAGGTTGTTAGTTGGGCGTTGATCAGGTCAATGGAGGCAGGGTGCCTCTTATGTCGACTTGACCCCTTCTAGGGTGTTTGTAGGTTGGCTTGTTGAGGTGTGATCGTGGCAATTAAGGCAGGTCTGATGTGTCCAAAGTGCTTCTGAAATAGTTGCCTGCATGGCACTGATGTGTCATACAACGATTCTAGGGTGCCATGCGTGACACATCACTGGAGGGCTAAATCGCCCTTCATCATTGACCATTGCTTAATTGAAATATCATAGAGTTCCTTGTTGGAGAAGATGGGGTCACTGTAACTTTGGAGGAGAAGCTCTGAGGCACGTCTGAAGACACTGTCTTTAGAACGTTATTTGCCCCCACTCATTTGCACTGAATTTGCTGTTGGGTTACAGGCAAATTCGTTCCCAGGATACAACAGAGCCTTGGGCGAGAATCTGCAACCAGCAAAGTTGAAGAGTCTCCGAAGAAACCTTCTGTGAGACTATAGCAGACCGGACTGAGAGAGAGAGAGGGAGTGAATTTCGAAATTGTGTGATTTGGAGTCAGATTCATGCTCCTTAAATAATTTGTGAAGAGGTATGAGGAAAAGGTAGGTGCTGGTTTAGAGAAGGCACCTTGAACAGTCACAATTTCAAACATTGTGACTATTTAAAAAGCAGTTAGTGACTGTTGACTTTGAATTGTGCTTCTTGATCACACCCGATCGAATCGTGATCGTTGATCTCATCAATGGTGATCAACGGTCAGCAACGCACCGAAACCAAAGCCGCCCATCGCGAGCCACGCGAGTGCGAGCAAAGTGCGCCTCTAAAGCGTCTCATTGCGCCGTACACACGCGCGCACACGCGTGTGCGCGCATTGCGCGATATCGGATCCCCATACTCTCCTCTACTAATTCTAAGGAGTGTAAATCAGCTCCTATTGAAATACTGAAAACAAAACTTATAATTTTCCAATGTGGGATAAGTTCAAAATTGGGTTTTGTAAGAGAAAAACTCATTTTTCAATCAAGTGTGCAGGTGCAATTTCTCATGTAATTGACCAATCAAACCCATTGGATTTAATCTCTTATGAGATTAAAATCCAACATTCCTTCCTCAATTTTTCTTAATAAAGCTTGTGCATCGCATAGGTCCCAACCAAGGTTCAAAATTTTGCAATTTATCGGACCGTATCGGCCAATCTACATTGTTCCATATCGGCCGTTATGTATTGTTCCAGTATAAGTTCGATACAAGCAATGCATAGAAATTATCTATAGCGTTCCTTTTCGTATGTATCGATCTATATCGGGCCCTATATTTAGGGCCGAATTACCTCTCATTAATTTTATATTTACTCCTATAGATATGTGCAATTTCTCTCATTAATTAGTTAATTACTCCTATAATTAATGCATAATTTTAAATTTGAATTTCAATTTCAATTTTAGCGCCTAATTGGAATTCTCTTCTCATTAATTTCGTCAATTAATAACCCTCTTTCTCATTAAACTCGTTAATTAATTAGAATTCTCTTGGACATTAGGCTTTAACAACTACAGGTTCACCACTAAGTCATGTCCATTTGCTTGTTATAGGTTTATGCATGTTTATTTTTAAATAAATTTTCTCTTTTTCTTAGTGTATGCTTATCAATAAATGTTAGAGTTAATTATTAAAATTTATCTATTAATAAATATAAAGATAAACTATATTGATTGTTTTGAAACTAATATATATCAATATACATTTTAGTTTTTTTTCTTTGTTTTTTCACGTTTTAATTATTCCATTATTTGTGAATAGTTACTAAGTGTGTCCCAATATCTTGATTCTTGAATTTTATATAAACCATTAAATTACAGTTTTTTTTTTACTTTTAAATAATTTATTTACAATCATATAAAACTTTTAACTATTGTTATTATATATTTTTAGGATTTATTTGAGTTTTTTAGCATATTTATGCGTATCTTGATTTTTCATCCGTATCTATATGTATCCAAAGTGTATCCCGATACATCTCTTAAAATTCTCTGTTTGATACACCTTACGGTTCCGATACTTTAAACCTTGGTCCCAACTAGTATATGAATGCCTATGCTCATACTACACATGCAAAGTGCAAGTTGTTAAGCCCGAAGGAGATGGTATGTTTACTCAACTTGTCTATTTGTATTTAGCTTTTTGGTAATGTTATTTTATTTGATTTTCAAAAAAGATACCCTCATTTTTCTTCTTTTCCTCTTTATAAAGCTTTTATAACTCTCTAAAACGAGTTACAGACAATTGAAGCACTAAAAGGGTCAGGCAAATCATCATGTACATGCCAAGTTATCCTAGAGGGGGATTTTTGGACCATAGGGGAGGTGATGGCTTCCTGGGTCCCCCTGGCTTCACCCTGATGCGGATCAATTATTATTGATAGATTCCCTAGGTTTCTCTTTTCTGTGTTTTTGCTCTTAATATCCCTCTTCTATATTAAAAAAGAAAAGAAAAGAAAAGAAAAACCCGAGAATGAAGACCAGACTTTGATACTGGTTGTTTGGGTTTTCATGGCGCTTTCACTACCTCATTTGGTAGAGTTTTGAAATGATAGTAGATTAGTAGTAGCATCAGCTTCTTATATTACCATCATGTACCATCTATCCTTGATGCCATTGGGATCTACTGCTAGCTTGGTTGTTTATCAATTCATACATAACCAATCAAGAGTGAACACATTGGTATTCCCTATCAATGGGGGCTCACATGTCAGCATACGGAAAACTTGTATGTTTACTTGTGGTTGCCTGGTTGGTTACATATTGGGTGATACACAACCAAGTGAGCCTCAGATTCGGGCTCCCTTGATTCATGATTCAAGTCCGGATCTCCTGCCCATGTTTATCGGAGCCACACATGGAGAACATCTCATCCTCTGCATAGTATTATGCAGGGGGAGATGTTCCCAATTCACGGAGGGTAGTGTATTGTGGGTAGGCGTGGGCAGAGTTCTCGTGGGTAGGTGATCCAGACTTGCATTTCTCAACTGTCCAGACCCATATTTACCAAAAAAAAAAGAAAAAACTGTCCTGACCCACATGATGAATAGTAGTGAATTCACGGGCCGGGCTTCGGACCCAACTTTACACTATCTCAAGTTTGGGCTTTAGGCCGAGCCCATTAGAATTTTGACAAAAGCCAAGCCCGAACCGACCCGTGAATAGGTTAGTAGTGCCGGGCTTCGGGTTAAGGTCTATGCCTGGGCCCAACCCAAAAAATCACTCAACCTTTGAGCCCGAGATTGAAAATTTAAGCCCAACCTATTTTAACATCCACAAATTGTTGATTTTTTTCCATAAAACTACAAATTGTAGATGATGAAACTATAAAATCACTAGCAAATTGTGTTTAATTAAAACAATTGTTTTAGCATAACCATTTTTGTTTATATTTATTGTATAGGACGCTCCATCCAGCACTGATATTAACTGTCCTGACCCATATTTAAAAAAAAAAAAAAAAGAAAAAACTGTCCTGACCCAAATGATAAATAGTAGTGAATTCACTGGCCAGGCTTCGGGCCCAATTTTACAGTCTCGAGTTTGGGCTTCGGACTGGGCCCATTAGAATTTTGACAAAAGCCAAGCCCGAGCCATCCCATGAACAAGTTAGTAGTGAAGATTTAAGCCCGAGCCGGGCTTCGGGCTAAGGTCTATGCGTGAGCCCAACCCAAAAAATCACTCAACTTTTGAGCCCGAGATTGAAAATTTAAGCCCAGCCTATTATAACATCCACAAATTGTTGAATTTTTTCCATAAAACTACAAATTGTAGATGATGAAACTATAAAATCACTAGCAAATTGTTTTTAATTAAAGCAATTGTTTTAGCATAATCATTTTTGTTTATATTTATTGAAGAGGACGCTCCGTCCAGCACTGTTATTAACTGTCCTGACCCATATTTACCAAAAGAAAAAACTGTCCTGACTCACATGATGAATAGTAGTGAATTCACTGGCCGGGCTTCGGTTCAAGCTCATTAAAATTTTGACAAAAGTTAAGCCCGAGTCGACTCATGAACAGGTTAATAGTGAAGATAAAAATATGCTTTCATTGAGATTTGAACTCAAGACCTCCCGCTTACTAAATGGGTGCTCTCACCAACTGAGCTATGAAAACTAACACTTAAAAGTTTTGAGCTGCACTTTGACAATTTCAAATAACTGTCACCCACCCACGCACCAGAACAGCCCAAAATTTTGCACAGACTGGATTTGCAGTTTTTGTCTTTGGGTTGGATTTGGGCTTTTTTACTTTTTGGGTTGGTCCGGACTTAGCCCTTAGGTAATCCGAGCAGAACCCAACTTGAATGCATCAAATTATAATGAAGGCTGGGCTCAAATTGTGAAAATCTGACTTGACTTCGGGCTCGGTTTGGACTAGACCTTAAATCCAAATTTTAAGGTTGGGGTTGAATTGACTATAAACCCGACTCAACCTACCCAACTTGCACCCATGGTATCAGTCAGCATCGGATTTAAAGATTATATATGCCCAGACTTTTGAATCGATCCCATTCAAATTTTAACAAAATCGCATGCCCAAATTGCACCCCTATACAACAAATGCTCTCTTTTTATACTATTTGGTAACTCTACAACGGATGATTCACTTTTAGGGGGGTGCAAAGTTGAGCGGTCAAAACTAGGGGTAAGGTCAACCGAGTCCCAATCATAATAATAATTGGGTGTAAGGCCAAAACCCGGACTGGACGTCAAGCCCAATTTGTCCAATGTAGGTTCAGGCTTGGCCCATCAAAAAATAAAAAACCTAAAGTCTTAGTACTAGGCCCAGCCCAATGACTATAAATTCAAGCCCAGCCCGTGTAAATCAGTAGGCTGAGTCAATCTAAGCTCAGACCACAAATCTGGCCTGCCGAAATTGCACCCCTATTCAATCAAAGCTCGAATTGGATTCAGGCTCGGGCAGAGCTTGGGTTGGTTATGCGCAAGTTTCAGCATAAAAAATGACAAAAATCTTTAAGCCCAAACCTAATTCATGGATCAAAGACTTAAACTCAGCCCTATCAAATCTAATTTAAGAATCATAAGTGCTTTCATTGAGATTTGAACTCAAGACCTCCCGCTTACTAAAAGGGTGCTCTAACCAACTGAGCTATGAAAGCTAACATTATGGATGTTTAAACAAGTTTTTAATGTTAAAAGAAATATCACCTACAACATCACCACCAAAGTGAAAGGTGAATGCTGATTGGGCCAAGACTTGTTAACGTAAGTGAACAATTGTAATTTGTGGGTAGCCAAACAAGTGGATGACAATCCAATTTTGATAATTAGCGCTTCAACGTGGTGCATTTAAGTCATGAAATCCGATTTAAAGATTTTACATTTCATTGGACCCGAACTTTTAAGTCAAATTCATTAAAATTTTAACAAAATCCCAACTTGAGTTTGCCCAAGTTGCACCCCTACCCAATAAATGGCCCATCCAAAAAATAAGAAACCTAAGGTTTTGGAACCAGGCCTAGCCCAAGGATGATAAATTTAAGTTCAGCCCATGTAAAATTGCAAAGAGTCAACCTAGGCTTAAATCGCAGATTGGACCCACCAAAATTGTACCCCTATTCACTTTAGGTGGTTGTTGATATAAATATCAGGACCAATCATGTGAGAAATTAAACAATCTGTATCATACATGTAGTGGCAATATTGTTTTCTTTTTTAGGGTCGAAATCAAAATCCTTCGAAATCAGAAGTGGAATGGTCTATTCCCATAGTCTGTTTGATTCAGACAGGAATGAAAATGAGAATTGGAATTAAAAAGAATGGGATTTCATTCCTAAGGGAGGGGTAGGAAATGGTCATTCCCTCAAATGGAGGAACACCATTCTAGCAGGAATGAAAATGGAATTCCAATTCCACCCAATCAAACAGTTAGAACCGAAAATAACCCATTACAATTCCGCTTCCAAACCCCTATTTCCACAAACCAAACGGGATCTTATTTCTTTTTCTTTTTTGTTAGATAGGCTTTTTAGTACACCAGAGAACATGCAAAATAACCTCTCATTCATCATTCAAAAGTAGATTAAAATCCTATTCTCAGTGTATGTTAGATAAATCCATCTGTTTACAAATATAAATAAGAAAAAGATGAAGGCTAATAAAAATACAATTGTCACATCATGCTCTGATGCTGAAAATTGAGGCCATTACAATTGGGCAGGACTTTCTGCATAAGGTATAGGGTCCATTTGGGAGGGTGTGAAGCCTGGTTGAGCTGCTTGAACCATTAAAACCAGTCTGATTGGCTTCAAAAAGTCCATTTGGAGATTCTGTTGAGGTTTACTTGATTAGTATAGATGTATTTTCCCTATATTTATATATGTTCTCTAGGTAATACAAAATGCCATGACTCATGAGGGCAAGAAGATACAAATCTATTGGGTGTTGGACGTATGGGGTTCATTTAGGGGTGGATTCAACCCGAGCCAAGTCAAATAGTACTAGGCTCGAGACCAGTTCGCCAAAATATTACAAGGTTCGAGTTCGGCTTGAGCTAGAACCTTGAGCTCAAGCTTGGCTCGAGTAAAAAATTCGTAAGCTCGAGGTCGGCTTAACTTGAACTTGATTTAAGAAAAAATGTTTTATAAAAATAAAAAATTATATATAAAAATATTTTTTATTTGATATTTAAAAAATTAAGAATTATAATATTTTTATTATATATATTACTCTATGTATGTGTGTATATATATATTCAAGCTCGGCTTGTTTATTAACCGAGCCCATAAATTGGAGTTCACGAGCCGAATTCGAATAGCTCATAAATAACTCAGCTTGTGGCCACCCCTAGGTTCATTGTAGTCTTACGGAGCTTTACTGCTTGCATCTTCACTGAAATACAATTAAGAACAAATTAAGAAAGTGAATGATAGTATGGTTCAGTTTGGAAGGAGTATAAATACAAATATGTAGAGTGCACTCTATATATAAATGCATACAAAATACAAGGTTTTACATTACATATTTGTATTTATACTCTATCAAAACTGAGCCTATGTGAAAATCATATGTTATGGGAATGAATTATGAGCAACAACGGTCAATGCATGCATGACACTTTATAACCCTGGGTTCTAATTTATGACATCAGCTAAGGATTTTCTATACCTTACGATTCTCGCGGGCTAGTATAAATGAAAACAGAAATCAATTTAACTTGGGACCCTTGGTGCAACTTGATCTTGATACACCCTAAGGCTCAGTTTGGAAAGAGTATAAGTACAAATATGTATGGTACAAATGCATATAAAATATAAGGTTTTGCACTCTACATATTTGTATTTGTAGTCCTTTCAAATTAAGCCTATATTTTTCATCGGTTGAGCCTAGATTTTTTATCTTTGGGCTGGGCACAAACCATTTCTTTTTCCATTTATTAGGTTGAGTTTGAGCCAAACCCTTGCGTTAGAGCCCTGGACTGACCCATCAATGCATTGCCTGATCTTTTGCATATACAATACTACAATAGGAATGTATTTTGTAGGTGTGCAACTTGGGTTGGTTTAAGTTAACAATTTACACTATCCCAGGCTCAAGCTTTGGGTTGGACCATTAAAATTTTGACAAAATCCCAATCCTAACCCTCTAAGCTTGCACTCCTATGTATTATATTTGAATGGTGATTTCCTCTGTTCCCTTACAGACGGATCTATGTTGAAGTCAATGTGGGCAATTCTCCCCACTGAGATTGGAAAATTTGAAAAAAAAAACATAATTATGAAACTTATGAATAAATTTAATTTTTCTTTTTATAATTGCCCCCACTCAAATAAAATAGGAGGGGTCAAGTAAAATTATCTTTTTTGAAATGAGGTCCTTTTTTTAGATATGAATAATTAAGAAATAACGAAAAAAAAATATACAAGAATGATACCCGTGTCCTTATCCCACGTGAACCAAATTATGAGGTTTGAGCTTAGGGTTTTAACTTTTATCTTTTTTTCTACTTTCCTTTTCTTTCTTTTGTATTTTTTCCTCATTTCATATCTTTCAACAACTCAATGCATGCATGGGATGCATGCATGGGGATTAAATTCTTGCTAGAGATAGAAGAACCGTCACTCATGCATAGGATGAACATGCGCTTGAGAGAGGCTGTTCATGACCTTGGGGTTTCACCAAACCAAGGCTCAATCATGATTTATTCAAATGATCCAAATTGATAGATTGCTGAATTCTAAGATTGAAATTTACTGCTTACCCTTTTAACTTGATTTGAAGGCAATTGGGCCAATATTTTAGATAGATTTTAGTTTATAATTTTTAGCTTTCATTAAAATTTTGATTAATTGATCAGATAAGAAGTGCCCAATTTAGTATTGGTAATTGTTTCTTAAATCCTCGTAGGAACGATACTTCACTCACTACTTTATTACTTGAACGGCTAGTGCACTTGCTAGTGTCACAATGAGCCACACATCAAGTTTTTGGCACCGTTGTCGGGGATTTAGAGAAACAATATTAGGAAACATTGAGCATTCTTAATCTGGTCTCATTCAGCATTGCATTCATAGTTGGTTTAATTTGCTTAATTTTTCATTTTTGCTTTGAATGCAACTGTTGTATTACTGTAGTTATGCTTCTTTTCTCTTTAGTAGATTACTTTATTTTCCTTGTTTCAGTTTAATTTTAATAAAAGGAGACCTGTTTTGCTTTCTATCTTGAAGTTATTACCCTCTAAAAGAAAAAAAATCACAAAATCATGAGTGTTGTAGATCTGAGTTGCATTCGGCACTCAAATCTGCTATAGCAGAACTGCATCACTCAACCGAAAAAAAAAAATCTACTTATGTTTCAGCCCTCTATTATTTTTTTTTCTTTCAATACAAAAAGAAAAAAAATTATAGAAAATGAAAAGAAGAAAAAAAAAGAACCATATAAACAAAAGAATGGAAAGTAAGGATTCAGATCATAACTCAGATATGAGTTCAGATCTGAGTTCTGCTGTAGCAGATCTGCAACAGTTCAGGAACTCAGACCTGAACTGATGTAAATTTAAAGGGTAACTGGGGGTTATCATCACCCCAATACACCCTAGAACAAATCTGCTATCTCCCCAAAACAATTGGAAAACATTGGGTAAAGAAATTCAGATCTGAAATCACCCAGATCTGAGTTGGGATTGTGAACAGAGCAGAATGCAGGGCAGACTTTGCAATATTAAATGACTTGTGCTCTGCTCTATCTGAGCTGATTTGGTTGAGGAAAAGTTTATTTATTTTGAGAATTTCTTTTGATGCCTCAATAGATTTAATGCAAAGCGGCACTTCCACTCAATTTTTCTATTTCAGTTATTACTTCTGCTATTGCAAATCTGCAACAGTTCAGATCTGAGTTCAGATGAACTCAGACCTGAACTGATGCAATTTTGAGGGGAATTGAGTATCATCACCACCCTAATTCACCCTAGGGGACTTATGGGGTTCCCCTAAAAGAACTTTTGGTAAGCAACATCTGAAGAAATTTAGATCTGAATTGATTCAAATCCGAATTGCAGTTGAGGACTGAACCAGAACTTTGAATTTTTTTTCTCTGCTCTATGCACTTATAACCAAGGTAATGTATCTGAGGAGATGTATGATTAAATGGTGATGTGCAATAGTTCCAATAAGTATATTCAATTCAGACTCCATTTATTATGGTTTGTTAATTGCAGATTTGAACTCAAATAAATTGTATCTGAATTCAGCTGCTACAATTAAGGGATGTAAATAAGATTGTTGGTTTGGATTCCCTTTTTAATAATCAAAATCATTTATGATCTAAAATCAGTGGTTATTTGAATGCTAATAACCATTAATTTCAGTATAAATGATTTCTGTAATTTCAGATCTGAACTCAGATCCAAAGGTGATTGTTCTTAGTAGGTAAGTTTGCAGATCTGATTTCAAGTCTCTGCAATTTATTGAGGCATACAAGACATATAAGTTGGGACTTGAAATAAGAAGTCTTAAACTCTTGAGTTCAGATCGAATTGCATCATAATTCAGACTTATTGATGTTAGGTTTTTTTGTAAGACTGTTATCAAAAGCTAAGACTTCAGGTCTGATTCTATTAAGAGCCTGAAGAGCAGCCTAAAGATACTAAATTCAGCAATTGATTTTAGATCTGATTACAGTAGATGTTAGATATGTTTACTTCTATTTAGTCTAGAATAGTGTGTAATAATATCCATTGCTAATTTATTTAGCTTTCCTTTTCATTAATGATCTACTTCACACTTGAATGCTGGTTTTTAGTGATGGAGCTCTATTTTTCTTGTTTATAAAAAAAAAGAGAGAGAGAGAGAGAAAGAGAGAAGCAAATGACTTTGGTTTGTCTTATTAATTACTTGGCTTTGTAAATTTTTCTTGTATAACTGGTAGATCAGGATTGCTTACATTCTTTTGAATTGTGAATAGCAGTCTTTTTATTATTTGGTTTAAATTATTTTTAGTTAGAACAAAGCTCCTGATCTCTCTTGCAAGTAAATTCTAGGAGAAGAGGCTCCTACCAAAAGAACTCTTGCATATCTGGAAATTAATCTTCAGGATGTCCTCTTTACCCTTCCCTTTACTTGGAATTTCTCTTGTTGGTTTTATTGTGATCCCCTAACACTAGGAACATTGAGGACAATGTTCATCTTAAGTGTGGGGGAGTGAGCCTGAGGCTAGGGTATGGGGGCTGAAATCATGCACCTCATTCACCCCAACACACATATGCAGGCAATGACATAACCAAAAAGACTGGAACCCCTCAAGTTCATTACTATTTATTTGATGGTTTTTAAGAAGGAATTCAATGAGTTGAGGGAGACTAATGTACTTGTTATGTTTTTATTCTTGTGAATGACCCAATTTGATATATGCATGAGAAAAGGGGAGCTGAATATGCTTTTCAGCATGACTAGCCCTAACTATCTTCATGTGTATGGAAGCCCTTGATTTCATGGTTAATGGTCAAGAGAGCTAGTGCACATCTGAAGTGCTGATTCTTGAGGTTCAATAATTGCAAAGAAGGACAAAAGCCCAAATTGACTCTGCTATTTTGAGCTGAATAGTAAAACTAGCAACTCAGAACATGAGTCCTATTTACCTACCTCAAGCAAGTGACCAGTGTGAGATGGAGCATAAGATGCACTCACACCAAAAAAAAAAAAAAAAAAAAAAGAGAAAGAAAAGTGTGTGAGATGGAGCATAAAATGCACTCACACCGAAAAAAAGAAGAAGAAAAGGGTGAGATGGAGCATAAGATGCACTCACCTTAGAAATAAGTAATTGTGGTGACAACTGAGGTTCAAAGGGGCACTCTAAAGTTGAACTCTCGTTAAGATTTAGTTACAGATGTGAAACTTAGTGAAATTTGATTATTAACCTTGACAATTAAGGAGTTGATTTATATATGAATTAGGAGTGAAGGCTAGACTATGATGAAATTCATATTCTCCTTTCCTTGGATCTTATACATATGTTAAATGGTAATTTACAAGAATAAGAGTTGAGCACTTACAAAAGTTCCCCGACTACTCAATGCATTTCTATCTTAAAAAGTTCACCAGGTAAATGGTGAGAACAGAAGGGGGGGAATGTTCAATTTATGGTTGATGTCTTTGCTTGAGGACAAGCAAAAGCTTAAGTGTGGGGGTATTTGATGAACTTACAATTTATCTATAATTTTTTAGGACTTTAGCATGGATTTTTATGCCAGTATTATTAATTTTTGCCTTAATTTAGCTTAATGCTAAAAATAAGTTTCAGGGATAATAATCCAAGAAAATGAAGGAAAAAGGCAAGAAAAGAAGGTTCAAAAAGACCAATTTCAGCCCAGCCCGATTGTGGAAGCAAGAGAGAGCACTTCAGCTCAAGAAGAGCAAGCGGATTCCTTGAGAAAACCCAAGAAAAGAAAACCTAGCTAAGAGTAGAATTCGACCCATCAAAGAAGGCCCATTTTCAGCCCAAAAGAGCAGTTCAAAGCATAGCTATCATGTGCTAAGAGAGAATTTAAGTGTAGCCCAAATAGCAGCCCTTAAGAGGCTTTCAAGAGAGCTCTAGAAAGTTCAAGAAAGGGGTGTAATACACCCCATTCTAGAGGCTTCAAGAAGGGGCAAGAGCCCCTTTGAAAAACTATATAAGGAGGCCTCTAGGAGGGGGGAGAGGTGTTCAATTGCTTGAGAGGAAGGCTCTCCCACTCTTAGAGGTTCGGCCACCTTGAGAGAAGAGAAGAGAAGAAGGCTAGCCGCAAGGAAGAAGAAGAAGAAGGGCTGAAGGAAGTTCAAGACAAGCAAGTTAGAAGAGAAGGTGAGTTCGGAATTGGGGTTTGTGATTCAAAGATCTTTTGTAATAAATCAATTATAGTTTCATTCTCTTCTGATTTGAATTCAATTTCTTTGTTATATTTTCTTTCTTCTTTCTCCTTCTTCCATTCTTCCTTGATGTATTTCAGCTTGTAAAATTTCAGTTTAGCAATCAAATTCTTTTTGATTCATTCGAATGGTTATGAATTGTACTTGAAGTTTCTTGAATAGGAGTTGAATTGTAGATTAATTCGGCCAATTAACCTTCAAAACTCAGATCTGAATTCTCAGATCTGAGATTGCAAGACCTGAATTGCTTGAAAGAGAATTCAGATCTGCAAATTTCCGATTAGCCGAATGGATCTAAAGCTTGGAATTCCTAGAGTACTTGAGAAAGACTCTAGGAATTCAGATCTACTATTCAAGAACTGAATTGAGTGCAAGGTTAGAGATAACTTGCACAATTCAGTAGGTGATCAATTCAGATTTGAATTGATGCCTTAGAAGTGTTTGAAGAAATGCATGCATGGGGATTAGATTCTTGCTAGAGATAGAAGAACTGTCACTCGTGCATAGGATGAACATGTGCTTGAGAGAGGCTGTTCATGACCTTAGGGTTTCACCAAACCAAGGCTCAATCATGATTTATTCAAATGATCCAAATTAATAGATTGCTGAATTTTGAGATTGAAATTTACTGCTTACCCTTCTAAACTGATTTGAAGGCAATTGGGCCAATATTTTAGATAGATTTTAGTTTATAATTTTTAGTTTTCATTAAAATTTTGATTTATTGATCAGATAAGAAGTGTCCAATTTAGTATTGGTAATTGTTTCCTAAATCCTCGTGGGAACGATACTTCACTCACTACTATATTACTTGAACGGCTAGTGCATTTGCTAGTGTCACAATGAGCCACATATCACTGGATAAGGACACAAGAGATACACTCCAATCGTGGGCGGAGCTCGGCTTCGACTACAAGGACTTCATTGCCGAGAAGAAACTCATTGAGGCTGGTCTGAGTCCCAGTAGGTCGCTTTGTCTTAGAGTTAGTATTTTTCTCTTTGGTAGTCATTATTTTCTTCTTAGTAGCACCACTGATGTCGAACTCTGTTGCAGGTCCTATGGAGCGTCTTAGTGCCGAAAAGCTTTTCAGAAAAATGAAGGGGCGAAAGAAGCAAGCTGCTAAGAGAGCTCGTATTGAATCTTCGTGGGCTGCTACTCCTGAGCCCGCGCAGCCCGCTCAAGTTCCTCTGGTGATTAACTTGGAGGAGTCGGAGATCCCTCCTCCTCGAGAGCCCGAAACCACTGCGGAGCCTGCTACTGTGGAGCCCGCTCCCGAGATGACTGTTACCTTGTCTGGGAGCGGAGAGGCAACCCGGAGTGTCCTGAACCCCAAGTACAGCCTCCGAAAGAGCAAGGGGGCTATCTATGCCGAGGAGGTCTCTAACTGGGCCGAGCTAACGCCTGCTCAGCTCGGAGCTCGGGCAGCTACTCATTCCATGGTGGTAAGTCTCGTTACACTTTAATTTTTTGCGATTTGTTGCCTTACTGGTGCTAACTGGAATTCTTTTGGTAAGTGAACTCCGTCGTCCACGCTCTCACTCTCCAATCCGATAGGAACTTGAAGCGAGCTCTAGCTGCTGAAGACTCTGCTCGCGAAGCTCATACCGATCTGAAGCTAGCTCGCAGTCAGATCCACCGTCTGGAGAGCGATGCTATCGCTTAGAAAAATTATATTCAAAAGTTGATGTCGGAGAAGGAGGAGTTGCAGCGCGTAAAGGAGGGGCTTCTACATGAGAAGGAGGAGTTTTTGCGTGAGAAGGAAGAGTTGCTGCTTAAGGTGAAGAACCTTGAGTCGGACAAGGAGGCCCTGGACAGCCAAGTAGAGAACCTGGAGGCTGATGTCAAGGAATGGACTGATATCCTCATTGGTGCCCTGGAGGAGGCCAAGGTCAAAGCCATCTAGGACTACGTCAAGTCAGAGGAGTTCGACTCGGTGATGGTGGAGGCCTACCGCAAAGGCTTCAAACTCAGCAGGTGGCTGATCAAACGTGAGTTCCCGCAGCTTGAGGTGAGCGTGATCACCACCTCACGGATCACTGGAGATGTAGCCCGCGAAGCCGCCGAAGACCCGGACTCAGAGGAGGAGGGCGAAGACGTTGAAGAGGCTACCACCACCGACCAGGTCGGCACTCCTGCAGATACTCCGAGCAAGAAGGATGAACCCCTTGCGTAGTTCTAAAAGTTTGTATTTTAAGCCTGCGAGCTCAGTTTTTCTTCTCTTTCTTCTTTTGTACCGAACTCCATGTAATGATGTGTATTTTGTAATGAAAGATACTTTTTTTTGCTAAGTGTTTGTGCAATTTACCTTTTTGTTGAAGTGATTGACTTACCCCGAGCTGTCAAGCTATCGAGCTAAATTCCCAAAGTGGGGATTTCTCACTGCTGTCACCCCGAACTGTCTCCCAGTACTTAGTAGGGGAGATCTTATTAGGTACACCGAGGTGAGTGACATAGTAGGGTATATGCCCGACCTGTCTGCACCTGGGTTAAGTGGGTGTCGGTTTTCCTCGCCGAGTTCAACCTGTTATACACCAGGGCGGGCTATGCATCCTAGGGTTTGTACCCGAGCTGCCTGCGCCTTGGGCGTTAGAAATACTTAGCCTATGCCGTTGATGCAACTAGGCCTTATGTAGTGTCGAGGTCTTTCATTAGCTCGGTGCTTTAGCCCTTAGGCTGGGGGAGCGACTTGTAGTCCACTCCAGGAGTTCACCCATGCCGAAGAGGCGACTGGGTTTTATAGTGCCGAGGTCTTTCTTTACCTCGGCGTTTGAGCCCTTAGGCTGGGGGAGTGACTTGTAGTCCACTCAGTTCGGTAATTATAGGTAATATTGTTTTAATTTGACAATATTCCATGCTTGAGGTACATGTTTCCCTTCTAGGGTTTCGAGCTCATACGTTCCTTCCCCGAGTACCCGCTTTACTCGGTAGGGTCCTTCCCAATTTGGGACGAGCTTACCAACACCGGGCTCAGGTACCATAACTTTGCGAAGGACCAAGTCTTCGACGCGGAGGTTCCGCTTCTTGACCCTGGCATTATAGTACTGAGCCACTCTCTGCTAGTAGGCCGCGGTCCTAATGTATGCAAGATCCCGTACCTCGTCAAGTAGGTCAAGGTTGGTGCATAGCTCGTCCTTTTTTGCTTTGTCATCAGATGCTTCATGGCGTAGCGTGGGGACCTCGATTTCGGCAGGGATCACTGCCTCGGTGCCGTAAGTGAGGTTGAAGGGGGTCTCGCCTGTTGTGGTCTTCACTGTGGTTCGGTAAGCCCTTAGTACATTGGGCAGCTCGTCGACCCACAGTCCCTTAGCTCGGCCCAGGCGTGCCTTCAATCCGTGGAGAATGGCTCTGTTTGTGACTTCCGCTTGGTCGTTCGCTTGAGGGTGCGCTACCGAGGTAAAATTTTGTTGTATACCCATACCTTTGCACTAGTTCTAGAACCTAATGTCCTCAAACTGCTTGCCGTTGTTGGAGACGAGTACTTGTTGTAACCCGAAATGGCACACTATACTCTTCCAGAAGAAGTTCTGCACGTTTCGTGCTGTGATCATCGTGAGAGGTTCAGCCTCTACCCACTTAGTGAAATAATCAACTACTACCACTAAAAACCTCATTTGTCCTGTTGCTGGTGGAAGTGGTTCGAGTATATCAATCCCCCACTGTGCGAAGGGCCACGGGCTGGTGAGGTACTTTAGGTCGGCGGTAGGCTGGTGGTGGATGTTGGCGTGCTTTTGACACTTATTGAACTTTCTAACGAGTTTGATTGCATCTGCCTTCATCGTTAGCCAGTAATACCCCTGTTGTAGTGCTTTCTGGGCGAGAGCCATGCCCCCCAACTGTCCACCGCACAGGCCCTCATGAGTGTCATGGAGTACGAGCTCGACCTCGGAAGGTCGCAAGCATCGCAACTGTCCACCGCACAGGCCCTCTTTGGTACAACCGTTTGTCTATCATGACATAATTGGCTGCCTGACGCTCTACCCTTCTAGTAGCATTACGATCTGCAAGGAGGGTCCCGTGTAGCAGGTAGCTCGTGAGCGGATCAATCTAGCTCGGCTCTGCTTGTATGACAGGACCGACCTCCTCTTCCCCCCCAAGAATGCTAGGCCGAGGCAAGTTCTCTTTGTACATGGTTCTGATGGTATTATCACTTGTGCTGGCTAACCGGGATAGGGCATTGGCCTCAACATTCTCGGATCTCGTGATTTGCATGATGAAGTGGGACTGGAAGTTGAGCAGAGCCTCTCTAACTTTGGCTAAGTAGGCGACCATGGTTGGTTCGCGAGCTTCATATTCGCCTGTGACTTGGTTGACCACAAGCTGGGAGTCACTGCAGATGACGATATGCTTGGCTCTCACTTCATTTGCTAGGGCCAGCACTGCTATTAATGCCTCGTACTTTGCTTCATTGTTGGACGCAACGAACTCAAAGTGTAGCGCATACTCCAGTTTCACACCGCTAGGCCCTATAAAACGATTCCAACCCTGCTACCCTGCTGATTTGACGAGCCATCAATGTGAAGGATCCAGGGCTCCTCATCCCAGTTTGGGTTCGATCTAATTAGGAGAGAAGCCGCACTGGTTGTTCCCTCTTGGTGCTCGGGCACATCCGGCCTGGGGACTTCAGTGCTGAAAGTGCATTCTGCGACAAAGTCAACCAAGGCTTGGGCCTTGATAGTAGTTCGCGGTTTGTAATGGAGGTCGTATTCGCTGAGTTCGGTGGCCCACTTCGTCAACCTACTGGAGACCTTGGGCTTGAGCAAGACTTGCCGCAGAGGCTTATTGGTAAGGACGACAATTGTATGAGCTTGGAAGTACGGGCGGAGCTTCCGAGCTGCAATAACAAGAGCGTACGCCAACTTCTCGATCTCCAGATACCTCGTCTCTGCCCCCTGCAACACTTTGCTAACATAGTAGATAGGTTGTTGGACCCGATCTACTTCTTTTATTAGTACCGAGCTGACCACCTCGTCACTTGCGGATAGGTACAGCTCCAAAACATCACCCTCCTCGGGTTGGGTTAAAACTGGGATACTGGCGAGGTACCATTTGAGCTCGTTGAAAAAGAGCTGGCACTCATCAATCCATTCAAAGTCTTTGCTTTTAATAGACTTAAAGAAGGGCAGACAACGATCTTCCAATCTGGACATGAAGCGGCTCAGAGCAGCTACGCGACCATTCAGCCTCTGAACCTCCTTCGATTTCCGGGGTGGTCTCATATCTAAGATAGCCTTAATTTTATCCGGGTTTGCCTCAATGCCACGCCGGTTAACGATGTACCCTAGGAATTTACCTGAGGTGACACCGAAAACACATTTGTTCGGGTTTAATTTCATGTTAAATTTACGCAAGATTTCAAAGACAGAATGTAAATCTTTTATTAAGTCACTTGAAAACTGAGTTTTGATGACCATGTCGTGTACATAGCATTCTACTTTCTTGCCGATCAACGGCTCAAACACTTTGTTTACAAGTCTTTGAAAAGTGGCCTTGGCATTCTTCAGCCCAAAGGGCAAGACCTTGTAACAGTACAGGCCTAGCTCAGTTATGAAGGTTGCTTTCTCTTCATCGGTAGGGTCCATTCTGATCTGGTTGTAGCCCGAATAGGCTTCCAAGAAGCTCAACAACTCATGCCCTGAGGCCGCATTCACCAAATGGTCGATCTTGGGGAGTGGGAAGCAGTCCTTTGGGCAAGCTCGGTTCAGGTTGGTATAATCGACGCACATGCGCCATTTACCGTTAGCCTTTTTTACCAAAACGGGGTTGGCTACCTAGCTCGGGTAATGGACTTCCATTATAAAATTGGCTGCGAGGAGCTTCCCGACCTCCTCATCAATTGCTCTCCAGCGCTCTGGGGCTAGGTTGTGTTTCTTCTGTCTAACAGGCCTAATAGTTGAGATCGTAGAGGCTCCTCGACTGAAGCGCCGATCTGGAGGGTCCGAGCTGGGTCCTCTGTTGAAGTTGGCACGGGAACAGTTTCTTCGGTAGGCGCAGCTCGTTCTTCGCAAGGCTCCGTAGGTCGCTCCAGCTCGAGGTCTTCCGCCACCTTGGCTTTTCCTTTGAGAGCGGAAACGTAGCATTTACGAGACTCGAGTTGATCGCCTCGCACTACCCCAACTCCGAAGTCCGTGGAGAACTTCATCGCCAAATAATAGGTGGAGACCACCACACGCAGAGCATGGGTGATGGGCCGACCTATTATGACGTTGTACAGGGAGGGAGTTGCGACCACCAAAAAGTTGTGGTTGAGCCTCACTATGCTAGGCCAGGTGCCAACCTCCACAGGTACAGTGATTCTTCCTAAGGGCCTGACTTTCTCTCCGTTCAAGCCCACCAAGGGAGTACTCGCGGGCTTGAGGTTGCTCTCTTGGAGCTGAAGCTTGTCGAACGCAGCTTTGAAGAGAATGTTTGCTGAGCTGCCGGAGTCGATGAGGACGCGCCTTACCTCTTCACGATGAGCATGTCATCATGGGGGTAGTGGACCCCGCGCACGTCATCTTTAGTGAAAAGGATCGGTTCTTCTACCCTTGGTCGCTTCGGGGGGTTTTGCTCTTCCCTTCCGATCTCCCAAGCCGAGGTCTGAGCCACGGCCGAGGTGCAACCCGCGACAATCGATCCTCCTGTGATCATGTATATGGTCCCCCGAACTAGCCTCTCTTCGGGAGGCTGCCTTTGTGGCTGCTCACCTGGTCTGCTACTGGACTTGGGAGCATCTCTAACTTACTCCCCTTGCCGACCTGTTTTGTTGTCATTTTGTACAAAATTTCTTAAATATCCGCGATTGATGAGCTCCTCTATCTCATCGCAGAGGTTCTTACAACTTTCGGTGCTATGGCCGTGATCTTTATGAAAATTACAATACAAATTTTTATTTCTAACACTCAGGTCCCCTCTCAGCCGAGGCGGCCACTTCACATACGGGGCGTCCTTGATCGCCATGAGGATCTCGGCCCGCTTTGCGTTCAGAGGTGTATAGTCCATCCTTTCTGCTTGGGGAGCTCGGAAAGGCAGACCTGGCCTTCCTCCCCGAGCTGGGTCTTTCTTCTTCTTGCTGTCTCTATGAGTTGAGGACTCAGCTTCCCTTTTCCTCTTTTCAGGCACATTTTCATTCTTCTGGTTAATCTCCTCATCTGTCCCTATGAACTGGTCTGCGAGCTTGAGGAACTCGATTACGGTTTTTGGCTGGTTGACAACTACATGCCACTTGAACTCCTTATGTGTTATGCCTCTCTTGGCTGCTGCGAGCTGCACTACGGGGTCCAGGTGTGGTATCTGTAGACAAGCGTCATTAAACCGCTTGATGTAGCTATGGATAGACTCCCCTCCCCTCTGGACTATGCCGAGGAGGCTTTTCTAGGGTTCTCAGGCATCTTTTGCTGGTGACGAAGTGGGAAGTGAAGACCTACACGAACTGCGCCCAACTTTTTATTGTCCTGGGTGCAAGGTTCCTGTACCATGTGCGGGCTACCCCTTTGAAGGTGGTAGAGAAGGCCACGCACATGCAGGTCTCACTTGCCCTTGCCAAGTGCATCTGCGACTGAAAGGCATCTACGTGATCATTCGGGTTGAACGGTCCATCATATTTGTCCAGGGGAGGTAATTTGAAGTCCTTGGGCATTGGGACGACCAAGAGTTCAGGAGACAGAGGAGACGGTATAGAGAGGAGCGGAGTGGCTTTCACTTCGCCCGAGCTTACCTCTTCTTTTCCTTTGAGTTCGAGCAAGTGGTGTGTTGCAGTTCGGCGAGCTCGGCGATGTCTTCGTTGCTTTCTTGCGGGCTCTGCATTAGTGCTGCTCGCTTCTGTGTTGTTAGGAACAGTCTTCGCGGGGAGCGGTTCAGATTGCTGGTGATGGCTACGGGCAGAGGTCCCTTGTGTGGAATCCATGGCTAGGACCTCAAACTGGTTCTCAACGAGCGGGAGTTCAAACTCCGAGAGCCGAGGTGATGCGGGTCTGGCAGGCTGGGACCCTCCCGACCTGACTGCGCACGGGGAGGCAGGGGTAACTGGTCTTGAGCGGATGAGACTTGACTCTTGAGCGGATTCTGGGTCTGTGAGGTCTCTCCCCGGCGAGAAGGATGGCTTGTCCGAAGTGCTTTTAGCTCGGGACACTTCCGGCTCGGGAGTATTTTAGTTCGGAGTGCTTCTTACTTGGAAGAATCGAAGCTCGGGGTAATTGGAGAATTATCTTGTAGCGAGCTGCCACGTTGGACCTTAGCGGAGTTGTTGTGCTGAGTTGTCTCTTATGCTGAGTCATGTCCACGTGTCCTTATGAACTCCCCGCACTGGGTCAGGACCCCTAGCACGGGGAGTGGGGGGCAATAAATTATTAAGCAATAATGATTATATTTAATTATTAATTAACATAAATTATTTATTGATAATTATGAATTTTTATTAATTAATTATTAATCATTATAACCATTTTTAATATTTTTTTGAGTGGGTTGACACATGTCCAGAAATTTTTGTTTGAAAGTGAGAATAACCACCTTTAAGATGCTCTTTCTTGAGAAAATATGATGCCACTTGTACAAGGGAGAAACTCTCTTCCCTCTCTCTCTTTATATAAATATTAGTAGGGAATTGTGCAATGGACATGCTTTTGTTAATAGAAATTGATATAGAAGGGACACTACTACATTCTTTAGTCTCAACATGGCCATACGGGTATTGACTACAAAGGAGTAACCCATACATTATTCTCATTTTCCTTTGTGTTCCTTTAATAAAATATATATTTTACCAAAAAATTACATATTAACTCAACCTTGTATATTGTAGTTCAAAAATGGGTCAAAGGACCTATTAATGTCATCATTTTCATCAGAATTGAGAAAGGTTGCATAGCTCTGTTTGGTTGCACTGCAATTTTATTTGCACTAGTACAAATGTATGAGAGTGCAAATGAGAAAAATGTAAATTTTGATTTAATTTTATTTTGGGTTTTACTCTATTCTGCTCCCAGCCTTATTTTACTTCATTTGTATCACAACCAAACAAAATAAGATGAAATTTGAAACAAAAATAAATCAAAATTCACACCCAAATCATTTGCACTACCATAGTTTTGCATGAGTGTAAATTTATTTGCACTGCAACCAAACATAGCAGGATTAAAACCATGCCTAAATTTCTTAAATTGATAAGAAAGATTCTTCATGGGTTCTGTTCTATTTTAAAATGGTTGTGTTTTAGCCACATACATTATACAAGATTCAGCAAATAACTCCCAATCTTGATTCGGTAGACAAAAGAATGTGGGCATCAAACCGGTCTAAATCAAATTAGTTTTCAATGGCTTGAACTCTTAAATATCATGCTGTTCACCAAAAAAAAAAAAAGAACTCTTAAATATCATGTATGTTTCCTAGCTCATGAATTTGGGTCCCCTCGGCCCCATCGATACTGGCATCCCTACCATGTTCTATTGCATTTGGTAAATGCCTTAACTATTGATAATTCATTAACTTTATCTATATTTATATCCATTTCAATTTAATTATAATTTTTAGATAAATTAGATATATTTACATTAAATTATAATTTTTAATAAAAATTAATTATATTGAAATGGAGATATTCAATGATTTATTGTATTATTAGGCTAAATATTCAATTTTTTATTTAAAATATATTCAATTGTAAACTTATTATTATTATTATTATTTAAATTATTCTATTTTTGCTCTTTTGCAAAAATATTATTTATTTCACTCAATAAATAAAAGTAGTGTTTCAAAAAATGGCCAAGAGGCTAAATTGTTCTTGCCTCTAAGTAATAGGTCAACGATTCAGTTGTGTGAGTTGGACAAGTCAAATTTCTAATTTGTACTTTTTATTGTAGTTTTTAATTTTTTTATAAATAAAAGACTAAAAATCAAAATTTGATGTCAAATATTAAGTTCTTTTTTGTGCAGAGCACAAAGTTAAGCCCTCCAAAAGTTTTCAATACATAGTCATTGACCCAATGACTAGGTCAAAAGGGTTAATCATTCAACTACCCAGGTTGAACAGGTGTTGACCAAATTTGCTTTTGGAATCATTGTAGTTTCCTCATTAAATGTTTTGGGGTTTATTAAAAAAATTTAATGAGAAAGATGAATTGTCACATAACATAAGAGAATAAGAGAGTCACTTCAATTGAAAAAATGAATGTGGGGACCTATAATTGTTGTTTAGAGTTGAAACACTAAATTTGATGTTTCAAGTAACAACAACAATTTGTATTGATCAACCTAAAATGTTTTTGATTGTGTGACATGGCAACTTATATTTTAAGACTAATTTCTATTGATCAACCCCCAAATGTTTCTCAAAGAAACAACAATGGTACCAAAACAACTCAAACCAATGGTTTTTGGCAAAATAGTGGGTTTTGGAAAACCTGGAATTATAAATAGGCCCGAGACATGATATGAATGGTTCAATCATCCAAGTCAATGATGGGTAGAAAAAACATTTAATAAAACATCATAAAAATTATTGTCCATTTATATTCCATTTGAAAATAATAAAAAATAATTTAGTGAATTACTTAAATAAAATAAAAACGATCATTAATTGTTATTGTTGATGAAAATATATTTATAATATAATAAAAATAAATTAATTAATAAAACCTAAGATAAATTGAAACTACTATCCATTTAAAATAAATTTAAAATTAATATAAAACTAATACAAAATTATCTAACAGTTATTAATTTATAACTTCTACTAATTAAAACCAACTTAATTTTCACTAAAATATAAAAGCTTAATATAATTAATTAAACTTAGCAAGGATTAATAAAAACAAAAATTTATAAAATTTTATTAATTTTAAATATAATTTAATTAATTTAAAATAAATTTAAATTACATAAAAAATATGATAAATTATAAAATTGAGTTTGAGAGCTAAATCACACATACATTTTCTATTCAAAGGGATGCCTTTATACAGATGTAGATTTCATGGGCTTCACATAAAGCATTCGAGATCACCGGCCTGCCCCATTTAGAGCAGGTAGGACGAGAGCCAGTTCTGTCAGTGTGGCAACGTGATCTCAGAAGAGTCAGAGACAATAACCCACTCGTGAATGAGGTAGCCTATCACAACGTGTAGGTTGCCAATTGGGCGTTGATCAGGTCAATGGAGGTAGGGTGCCTCTTACGCTGACTTGACCCCTTCTAGGGTGTTTGTAGGTTGGCTTGTTGAGGTGGGATTGAGGCAATTAAGGCAGGTTTGATGTGTCCGAAGTGCTTCTGAAATAGTTGCCTGCATGGCACTGATGTGTCATACAACGGTTTTAGGGTGCCATGTGTCACATAACTGAAGGGCTAAATCGCCCTTCATCATTGACCATTTCTTAATTGAAATATCAGAGTTCCTTCCTCAATTTTTCTTAATAAAGCCCGTGCATCGCACAGGTCCCAACCAAGGTTCAAAATTTTGCAACGTATCAGACCGTATCGGTTGATCTGTATTGTTCCATATCAATAGATACATATTGTTCCCATATAAGTCCGATACAGGGAATACATAGAAATTATCTATAGCATTCCTTTTCGTATGTATCAGTCTGTATTGGGCCCTATATTTAGGGCCAAATTACCTCTCATTAATTTTATATTTATTCCTATAGTTATGTGCAGTTTCTCTTTCATTAATTAGTTAATTACTCCTATAATTAATGCATAATTTTAAATTTCAATTTCAATTTTAGCGCCTAATTGGAATTCTCTTCTCATTAATTTCGTTAATTAATAACCCTCTTTCTCATTAAATTCATTAATTAATTGGAATTCTCTTGGACATTAGGCTTTAACAACTAGAGGTTCACCACTAAGTCATGCCCATTTGCTTGTTATAGGTTTATGCATGTTTATTTTTAAATAATTTTTCTCTTTTTCTTAGTGTATGCTTATCAATAAATGTTAGAGTTAATTATTAAAATTTATGTATTAATAAATATGAAGATAAATTATATTGATTGTTTCGAAACTAATATATATCAATATACATTTTAGTTTTTTTTTGTTTTTTCACGTTTTAGTTATTCCATTATTTGTGAATAGTTACTAAGTGTCCCAATATCTTGATTCTTGAATTTTATATAGACCATTAAGTTACAGTTTTTTTTTTAAATAATTTATTTACAATCATATAAAACTTGTAACTATTGTTATTATATATTTTTAAGATTTATTTGAGCTTTTCAGTATATTTATGCGTATGTTGATTTTTCTTTCGTATCTATATGTATCCAAAGTGTATCCCGATACGTCTCTTAAAATTATCTTTTTGTACACCTTATGTTTCCGATATTTTAAACCTTGGTCCCAACTAGTATATGAATGCCTATGCTCATACTACAGTTCGTATCTATATGTTTCTTAAAACAATAACATAAGAAACATGTTCTTGTTTGTGTATGTGTTTTGTTTTCAGAACTGAAACCAAAATCATGTTCTTAAGTCCAGTTTTAATAACATGTTTTCCTTTGATTATTTATTACCATGTTCCATAAATGATATAATTTCTATATTATAAAATTGTTTTTATTTTAAAAAACAATATTTTATTGGTTCCAACGCCGGATTACGTCTACACTTTTCATGTCACAGCCTGCAGTAGTTGGCCTGGTCAATTCAACGCTGGGCTACATTGCTCATTTCAAGGCCGAGGCTGGGCATTATATATTAATTTTTACTTTTGTCCGATATATTCTTTATGAGCTTTTGCTTTGTTGGTTTTGAATCTTTTGATTAATGATTTAATGTCATTGAGAGCCATAAGTCAATAAATGAGGATCCGTTTGGTTTGTAGTTGAAATCAGAGTTGGAATCGAAATTTTTTAGATTCAAAATCAGAATGGTTTATTTCTCCAATCTGTTTAGTTCAAATAAGAATAGGAATAAAAATCAAATGGAATGAGATTTCACTCCCAGGGGAGGGGTAGGGAATGACCAATCCTTCAAATGGGGAAATGTCATTCTAACAGGAATGAGAATGGAATTCTGATTCCGCCCAAATAAATAGTTGGAATCGGAATATCCCATTCTGATTCCGATTCCAAACCCCTTATTCCTATGAACCAAATGGGGCCTGGTTCTTTTTTCTTCCCACTGTTTTATAGATCTGAAAGAAAGAATAGTTTCTTGTTATTTCTTTTTTTTTAGGGTGTTTGATTCCGTGGGCGTTTATTCAATAAACGCTGCCATATAGGCACCACTTCAACAGATTCTCTCTCTTGCTCTTCCGTATGCATAAAAATAATAAAAGTGGATTTCAGTTTTTGTGCACGCTAACCGTTTATGGAAGTTATTTTTTTAAAGCTTCCACAAACTGTCAGGCATTTTTTCACTATTATGCTGATGTAGAGCCTAGTGCACCTAATTATCATAAACGATAATTCTATGCACCAACTCGGAATTGACATTAATTCTGAGCTGATACTACCGGACAGTACTTTGAGCTTTTTGACCCTGGGCTGATCGGGCATTCTTTCATAATTAAATGTGCAGTTATGATAACAGATGATGACAAATGTTATTGGTCTTAATGTCGCTACCTAGATAGTTTCGACAGCCTGTTGACTGTTCAATTTAATCCGATGGCCTAGTCTTTCTTTTGGCAGTTTCAGTTTCAATAGTAGCAACTGGGTTGTGGATTCTGGAATAAGTGGATCTAAATCACAAATCCAACATAATTCTAAAGAATTTTAACGCTAAACAATAATATTTTATATATGTAAATATATGTGTAACTGAATTGGATGAGGTCCCAATGGATTAAATCAAGCAATATCCAGATTTGATCTAATTAATCAATGGATCAATATTTTCTGATCTGCTTATGGATAAATGAATACCTGAATGTAACCTAAATGAATCGGATTCAAATTTGATTCAAATTATCTCTGATCCATTTAGAGCCTAATTTGGGGGTGGCAATTGGGTGGGTTGGTGCTGGTATATTTTAAAAGTCTTAATGATAGTTTGAAACTGTCTTTTGACTGAAATATATTAATTTTGTATTTATTTGTTCTCTAATTGTAAGGAAAATTAATAATTTGATCAACTATTTTTTTTCATTCAAATTACTTTCATTAAGTCTTATATTTAAGATATTAACTCCTATTAATATTAATTAAATCCTAGCCTTTTTGTCTCTCTAATTATAATTTAAAATATTACATTTATTCTTAGTTCACTCTCATTAAATCTTATATTTAGGATTCGCCCAATTCAGATCCACTGCTAACACTCGTAACTCCATTACATCCAGTTTGGCGATTCCCAAGTTCCAACTATATGGCTCTCTTCCACTCATCAAACTCCCACCTCCAATCTTCAAACTTAGTTCTTATTCTGTTCCATATTTTCTTATTCTTCCCATTCTTTATCGTCTCTGCAACACCATTTATCCTTCAACTATCCCAATTTTCCATCGGATAAGGCAGACGAACTAGAATTTCAGGGACATGCCTACCGCTCCCCTTCGAATACACTTGCACTCACCCAAGGAGAAGTTGACAAACCTTTTAATTGCAGTGCCGGTCGAGTCATATATAACAAACCCATTCGCCTCTGGGACAATGCCACCAACAACCTCACAGACTTCACCACCCATTTCTCCTTTTCCCTTTCCTTTGATAAGGATTCTAAATATATACCGGGCGACGGATTCACCTTCTTCCTTGCTCCCAATTCCTCCCTCCCTCCTCTTCCAACTGCTGATACTAATGTCATTGCTTCTTCGTCAGGTCAATTCCTTGGTCTTTTTGACAATAAGACTGGAACCAATGCAGGTGAGAATCAAGCTGTTGCAGTAGAGTTTGATACATACTCAAATGATGGAAAAGACCCAAAATATCGTCATGTAGGTATTGACGTTAATGCAATCATATCTGTTAAAGAAGTTCAATGGAATATTAGTGGAACAAACGAGGTGAAAGGCGATGCTCAGGTCAGTTATAATTCTAGCACAAAAGACTTGAGTGTTTTCTTGATATATGTTGACGGAGCGAAGGGAAGTGAGACCCTTAGCCTCTCCTATAGGGTAGATTTGAGAAATAAATTGCCGGAATGGGTTAATATTGGCTTCTCTGCTTCAACAGGATGGAGTTTCGAATTCCATAGTATTCTCTCCTGGAATTTCAGTTCAAGCTTGGAGATAAGAAATTCTTCAAGCTTGCTGATTAGCAACAATTCAAAGCCAAACAAGAGTTTGGTGGTGGGGTTGGTTGTTGGTACAAGTGCCTTGATTGGTTGTTTGGTTATGATTTTGCTAGTCCTGAAAAAGAAAAGGAATAGGTCGCCCGATGCCTCAATGGACGAAGATTTTGAAAGGGAAACGGGACCCCAGAAGTTCTCATATGGCGAATTGGTACGTGCAACAAATAATTTCAATGCGGAAATGAAGCTTGGAGAGGGAGGATTTGGAGGAGTTTATAGGGGTTTCTTGAGTGATCGTAAGTTGGATATAGCTGTCAAAAGAATTTCTGAAGGATCTAAGCAAGGGATAAAAGAATACAAGGCAGAGGTAAAGATCATCAGTCAGCTAAGGCACAGGCATTTGGTGAAACTTGTTGGTTGGTGCCACAAACAGAGAGAACTCCTCCTGGTGTATGAGTTCATGCCCAATGGTAGCCTTGATTCTCATCTCTTCAAAGATAAAACCTTGTTGACCTGGAAGGTCAGGTACAATATTGCTCTTGGCTTGGCCTCTTCTCTGCTCTATAATAGAGGTACCCACCCATACCTTGTGCTGAAATTTAATCAATTATAATAGAGGTAATGAGGATCAAACACTAGGCCATTTGATCAAAGTAGCTCTGGTACCATCTCAAATAAGCATTCAACCTAAAAGCTTAGGCTATTAGATGAAGTCCTTGAATAGGTTGATATTCTCTAACAGAACTAAATAAATTGAAATTGAAATAACTAAAATTTTAAGAGAAAAATTCGACAACAAATAAACTAAGTAAAATCCAAAATAACCAAACCAAATTTCTCATTCCATTTTTTCAGTTAAAAATAAGTTTCACTAATATAATATTATCCCACAATAAAATTTTGTTAATTAAATTTTTAGATTTAAGAACCAAAGTTGATAACTAAAGAAAGCTGAAACCGAAATTTTCGATTTGGCTTTTCAATTTCACCCAGAATATGTTAACCTGATCAACGTAGTTGGATAGAAAAAAGGAAGAACAATTGTGCATGACAATGATGTGGTAGTAGTAGTAGTAGATATAGTAAGGGTTGATTTTTCCTATGGGACTATTTTAGATTTTCTTCTTTTCCAAAAGGAAATAGATGGATCAAGTAGCGAAAAAGACCCTACTTGGAAATTCGTGTTTAAGCAAGTTTTAGATTTTAAAATTAACGTGAAAAGTTGTCCCAAATGCTAGAGAGATATCAGGGTTTTCATCAAGTTGTAAGCCAAAAGCCAAATCGAAGACATTTTGTAACAATCGACCTTCTGCTAGTTTGTGATATGGGATTTTGCTTTATATTTCTTATTTTAATGAAAAGAAAATAATGTATCCAATAGAAAAAAAAAAGTAGCCAATATAGCCTTACTTGGACATCCATGTTTAAGTGTGTTATAATTGTTAGAATTAATATGAAACTTTGGCAGATAAATGCAAATACATATAAAATATAAGATTTTGCACTCTACATATTTGCATTTGTACTCCTTCCAAATTGACCTTTTACAAACGAAAGATAGTTATCAAGGTTTCAAGTTGCAAGTTGAAAGCCAAATGCAAGACTTGTCACTACTGCATTAGATGTATAACATAACGATGTTATGTAAGATGAGGTGGATGAACAGAAAATGAGTGTTCTAATGAGTTAGATGAGCTGAGTTTGATTGGACGACTTATACATACAGATGGTCAGAAGCCCCTAGGGGTGTAAATTGGACAGGTTAGGCTGGGTTTAAGCTCAATCCAGGCCCAATTTGGGCAAGCTAGGTTGGGTTTAAGTTCAATCCGAATCTCACTTGAATTGAAATTTAATGCACGTAGATTGGTCTACCAATTCACACTAAAATTTAATGTAAATGTATATATATATATATATGTGTATCTATGTATACATATGTGTATAATTTATCAAAAGATAATATGCATATATGTATATACATAGGCAGGCTGGGCTTGGGTTAAAATAAGATAGGGTCGAGCTCAGGCCACCTAAGGGCGAGGCCTTGAAATATTTGGACCCAAACACAACCCAAAAACCAAAAATCTAATCCCAATTAACCCGTATAAAATTACAAGCTAGGTCAATCAGGTTCATGTTGGGCCCAACCAAGTTACACCCCTAGACGCCCCAGGTGGATCCCCAAAGCAGCCCATTGGTCATACCACAGAATGCTGCTGTTCTATGGGTTTGACTAATCGATCATTGACAGACTAGTACTCAACTTGATCGAAGTGCATCGGATTGAAACTGAATAGACAAAATGATATACCTTATAATATTGCATGAGCTAATGGAATTGCTAATCAAAGATATGTTAGAGAATTAATCAATTAAACATAAAAATGTTCAACTTGGGAGCAATTATATTAATTTCTTCAGAGAGAAACAGTAGAGCTGATATACAATAATGCATTTTATCGCGTCTTCAGTACTTAAGTTAATTTTTATTCTGGAAGGTAGTGTTACCCTCGGTCGGTGTCTTGCCCTTCCGCTTGCTTCTATACGCGCGAAAGAAAACAATGATCAACTTGCACCTGGCTAACTCGGGTTAAGTCGTGGGAGTACCGGTGAGCACACTCGATAAGCACATTTAATAGAATGTTGATACTTGTCCCTTAATTAATTAAATACCTCTCAGGGCATTTTATACATATTTCTAGGACATCTTTCAGAAAAATGATTTTCTTTTATTTTTAATATTTAATACAATACATTAATTAATAACTCACAGTCACAGATTCGAATCCATCTGCTAAGATAAGACTATCTACCAACTGACCACCACTCAGTCGGTTTCAGCAAAATGATTTAGTGGTTACTCAATGTGCTAACTAAGTGTGTGCATACAAGATCTGGTCTGACCAGCAACCTAGCAAATTAGCATCTTCAACTTCTCGATAATTTGGGTCAAGCCGTTGAATTATTTAAATCCATTTTAGTTGCTTAAATTGCAATCAGACATATAATCAATGGGTGCACATTTGTATTGCTTTCAATATTCTAGAGAAATTAATACAGATGTATAGACCAAAAGCTTGAAAGAAACGTCTTCTTGGAAATAATAACAACTTGTTGCAATATATGGGAGGCAATAAACAAACAAATTTTAAAAAATATAAGCAACCTATTCAAATTCAGCCTTAACAAGGGACATTAACCACATACAATCGGTGTGGATTGGTCTTTGAGTGCCAGATTAATCAAGATATTGAAATTTTAATGCATACTAACGATGGAGACTTTGTTGTTGCTCAAGGAACGGAAAGATCGTTAACAAATAGCAGAAAAAGCTTTGGCAGGAAAAAAGAATAAAGTAGAAGAAAAGCTAGCTATGCCTTGCCTTAGTCAGAGAATTACAAACTGCAATATAATGGAGGTCAAATTAAGCGACCATTAATTTGATTCAGGTCAAATTAAGCAACCATTAATTTGCTTTTAGTTTGTTGACCTGTTCGATCAAATTGCAGCAGCAAGTAAATAGATCTACTGGGCGATAGCTCACAAACTTGCACATTAAAACTGTCATGCATAGAGAAAGTCAGAAAGCCATGTACTATGGATGCTGTATATCCGAACTTCTGATGTACTCTTTCCGCTTTGCTTATGAATATATCTTAATTTCTTAGAAATATTAATAATAATAATAATAATAAATATTATAATTAAAAGTTAATTAATAATTAATTAATACTTATTATTTTAATAATTAATCATTAACATTATTCAATGTTCACTTATTACTATTGATACAGCGCAATCCGGGCACTCTTACCTGGCAAAGAGTCGGCTCCTATCTGGCAACGGACGGCACCTGAGAAGAAGATGGTGAAGAATTCCCAGGGGATTACCCGGTGGGAATACTCCGACGATCAAGTTAGACTACTTGAAATAGTGGTGAGTAATGCAAAGGAAGCTAAGAGCGTAGGTCGCGCTAAATCAATAATGGTCTCTAGTTAATTTCATATACCTTTTCCTTTCGTCTGGGGGCTTTTAAATACGGGCGTTCCTTGCTAAGGTGGGCATAACCGCCATTGGATATTTGTCACAGCCGTTATTGGACAGGGTTGCGCAGGCGATCATTGCAGAGTACTGCCTTACCGGGTGAGTGACACGTCTCGCGAGGGCAGGCACGCCCCCATCTGTTGAGAGAGACCTGGGTGCAGTCTGCCGAATTGACAGGGACTGCGCCATCTGTCAGGGAACGCGGAGCAGTCTGTCAGGTACGGTCTTGTCAGTGGAAGCTTCTCGAGGGCACCGTGTCTCTCGTTAGCGAGCTATCTCGTGGCGAGATTTTAGGAGTGTTTCGGGATATTTTTCGAGACTGTCTTTGGGGGTAACTCTTCTGCTGGAGCAAGCTGATCACCCAAGCTCACGAGCTGAAGTGATCTTGGAGTATTCCTTTCTAGTAGCTTGGGGGAGCTCGAGCTTGCGCGGTAGCGAGCTCTCCCGTCAGCGAGCTAAGGCACAGCGAGTTGTCCCACGAGCTCACTACTTAGTCGCAGTCAAGGTGTGCGTTGGATTGCTGCTCATGCTAAATCATATCCACGTGTCATCCTTTCAAGGAGTCGGGTCAAATCACCCTCCATCAATTGCCCCCCACTCCTCGGGCTAAGAGTGATACCTTAGCGCGAGGTGTTCATGGAGTGTGACGGGTTGATTTGACCGAAATTCAAACTTTGATTGATTGCTCTTATTAAATGCGTGCGCGGGAGCTAGGGGTTTCTGACTTTTCGAATATCGAGACACACGCTAAAGCATTTCCTAATTCCGGATATCGTGCAGCCGTCATCACATCAATTATGGGAGACGTGCAACCAATCACGTTTCGGTTTCCAGAGTCGTGTGGTCAGCTTGGCTGCGAACCGTCAGATATGTCTCAATCTGGGCCGTCGATTCAAAGGCACGGTGGTTCTCTTCTCTCTCTCTTTATATACATACTAGTAGGGAATTGTACAATGGACATGCTTTTGTTTATAGAAATTGAAATAGAAGGGACACTACTACATTCTTTAGTCTCAACATGGCCATATGGGTATTGACTACAAAGAAGTAACCCATACATGTTTCCCCCCTGATTATTCTCATTTTCCTTTTGTGTTCCTTTAATAAAATATATATTTTACCAAAAAATAACCTATTAATTCAACCTTGTATATTGTAGTTCAAAAATGGGTCAAAGGACCTATTAATGTCATCATTTTCACCAGAATTGAGAAAGATTACATAGCTCTGTTTGGTTGCACTACAATTTTATTTGCAGTAGTACAAATGTATGGGAGTGGAAATGAGAAAAATGCAATTTTTTATTTAATTTTATTTTGGATTTTACTTTATTCTGCTCCCAGCCTTATTTTACTTCATTTGTATTGCAACCAAACAAAGTAAGATAAAATTTGAAACAAAAATAAATCAAAATTCACACCCAAATCATTTGCACTACCATAGTTTTGCATGTGTGTAAATTTATTTGCATTGCAACCAAACATAGCAGGATTACATCCATGCCTAAATTTCTTAAATTGATAAGAAAGATTCTTCATGGGTTCAGTTCTATTTTAAAATGGTTGTGTTTTAGCCACATACTTTATACAAGATTCAGCAAATAATTCCCAATCTTGATTCGGTAGATAAAAGAATGTGGGCATCAAACCGGTCTAAATAAAATCAGTTTTCAATAGCTTGAACTCTTAAATATCATGCTGTTCACCAAAAAAAAGAACTCTTAAATATCATGTATGTTTCCTAGCTCATGAATTTGGGTCCCCTCGGCCCCATCGATAGTGGCATCCCTACCATGTTCTATTGCATTGGATAAATGCCTTAACTATTGATAATTCATTAACTTTATCTATATTTATATCCTTCCAATTTAATTATAATTTTTAGATAAATTAGATATATTTATATTAAATTATAATTTTTAATAAAAATTAATTATATTAAAATAGAGATATTCAATTTTTGTTCAAAAGATATTCAATTTTTAACTTATTATTATTATTATTATTATTATTTAAATCATTATTTAAATTATTCTATTTTTGCTCTTCAGCAAAAATATTATTTACTTCACTCAACAAATGAAAGTAGTGTTTTAAAAATTGAAATTTGAGGTCAAATATTAAGTTCTTTTTTGTACAGTGGGGTTGCAAAGATTGCGAAAGGTACCCAAAATAAAAATAAAAAAGATTACCTAATTGGACAACTGAGCACAAAGTTAAGCCCTCCAAAAGTTTTCAATACATTGTCATTGATCCAATGACAAGGTTAAAAGGGTCAATCATTCAACTACCCAGATTGAACAGGTGCTGACCAAGTTTGTGTTTGGAATCATTGTAGTTTCTTCATGAAATGCTTTGGGGTTTATCAATAAAAATTAATGAGAAAGATGAATTGTCACATAACATAAGAGAATAAGAGAGTCATTTCAATTGAAAAAATGAATGTGGGGACCTATCATTGTTGTTTAGAGTTGAAACACTAAATTTGATGTTTCAAGTAACAACAACAATTTGTATTGATCAACCTAAAATGTTTTTGATTGTGTGACATGGCAACTTATATTTTAAGACTAATTTCTATTGATCAACCCCCAAATGTTTCTCAAAGAAACAACAATGGTACCAAACACAACTCAAACCAATGTTTTTTGGCAAAATAGTGGGTTTTGGGAAACCTGGAATTATAAATAGGCCCGAGACATAATATGAATGGTTCAATCATCCAAGTCAATGATGGGTAGAAAACATTTAATAAAACATCATAAAAATTATTGTCCTTTTATATTCCATTTGAAAATAATAAAAAATAATGAATCATAGTAAAAATAATTTAGTGAATTACTTAAATAAAATAAAAATTATCATTAATTGTTACTATTGATGAAAATATTTTTATAATATAATAAAAATAAGACAAATTAATATAAAACTAATACAAAATTATCTAATAGTTATTAATTTATAACTAACTTCTACTAATTAAAAATCAACTTAATTTTCACTAAATCACGCATACATTTTCTATTCAAAGGGATGCCTTTATATAGATGTAGATTTCATGGGCTTCACATAAAGCATTTGAAGTCAACGGTCTGCCCCATTTAGAACAAGCAAGACGAGAGCCAGTTCCGTCAGTGTGACAACATAATCACAGAGGAGTCAGAGACGATAACCCACTTGTGAATGAGGTACCCTGTCACATCGTATAGGTTGTTAGTTGGGTGTTGATCAGGTCAGTGGAGGCAGGGTGCCTCTTACGCCGACCTGACCCCTTCCATGGTGTTTGTAGGTTGGCCTATTGCGGTGGGATCGAGGCAATTAAGGCAGTTCTGATGTGTCCGAAGTGCTTCTGAAATAGTTGCCTGCATGGCACTGATGTGTCATACAATGGTTCTAGGGTTCCATGTGTCACACATCACTGGAGGGCTAAATCGCCCTTCATCATTGACCATTGCTTAATTGAATTATCATAGAGTTGCTTCTTCAATTTTTCTTAATAAAGCTCGTGCATCGCACAGGTCCCAACCAAGGTTCAAAATTTCACAGCGTATTAGCCGATACGGCTGATACGTATCATTCCGTATCAGCCGATACGTATTGTTCCAGTATAAGTCTGATAGAGGGAATGCATAGAAATTATCTATAGTGTTCTTTTTCGTATGTATTGGTCTGTATCGGGCTCTATATTTAGGGTCGAATTAACTCTCATTAATTTTATATTTACTCCTATAGTTATGTGCAATTTCTCTCTCATTAATTAGTTAATTACTCCTATAATTAATGCATAATTTTAAATTTGAATTTCAATTTTAGTGCCTAATCGGAATTCTCTTCTCATTAATTTTGCTAATTAATAACTTTGTTTCTCATTAAATTCGTTAATTAATTGGAATTCTCTTGGACATTAGGCTTTAACAACTAGAGGGTCACCACTAGTTGATTCTTGAATTTTATATAGACTATTAAATTACAGTTTTTTTTTTACTTTTAAATAATTTATTTACAATCATATAAAACTTGTAACTATTGTTATTATATATTTTTATGATTTATTTGAGTTTTTAGCATATTTATGCATATCTTGATTTTTCATCCATATCTATATGTATCCAAAGTGTACCCCGATATGTCTCTTAAAATTATCTTTTCGATTCACCTTACATTTCCGATACTTTAAACCTTGGTCCCAACTAGTATATGAATGCCTATGCTCATACTACAGCTGCAAAGTGCAAGTTGTTAAGCCCGGAGGAGATGGTGTGTTTACTCAACTTGTCTATTTGTATTTAGCTTTTTGGTAATGTTATTTTATTTGATTTTCAAAAAAGATACCCTCATTTTTTCTTCTTTTCCTCTTTATAAAGCTTTTATAACTCTCTAAAACGAGTTGAAGACAACTATTCATTTATTTCTGTGCATATTGTATTGTTGATCAAGAAAGTTTGGCCCCTAATTTAAAACTGAGAAGGTCGTAGGACGAGATTGGAGCGCTATGAGTTAAACCAGCCAATGATCTCCTCAATAACGAGATAGAGCCTGACGGGAAAATAAAGAGGATCCTCAAAATATTGAAAAAATAACATGCCCCTCAAGATCAAACCTTTTCTCTGGCTTGCAGTTAAGAATAAACTACCCACCAAGGAAAGAGACTATATAAAAGAGGATACAAAATTGATTCAGAATGTAAATCTTGTGGAATGATTGAGGATATGGCTCATATCCTCCTTAACTACCTAGTGGCCTCCCATGCTTGGAGGATAATAAAAAATCATATCCCCCACAGTATATCCCCGTAGTGTATTCAGAACATTTCCTGATGATGATATTATCGATTCTAGTATTATCATCAAGAAATGTTTCCAATACATGGCGGGGATGTACTGTGGGGCGGAGATGTGAACTCAACTACAGGGCCTCCATAGATACTTAAAAGAAAAAGAAAGATGGCACTCCAAATTTGCAAAGAATTTGTTAAAGCCCAACTCGCCCTAGGCCTATCGGAGGTAAACAAAAAGAAAGTAAATTGGATTAAGTGGTTCCAAAGTGACAATTGAAGTAGTAAAAGGGTGAGGCAAATCATCATGTACATGCCAAGTTACCCTAGAGGGGGATTTTTGGACCATAGGGGAGGTCATGGCTTCCTGGGTCCCCCTGGCTCCGCCCTGATACGGATCTATTATTATTGATAGATTCCCTAGGTTTCTCTTTTCTGTGTTTTTGCTCTTAATATCCCTCTTCTATATCAAAAAAAAAAAAAGAAAAGAAAAACCCGAGAATGAAGACCAGGCTTTGATAATGGTTGTTTGGGTTTTCATGGCGCTTTCACTACCTATTTGGTAGAGTTTTGAAATGATAGTAGATTAGTAGTAGCATCAGCTTCTTATATTACCATCAGTACCATCTATCCTTGACGCCATTGGGATCTACTGCTAGCTTGGTTGTTTATCAATTCATACATAACCAATCAAGAGTATTCCCTATCAATGGGGGCTCACATGTCAGCATACGGAAAACTTATATGTTTACTTGTGATTGCCTGGTTGGTTATATATTGGGTGATACACAGCCAAGTGAGTAGCAGATTCGGGCTCCCTTGATGCATGATACAAGTTTGGATCTCCTGTCTATGTTTATCGGAGCCACACATGGAGAACATCTCATCCTCTGCAAAGTATTATGCAGGGGGAGATGTTCCCAATTCATGGAGGATAGTGTATTGTGGGTTGGCGTGAGCAGAGTTCTCATGGGTAGGTGATCCGAACTCGCATGATACTTATTTGATGGTGAGAATTTTGACCAATCACCCCCTTCAATAAATTTTAGTTAATACCAATTGATTGGTTTCTAAGAGCAAATTATGTATTGCATTTTGTGGAGTTAGGAGCGAATTATGTATGCAAATCGGATAGGTTAGCCTAGGTTTTAGTTCAACCCAGACCCAAACCTAAGAATTGGGATTAAATTATCCAACCCAGTCTCAATCGGTACTGAAATTGATACGCTCAGATGGGCTCAGGCCCAGGCTGATATTAACTGTCCTGACCCATATTTACCAAAAAGAAAAAAAAAAAGAAAAAACTGTCCTGACCCACATGATGAATAGTAGTGAATACACAGGCCGGGCCTTGGGCCCAACTTTACACTGTCTTGAGTTCGAGCTTCAAGCCGGGCTCATTAGAATTTTGACAAAAACCAAACCCAAATCGACCCATGATCAGGTTAATAGTGTCGGGCTTCGGGTTAAGGTCTATGCCTGGGCCCAACCCAAAAAATCACAACTTTTGAGCCCGAGATTGAAAATTTAAGCCCAGCCTATTATAACATCCACAAATTGTTGATTTTTTTCCATAAAACTAAAATTGTAGATGATGAAACTATAAAATCACTAGCAAATTGTGTTTAATTAAAACAATTGTTTTAGCATAATCATTTTTGTTTATATTTATTGAATAGGACGCTCCGTCCATTACTGATATTAACTGTCCTGACCCATATTTACCAAAAAGAAAAAGAAAAAACTGTCCTGACCCACATGATAAATAGTAGTGAATTCACTGGCCGGGCTTCGGGTCCAACTTTACACTGTCTTGAGTTCGGGCTTCGGGCCGAGCCCATTAGAATTTTGACAAAAGCTAAGCCCGAACTAATTCATGAACAGATTAATAGTAAAGATAAAAAAGTGCTTTCATTGAGATTCGAACTCAAGACCTCCCGCTTACTAAACGGGTGCTCTAACCAACTGAGCTATGAAAGCTAACGTTATAAAATTTCGAGCTGCACTTTGACAATTTCAAATAACCGTCACCCACCCACGCACCAGAACAGCCAGAATGGAAGGGGAGAATGCTGATTGGGCGAAGCCTCTGGTTGTTAACCTTTTTTAGAGTGCAATTGTGGGTAGCCAAGCAAGTGGATGACAACCCTGTTTTAACTTTCAATACTCTCGAAAATTGATAATTAGCTCTTCAACATGGTGCATGTAAGTTATGAATTCTATGGCTCGGCAACTATACTTAGGGTGCCATTTACGGGTGCAATTTTGGGCTGAATCCGAATTGATTCAGCCCAAAATTTTACACAGGCTGGATTTGTATTTTCTGTCTTTGGATTGGATTTGGGCTTAAGAAGTTGGGCTTTTTTACTTTTTTGATTGGTCTGGACTTAGTCCTTAGGTAATCCAAGCGAGACCCAATTTGAGTGCATCAAATTATAATGGAGGCTAGGCTCAAATTGTGAAAATCTGACTTGACTTTGAGCTCGGTTTGGGCTAGACCTTAAACCCAAATTTTAAGGTTGGGGTCCCAACCTGTCCAACTTGCACCCATGGTATCAGTCAGCATTGGATTTAAAGATTATATATGCCCAGACTTTTGAATCGATCCCATTCAAATTTTAACAAAATCGCATGCCCAAATTACACCCCTATACAACAAATGCTCTCTTTTTATATTATTTGGTAACTCTACAACGGATGATTCACTTTTAGGGGGAGGGGGTTGCAAATCATGACTTCCATTTTTGTAAGATAGTTTTGGACGAGAGGGCGACGGTGACTTGTACAGCGACGATAATAGCAGATCATGACTTCATGAGATCTCTCATTTCTAAATCTGAGATGTCTTTCCCACAGATCTTTAAACCTGATCTTTCTCTCTCTCTCTCTACTTTCAGGTTTGACATCAATCTCTTCTCCCTCTACATTTTCTCTGTTTTTTTGTTATTTTATTTTTAAAAAATTTTAAATAAGTTATATTAAACCAGGAATCGTTGTACATGATGAACGGTTCAGCAGTCTAAGCATCTGGATCACTAGTTCATTTGACCAATTTTAAAATAACAGTTTAGCACATTCGTTTCCGGGCCAATTGGTCAACCATCCAAATCAACAATGGCTTTAATACCATTGACAAAATAACCTGGGCATCAAACAAGTGTCGACTATTCTCCGTCAAATCACTTTTCAATACTTTGAACTCTTAATAAGATCATTCATGTTTCCTTGCTCAGGAATTTGGGTCCCTCAGTCCCATTGATGGTGGCATTCCCACCATGTTCTGCCGCATTAGGTAAATGCCTTACTGTTGATAAGTCATTAAGTTTATTTTTTAATAATAAATATTGATATAAAGGTGCAAATACCTTTATTGCTTTGAAAAAAAAGGTGCAAATACCTTCCTTCCTTCTGTATTTTAAATGGAAAATATTGATATAAAGCATTATTTTTTAATAATATCAAATTTACCATTAACTATATTCATTTGTATGTAAATTTAGTAAAATACCATAAAAAAATTGCTACCTTTTACTTATCTTTAGCATTTAACCTTACTACGTCTAAAAAGAGTAGAGAGAATTACTCTTATAAAAAGTTTTTAGGTAAAATAAATTAGCAGAGAGTGAAGTTGGAACTTTAGATTGTGTAAGATAACAACTTAACAATGATGTTGATAAGGGTATTTTGATAACTTCAATGTTTTTGTTATTGAAAAGCTAAGGAAAGGATGTATTTGCACTATTTTTCAAAACTATTTTATTTGCTTTTCAAAAAAATCCCCACATTTTTGCTTCTTTTCCTCATGTGAATTCAAAGAAAGAGGGAAGATTTGAAATCTTTCAAAATATTTTAAATTTTCCCTTGTTTCAAACGAAATACAACCTTATGGCGGTCTTCTTTATAAAGCCTTTATAACTCTCTAAAATGACTTCAAACAAACTATTCATTTATTTCTATGCATGTCATATATATTGTTGATCAAGGAAGTTTGGCTCCTGGTTGTATGGGTTTTAGTAGTGCTTTCACTGCCTCATTTGGTAGGAGTTTGGAAATGATTCTAGTGGCATCAGCTTCTTATATTATTACCTTTACCACCGTGTACAATTTAACTTTGATGCCACTCAGGTCTACTAATCACTTGGTTGTGTATCACCTCATACTTAACCAATCGAGAGTGAATATACCAGTTTATTGGTTGTTAAGAGCTCTCTCTCTCTTTGTTTCGAGAGAGGTTTCTTCTCGAGTTTTCTTGAGGTTTTTCTCAATCTCTCTATTCATTGCCTATTTTTTGCTCTAGAAATTCCTTTGGGGTGGTTGCCTCCAAGGAGTCCCTCTATTCTTTTCTTATTGTTTTTTTCTCTTTTTTTGTTCCTTTTCTTCCCTCCTCCCCTGTTTTCATTCTTCGTTCTTCTTCTTGTCTGATTTTCTCCTTTTCTTCCCTCGCCGTTTTCTCTATTCGTTTGTTCACCTCTTTCCCATTGTTCTTTTTTTGCCTCTTTTTGTGCTTTCTTTTCTTTTTGCAAGCATTTTGACAATGGGGGTACTTCTCTTGGATCTTATATTGGGTGATCGGTACTGGTGGGTGTTGCTTTACGTTTTTCCATTCATAGTTAAGCCAGCTCACAATTCTCCAGCAGATGTTGTTCATGATCAGTTCCATTTTCAGTTCTCCGGCGAAGGCAATTGTGGATGGCAGCTATAGTCTTTAGTAGCGGTTTTACTATTTGGGGCTTTGCCGTTTTTTGTGGATCTGCTGCAACCATACTATTATCGACGCTTTGCAATCTCTTTTGGGAACCTCTCTTTCCAGACTCTCTCGCAGTTAGTGGTGGATTGGAGATGTGCTTCTTTATTTCTATTAGTGATTTTACTTCACTTTTGTTTGGTTGCAAAAGTTCTTTATATTCTCCTTCATCCATTTATATATTTTGTTCTTCTTGGGAAATTGTATCTGGGTTTTCTAAATGGCCTTTTTGGCAATTCTCTGTATCAATTTCTTAAATGAATGAAATATGCTTTAAGCCTTAAAAAAATTATGTATTGCATTTTGTGGAGTCAGGAGTGGAAAAGCATGGCATTATAAAATAAGGATAGCCCCAAAGCCTAACCTAAGAATTGGGCCTAGGGCCTTAGCCCAAAGTCAAGCCTAAATTATTCAGCCCAATCTCAGCCAGCACTAAAAGTTTGATGCACTCGAATTGGATTCAGGCTTGGGCAGAGCTTGGGTTGGTTATGCGCAACAGCGCAAGTTCTTTATATTCTCCTTCATCCATTTATATATTTTGTTCTTCTTGGGCAATTGTATCTGGGTTTTCTAATTGGCCTTTTTGGCAATTCTCTGTATCAATTTCCTAAATGAATGAAATATGCTTTAAGCCTTAAAAAAAATTATGTATTGCATTTTGTGGAGTCAGGAGGGGAAAAGCATGGCATTATAAAATAAGGATAGGCCCAAAACCTAACTGATGAGGGTAGATTTGGCCCTCCAATGAAATTGCGACACGTGGCGCCTCGTAACAACTAGGCAAACACCCAGGCAACAACTTACCAAGTTGGTGACCCACCCAGGCACCGGTTCGGCCGGCCTGGCGCGACCTGAGCGCAGCCTGCGCGGCCTGCGCGACCTGGCGCGACCTGAGCAAGGCTTGCGCGACCTGGCCGACCTGGATCAGCCTAGCACATGATCCGACTTAGCCGCCCAGAAGACACCCACCGATAAACTCGGCATACATACCCCACGAGCTCGGTAGCTCACCAAATAGCTCGCCAAAGAGCCAAGCAGCTCGGTAGAGCTCGCCACAAGCAGTTCGGCATAGCTCCCCCGAGCAGCTCGCCACTTGTATGGTAGCTCGGTATAGGAGTAGTTCGGCGTATCCCAGGAAGATCTCCTGCTTGACAACCTGGCCTCGACACGACCCGCCGACTGACACAAGTGCCAGCCTGACGACCTCGAGGAGTTCACCACCGTACCCCGGTTCTGACGGGATGTGACAAGTCTTACCTTTTGGAGGCTTTTCACCCACCTAACCCGTGAAGACTCGGGTATATAAAGACCTCACCCCCCAAAGGATGGGGGATGGAAAAAAGGGAGGTAATCCCTGCTCTCTCTCATTTTTCCCAATATCATCTTCAAAGCTCTCTACAATCAGAGTGCTAACTTAAGCGTCGGAGAGTCCCCGCCGGGAAAATACCCCCGGGTCCTCTGATTCAGTTCTTGCAGGTCTCTCAGCTCTCGCCGTCTACAAAGAGGAGGGAAGAAAGGATGTTCTCGCAGGTCCCTCAGCTCCCGTCGCCTACAAAGGAGAGGAAATCACCTCATGCAGGGGGTAGTCGGGTTGTGCTGCACCAAGGAGCCCCACCGTCTGAGTTGTAGGCCGCGTAGGAGCAGGTCGAATCGCCACCAAGCAGTGCGCCATCATGGAGCTCGCCACCAGGCAGTTCGCCACTAGGGAGCTCGCCACCAGGCAGTTCGCCACTAGGGAGCTCGCCACCAGGCAGTTCGCCACCATGGAGCTCGCCATTAGGCAGTTCACCACCAGGGAGTTCGCCACCAGGGAGCTCGCCACCAGGGAGCTCGCCACCAGGCAGTTCGCCACCAAGTAGCTCATCACCAAGGCACGTCACCACCAGGTCAAATAACGAGGTACTTAGCCAAAAAATTTATACATCACAAAAAATGGTACGTGACCAGAAACGGTTACATCAATTGGCGCCGTCTGTGAGAACACGCTACAAAAAGCTAAGTTCTCATCCTACAAAAGCTAAGTCCTCTTCTCCCAGAAAGCTAAGTCCTCACTTTTTAGAAATTGAAGCTCTCGCTTTATAGTTTACATTTTTTATGAACTCAAAGACTATGCAGGGAGCTAACAGACTAACTTTACTTTCAATTTGGATAAAGCCTCACCAGTCCTCTTTGCAAGGTCCCCCCTACAAAGATGAGTTCTTCGTAGCTTCCGCGGGAGTTGGCGGCCAACAGACTACATAGGCGCCCTTACTGGTTGAGCCTTCCAAGGCTCCCGTGTGAGCTGGCTCCTTAAAGTTAGTAGGGCTGCCCCCAAAGGTCGAGCTCCTAGTAGCTTCTTGTAGGAGTGGGTGACCAGCATTACGAAGCTGATGCAATGCAATCATAGCTCTAAGGTACCTGGTCAGCTCGGCACCTCACAGGTAGCTCGACACCCGGTCAGCCCGACACCTCACTGGTAGCTCGACACCCGGTCAGCCCGACACCTCACTAGTAGCTCGACACCTGGTCAGCTCGGCACCTCACAGGTAGCTTGACACCCGGTCAACCCGACACCTCACTAGTAGCTCGACACCTGAGTCAGCTCGGCACCTCACTGGTAGCTCGACAACTGGTCAGCTCGGTACCTCGCAGGCAGCTTAGCACCTGGTCAGTTCGGCACCTCACAGGTAGCTCGACACCTAGTCAGCTCAGCACCTCACAGGCAAAGCCTACAGGCCACATTATTACTTAAAGACCCAGTCGCCTCTTCGGCACGAAAAATGTCAAAAAAGAGTGGACTATGAGTCACTCCCAAAGCCTATGGGCCACGTTACTACTGAAAATCCCAGTCGCCTCTACGGCATGGGCAACACAACCACTTAAGACCCAGTCGCCTCTCCGGCACGGGCAAAGTCAAAAAAGAGTAGACTACGAGTCACTCCCAAAGCCTACAGGCTACATTACTGCTTAAGACCCGGTCGCCTCTCCGGAACGGGCAAAGTCAAAAGAGAGTAGACTACGAGTCACTCCCAAAGCCTACGGGCTACATTACTGCTTAAGACCCGGTCGCCTCTCCGGCATGGGCAAAGTCAAAAAAGATTAGACTACGAGTCACTCCCAAAGCCTACGGGCCACATTACTGCTTAAAGACCCGGTCGCCTCTCCGGCACGGGCAAAGTCGAAAAACAGTAGACTACGAGTCACTCCCAAAGCCTACGGGCCACATTACTGCTTAATGACCCGATCGCCTCTCCGGCACGGGCAAAAGTCAAAGAAGAGTAGACTATGAGTCACTCCCAAAGCCTACGGGCCATACTATTGCTAAATACCCAGTCGCTTCCTCAGCATGAGCAAAATCATCAGAAGTGAACTATAAGTTGCCCCCAAAGCCTAAAGAGCTACACTACTGAACTGGCGGAGACCTCCTCACATTACTGGCAGCTCGCCACGTATAGGCAGCTCCCAAAGCCTAAGGAATTGGATCAGCACTTACTAGCTCGTCGACTTACGGGCCAAAAGAAGAAATCTACTCCCTTCGCTGAGTTACTCTCAACTCGGGAGTGGGGGGCAACTGATGAGGGCAGATTTGGCACTCCAGGGAAATTGCGACATGTGGCGCCTCGTAACAACTAGGCAAACACCCAGGCAACAACTTACCAAGTTGGTGACCCACCCGGGCACCGGTTCGGCCGGCCTGGCGCGACCTGCACACGGCCTGGCGCGACCTGAGCGCAGCCTGCGTGGCCGGCGCGACCTGGCACGACCTGAGCACGGCCTGCACGGCCTGGCGCGACCTGAGCACAGCCTGCGCGACCTGGTGCGACCTGAGCATGGCCTACGCGACCTGGCCAACCTGGATCAGCCTAGCACATGATCCGACTTAGCCGCCCAGAAGACGCCCACCGATAAACTCGGCATGCATACCCCACGAGCTCGGTAGCTCACCAAAGAGCTCGCCAAAGAGCCAGGCAGCTCGGTATAGCTCGCCACAAGCAGTTCGGCATAGCTCCCCTGGGCAGCTCGCCACTTGTATGGTAGCTCGGTACAAGAGTAGTTCGGCATATCCCAGGAAGATCTCCTACTTGACAACCTGGCCTCAACACGACCCGCCGACTGACACAAGCGCCAGCCTGACGACCACGAGGAGTTCACCATCGTACCCCGGTTCTGACGGGATGTGACAAGTCTTACCTTTTGGAGGCTTTTCACCCACCTAACCCGCGAGGACTCGGGTATATAAAGACCTCACCCCCCAAAAAATGGGGGATGGAAAAAAGGGAGGTAATCCCTGCTCTCTCTCATTTTCCCCAATATCATCTTCAAAGCTCTCTACAATCAGAGTGCTAACATAAGCGTCGGAGAGTCCCCACCGGGAAAATACCCCCGGGTCCTCTGATTCAGTTCTTACAAGTCCCTCAGCTCTCGCCGTCTACAAAGTGGAGGGAAAAAAGGATGTTCTCGCAGGTCCCTCAGCTCCCGTCGCCTACAAAGGAGAGGAAATCACCTCATGCAGGGGGTAGTCGGGTTGTGCTGCACCAAGGAGCCCCACCGTCTGAGTTGCAGGCCGTGTAGGAGCAGGTCGAACGACGGGCTCGCCACCAGGCAGTGCGCCATCATGGAGCTCGCCACTAGGCAGTTCGCCACCATTGAGCTCGCCACCAGGCAGTTCGCCACCATTGAGCTCGCCACCAGGCAGTTCGCCACTAGAGAGCTCGCCACCAGGCAGTTCACCACCATGGAGCTCGCCATTAGACAGTTCGCCACCAGGGAGTTCGCCACCAGGGAGCTCGCCACCAGGGAGCTCGCCACCAGGCAGTTCACCACCAAGTAGCTCATCACCAAGCCACGTCACCACCAGGTCAAATAACGAGGTACTTAGCCAAAAAATTTATACATCACAAAAAATGGTACGTGACCAGAAACGGTTACATCACTAACCTAAGAATTGGGCCTAGGGCCTTAGCCCAAAGTCAAGCCTAAATTATTCAGCCCAATCTCAGCCAGCACTAAAAGTTTGATGCACTCGAATTGGATTCAGGCTTAGGCAGAGCTTGGGTTGGTTATGCGCAACAGCACAAGTTTCAGCATAAAAAATGACCAAATTTTTGAGCCCAAACCTAATTCATGGATCAAAGACTTAAACTCAGCTCTATCAGATCTAATTTAAGAATCATAAGTGCTTTCATTGAGATTTGAGCTCAAGACCTCCCGCTTACTAAACGGGTGCTCTAACCAACTGAGCTATGAAAGCTAACATTATATATGTTTAAGCAATTTTTTAATTTTAAAAGAAATATCACCTGCAACATCACCACCAAAGTGAAAGGCGAATGCTTGATTGGGCCAAGACTTGTTAACGTAAGTGAACAATTGTAATTTGTGGGTAGCCAAGCAAGTCGATGACAATCCAATTTTGATAATTAGCGCTTCAACGTGGTGCATTTAAGTCATGAATTCCGATTTAAAGATTTTACATTTCATTGGACCCAAACTTTTAAGTCAAATTCATTAAAATTTTAACAAAATCCCAACTTGAGTTTGCCCAAGTTGCACCCCTACCCAATAAATGGCCCATCCAGAAAATAAGAAACCTAAGGTTTTGGAACCAGGCCTAGCCCAAGGATGATAAATTTAAGTTCAGCCCATGTAAAATTGCAAAGAATCAACATAGGCTTAAATCGCAGATTGGACCCACCAAAATTGCACCCCTATTCACTTTAGGTTGTTGTTGATATAAATATCGGGACCAATCATGTGAGAAATTAAATAATCTGTATCATACATGTAGTGGCAATATTGTTTTCTTTTTTAGGGTCCGTTTGATTTATAGTTGAAATCAAAATCCTTCAAAATCAGAAGCGGAATGGTCTATTCCCATAGTCTATTTGGTTCAGACAGGAATGAAAATGAAAATTGGAATTAGAAAGAACGGGATTTCATTCCTAAGGGAGGGGCAGGAAATAGTCATTCCCTCAAATGGGGGAACATCATTCCAGCAGGAATAAAAATGGAATTCCAATTCCACCCAATCAAACAGTTAGAACCGAAAATAGCCCATTACAATTCTGATTCCAAACCCCTATTTCCACAAACCAAACGGGATCTTATTTCTTTTTCTTTTTTGTTAGATAGGCTTTTTAGTAAACCAGAGAACATGCAAAATAACCTCTCATTCATCATTCAAAAGAAGATTAAAATCCTATTCTCAGTGTATGTTAGATAAATCCATCTGTTTACAAATATAAATAAGAAAAAGATGAAGGCTAATAGGATCAACACCCAATAGATTTGTATCTTCTTGCCCTCATGAGTCATGGCATTTTGTATAACCTAGAGAACATATATAAATGTAGGGAAAATACATCTATACTAATCAAGTAAACCTCAATAGAATCTCCAAATGGACTTTCTGAAGCCAATCAGACTGGTTTTAATGGTTCAAGCAGCTCAACCAGGCTTCACACCCTCCCAAATGGACCCTATACCTTATGCAGAAAGTCCTGCCCAATTGTAATGGCCTCAATTTTCAGCATCAGAGCATGATGTGACAATTGTATTTTTAGATATCACTGGACGTATGGGGTTCATTTAGGGGTGGATTCAAGCCGAGCCAAGTCAAATAGTACGAGGTTCGAGACCAGTTCGCCAAAGTACTACTTGGTTCGAGTTCGGTTTGAGATAGAACCTTGAGCTCAAGCTTGTCTCGAGTCAAAAATTCGTAAGCTCGAGGTTGGCTTAACTTGAACTTGATTTAAGAAAAAATGTTTTATAAAAATAAAAAATTATATATAAAAAATATTTTTTATTTGATATTTAAAAAATTAAGAATTATAATATTTTTATTATATATATTACTCTATGTATGTGTGTAAATATATATTCAAGCTCGGCTTGTTTATTAACCGAGTCCATAAATTGGAGTTCACAAACCGAACTCGAATACCTCATGAATAACTCAGCTTGTGGCCACCCCTAGGTTCATTATAGTCTTACGGAGCTTTATTGCTTGCATCTTCACTGAAATGCAATTAAGAACAAATTAAGAAAGCGAATGATAGTATGGTTCAATTTGGAAGGAGTATAAATAGAAATATGTAGAGTGCACTCTATATATAAATGCATACAAAATACAAGGTTTTACATTACATATTTGTATTTATACTCCTTCCAAACTGAGCCTATGTGAAAATCATATGTTATGGGAATGAATTATGAACAACAACTGTCAATGCGTGCATGACACTTTATGACCCTGGGTTCTAATTTATGACCTCAGCTAAGGATTTTCTATACCTTACGATTCTCACAGGCTAGTATAAATGAAAAGAGAAATCAATTTAACTTGGGACCCTTGGTGCAACTTGATCTTGATACACCATAAAGCTCAGTTTGGAAAGAGTACAAATACAAATATGTATGATACAAATGCATATAAAATATAAGGTTTTGCACTCTACATATTTGTATTTGTAGTCCTTTCAAATTAAGCCTATATTTTTCATCAGTTGAGCCTAAATTTTTTATCTTTGGGCTGGGCGCAAACCTTTTCTTTTTCCATTTATTAGGTTGAATTTGTGCCAAACCCTTGCGTTAGAGCCCTGGACTGACCCATCAATGCATTGCCTGATCTTTTGCATATACAATACTACAATAGGAATGTATTTTGTAGGTGTGCAACTTGGGTTGGTTTAAGTTAACAATTTACACTATCCCAAGCTCAAGCTTTGGGTTGGACCATTAAAATTTTGACAAAATCCCAATCCTAACCCGCTAAGTTTGCACTCCTATGTATTATATTTGAATGGTGATTTCCTCTGTGCCCTTGCAGACGGATCTATGTTGAAGTCAATGTGAGCAATTCTCCCTACTGAGATTGGAAAATTGGAAAAAAAAAATACATAATTATGAAACTTATGAATAAATTTAATTTTCTTTTTACAATTGCCCCCACTCAAATAAAATAGGAGGGGTCAAGTAAAATTTGCTTGTTTGAAATGAGGTCCTTCTTTTAGATATGAATAATTAAGAAATAAAGAAAAAAATATACAAGAATGACACCCATGTCCTTATTCCCATGTGAACCAAGTTATGAGGTTTGAGCTTAGGGTTCTAACTTTTATCTTTTTTTCTACTTTCCTTTTCTTTCTTTTGTATTTTTTCCTCATTTCGTATCTTTCAACAACTCAATCTTACCTCTCTAATTTGTCTCGTCACCTAGAGATGGCAATTTTTCTTGTCTCTATAGTTACCCAATCTCCCTGACCTAATCGGGTCAGGGATGGAGACTACCTTGGAGGAGATGGAAATTAAAGTCCCCGCACTACCCTAACTCCAATGGAGAACCCAGGAGTTGGGTCAAAGCTTTTCCTTTATTTTAAGTAATTCTTTTTCCCCTAAAAAACTTTTTACTAAAAAGTCAAGGATTTGGGTTTCTGATGGAGAACTCGTATGATGTCTCCATCATGGATTAGGGGTGGAGATTAACCTTTCCCCCAAAGGATCAGGGCGGAAATGGAGAGTATTGTCTCCATCCTGAATCCACCCAGTTATGACTAAGTTGATATTATGATAATGCTTGCCCCACTGGTAAAAGGTATTAGATCCACCATTGCTCTGTGTTGAATTTATTGCACCTTTTACACCTAAAATCTGTGTAATAACCAAAGCGTAAACCTAATGAAATGTTTTATTGAGTGAAAAGAAATCTTATAGGCACAGTTTGTCCCGGTAGAATAGCTCAAACCTGCCTCAAGCCTGAACCCAACCTGAGTTTGTAAATTTTAGACTAGCCTGGGCTTGGGTTAGCAAGCTCCCGCTTTACTCCAGGAACAGTTCAGACTTGGGCCCAAGAACTATGTCTACGTCTTGGATTAGTCTATAGATTGACGAAGACCCTAATCCAACTCGCTGAGGTTAAATTAGTAGACCCTTGGTGTGTTAACCTTCAGATCTTTAGATCTTTATCTTAGGCAGAGTTTGGGAGTGTTGTTTTAATAGGCTTTTTGTGATTTTCAGGCCACTCAAAAAACTGTTTGGTGAAAAGATCAGTATGGGCTTTCTGCATAAAAAAACACCCATTTGAAAAAAAGGGAAAAAATAAAGTCCTCTCCTTTTTAGTTTTTTACATTTGCATGAAGTTATTTTGGACAAAAACGTTAGTGACATGTCAACCAGTAAAAGCGTTTTTTTTTAAAAAATCATCTCAAAAAGTGTTTTTTCCAGAAGCCCATTTCTGATAAAAAGCACTCCTAAAAATGGCCCAAAAGAGGGTCACTTCTGTATTATTTTACAAAACAATTACACAATTGGGTTTGTTTAGGCCCTAAGGATGGACATATCACTAGTTTTTGTAGCCCATCACAAATGTTTATCATCGAAGCTTGTTTGGAGACTAGTACCATTTTGATTTTGAATAATTCAAAGAACGATGCCTGTTTCAACCTCGGTGGGAAGTTCATTAGCTTAATATCAACCATCATACAGCCAAAGCCAGCAAAAGTCTATTAATATCTTATAATATAAACTATTTTGAGTAAGTTCAATTAGAATTGAATTAATCCGTGTTTTACTTGTAAAATAAATTCGTGTAATAATGAAATGAAAGATAAACCAAATAAATTAATCATGCATATTTGTACATTTAAATAGGCTCAGCTTTTATGGGACCAAAGGGGCTGGATCTGCACCTAATCCGGTTTTCAAAATCCAAATCCGATCCCTCAATTTAAACAATCAACCAAATAAAATATAATTGGATTGGGTATGGGATTAGGTTTTGGGCCTTTCTGACTCCGTTAACAGATCCTGTTTGGAATTGTCATGTGAGGGCTATTCCTGTATAAGATTGGAATTGTAGATTACCTTCATGATAGTTGCATGCAGTAACCACACGTTTGTATGCTAGTAATAATTATTAACTCAGCTATTCTCATCCCATCAAAATATCAAATTATATATGGTATATTTTGGGCTTTTGATTATTAGAAATTATGGGTTGGAAATAAAAATAGAATAATCTTTTATTGACTTTGCAAAGCTGAAGAAAATTTTTTACGGATTAGACATATTAATGGGCCGGGCTTAGGATTGACTTTTGTTAAAATTCTAATAAATTCGATCTGAAGCCCGAACTTGATACTGTGTAAAATCGAGTCCAAAGCCGATTGATGCAATGCAACATTTTGCAGAAAATAAAAGTCTAGTTTAGACCAATTCCAAAGTGGAAAGTGGATTATGATGTTAAGTTAGTCTAGGGACGAATCTGAGTATTCATATATCAGCGTTGAAGCAATCAATTTTGAACATTTTTAAAATCCAAGGGGGCAGTTGATTATTTGTAATGTCTGATTGGAGCTCTATAACACCTAAAATGGGTTTTTAACTTTGAACATTTGAAAGGCCTGATCCAGATAATCCAGAAGATATTTTGCTTGGCGTTGAACCTGTGGTATTTATGGCCTTCTCATGTAAACGTTCAATTTAATTATTTTAGAGCTGTCAATTGTAAAATCGATTAAAACAATTATATTATTTCTGGTTTCATGTATGGTTTGCATCACAATTAATAATTTGATAGGGATTGGTCCAAACTGATTAAGTTCCAAATCATTATAGTTAAAAACATATATAAGTGCCTATATTTTCTTGTAATTTTTATTATATTCTATGTCTTAAAATTTTCATAAACAATATATACAATAATTTGGTTAAAAAAAGTTTATTATATTCTATGTCTTTTTTCCAAAGCCTTTTAAATTTATGTTTATCAAAATATGAAAACTTATGTGTTCTATACATAAATTGTTTTTCTTGTTTCTGGTTCCAAAAACAAATCAAAATCATCTTGTTTGAAAACAGATTGTTTCTTAAAACAATAACATAAGAAACATGTTCTTGTTTGTGTATGTGTTTTGTTTTCAGAACTGAAACCAAAAACATGTTCTTAAGTCCAGTTTTAAGAACATGTTTTCATTTGATTATTCATCACCATGTTCCATAAATGATATAATTTCTATATTAGAAAATTGTTTTTGTTTTAAAAACCAACATTTTGTTGGTTCCAAAAATATGTATAGTTTTATGAAAGAAAATCAACATGTTTTTCCCTTTGAAAACAGAAACAGAATTCAAGAACATGTTTTTGTTCTTTGCTGATGTGGCGATACCAAAAACAAATGGAAACAAAAGCATTCATGTTGTAGAATGCCCCCTAAAGATGTCAGGCATCTAATTGGATCAGACCTGATTATCCTGGCTAATTATTAGTTTGGTTCTTGTCTATATGGTAGAACTGATTAATTAAGGGGATGTTTGCACCATTGTCTTTTTACCCAAAAAAAACAATGCCACATTGGGTAACTAAGGCCATGTTTGGTTCATTGTTGTAGGCTTCATTCTTTTAATTCTTGCTCACTCTGAGCAAGAATGAATAACATTAGAGTGTTTGGTTACAAAATTCTTGTCATGTGTCACATTCTTTTTAGAATAAAAAATCAGACCATAGCATAAAAATTGAGGTAGCTTGTAACATGAAAAATAATCATGCCCCATCTTGCTCATTTCATTCTTTGAGGAAACTCTGCCTACAAATGGGATTTTGGTTCTTGGATCAAATCTGATTATCATGACTAATTATTAATTTGGTTCTTGGGGACCATTCTCTTTTCATATTTTGAGAGGGGAAAGTAGTCAATGGGATTTTGGTTCACATTGACCGAGATACCTATGTTACTTTTTTTGGATTTATGTGGGATTTATGAAAAATTCATTTTTCTTGGGACCCATCTCTCAAGTGGATAAATAACTTTTCTACAGAGGACAAATTTTCTAACACTTGGATGGAAAAAAATTACCCTTTTAATAATAGTTTTTTATGGTATAATGATCATTGCCTTACCTAAGAAATAAAATGAAAATGGGTAAATAGCCTTACCTATCGTGAAAGCATTCTATGACATTTTTTTATGCAATAAGGCATAGTGGTCATAGCCTTTTTTTTTCATTTTTGGAAAAATGGCGGTAAGAAATACCTTACTAAACAAAAATAGAAATTCAGTGCATGTTCGTAGCCTCTTAAAGCTGAATGCTAAAAAGCGTTCATGCATTTTCAGAGACAATTAATGCCTTTAGTACCATTTGTTCACTTCAGCCTTAAAATGTCTCATCATCCATTCTTTTCCTTTTCGGTTGATTTGTTTTCTAAAAATTACCCCCCAAAAGCTTTTTCCATTTACCTATGCTATAATTTGAAAACCCTATATAATAATAATAATAATAATAATATTTAAAAATTATTATTATTATTTTATTAATTATATATATTATTTAATTACATGTTTAATTATTTTATTGTCTACTAATATTTATTTTATTATTCATTAAATTATTTAATAATTTTGTTTTATTAAATAATTATGGAATACATAATTGTTAATGGCTAGTTAATTAATTATTAATGAATTAATTCGCAAAATATCTAAAAAATAATTATTACTAATGATATTAAAAATATCACTTATTAATTTAATTGATCAATAATAAATTATTTATTTATTATCAATACTAATTAATTACTTAATTTTTTTAAAACGATTTTATTATTTATGATTTTTAATCAATTCCATTATATATAATTTTTTTTATTTTCACTTTATTCAATTGTTAATTAGTTTGTTAAATAATCAAACAAACTTTCTCATATCCAAAGTTACAGTTTCTATTTTTAAGAACTTAACATTTAGATTTCATTGCTACAATTGCTTAGGTGGCAACAACACAATCAAACAAGATATCACTGGTTTCTAGCATCTGTTTTGCATCGTTGCCGTTGCTCCAGAAAACGGCACCACATCAGCTTCATGTTCGAAAAACGGTTTTCCAAGAAATGGACATTTGTTTGGAACCATTTTTTCATAAAAAAATTGGTGCTCTAAGCTATGCCTTGAAAATCGGGAAGGCATGGCTTGGAACAACGCCAAAATTGGTAGTTCCTGGAGCTGTAGCTCGTTGTTGCCAACATGGACGTGAGGTGGCAGCGACATGGCACTGGATAATGGATACTAATAGTGTTGAAAACGTTTCCCGGAGCATTGGTACCAAATAGGAAATATTGCTATTGCTTCAAAAAATGTCCGACCTAACAGCAACATTTTCAAAGAAAACGTACTTCCGATCCATACATTTATAGCATTGATGCCAAACATATACTGAAAAAATGATTTAGTGTTGCATGGATTTAACAAAGAAACAACAATACTCCTAAACACCACCTAATAATCCATTTGGAACCGATCCATGCTATCCCACACCAACCTGACCCAACCTATTCACATTTCTAATTTATAGATCTTTTTAATGCTCTAACCCATTCAACCCAATTCAACCGATAACCCATCACTGTTAAAGAATGTAGGGTTTGTCTCCAGTTAAGCTTTTAAATCACAGATTCAAATTAAGAGTCTGTTTGAAGGGGGGGGGGGCTTCACCATTGATTGAGCTGCAATGAGGCAGACGCTTTAGAGAAGTTAATAAAGATGGTTTCATTGAAAAATGAACTGGTAAGTCAGGTAAGCATATTTTTTAAGATACAGCTTCTCGCATTCAGAGCTAGGCCTCACATGGAATTCATAAAAATTGAATTGTGTTTGGCGAAAATCCAAAAAACTAATGTTAACATTCCGAACACCACTGTAAATCGAAGCTACTCCAAGTAACTTATTCGGAACACAGATACTCAATCATTACGGTTCAATCAATATAACTCCCCTCCAACGCAGAAGTCCTCCCAAACGGGCCCCCAGAGAAAACGAGTTTCAAATTTGTGTTGCATTCTCCTGATCGTCCTATCAAATACAAATACTAGAAAGATCGTCTCTATCGGTCGGTGACGGGTCTATTGAACTGATTCCGACTTTTCAGCATTTGGTCTTTTATAATTATTTCTTGTTTGTTTTTTTTGGTAAAAAAAAGGTGATCATCCACCGTGCATTGATAATTAATAAGTAGGGGAGATGTTTTGCGCCAGGTGTAAGGAGCAGATCCCGTCCCATGTCAAACGTTTCAGGTCCAGTTATCCAACCCCAAACGTTTCAGGTCCAGTAGTCCGGGACCGGTAAGTGCAGGCCCCTAGTCTATATCAGTGACTAATAATTTCTGTTTGACAAAATCAACGTGACGGCCAAGGAGTAATTTCATCGCTGAAAGACGTATATAAAAAGGCTCCATCCATCCAAAAGTCATCAGGGAATGAATATTTCCAGCTCCAGCCTCAAGAAACCAACGTGAAGATACCAACGTGAAGATAGAGAGGAATGCCTTTCCTTAGGTTGTTGTTTCTGTTAATCATACTTTCAGAGATCAGAGCAGCCACGGTGGCCTCCCAGTCCCAGACCAGTCAGTCTGGTTGCCCAGACAAATGCGGAAACGTCAGTGTTCCATACCCATTTGGCATCGGTGACAACTGTTCCATAGATGAACAGTTCAATCTTACTTGCAACTCCTCCTTCAGCCCTCCAAAACTCTTCTTACCAAATGGTAATTTTGACGTACTTGAAATATCACTACTCTATGGCTACCTGCGTATCCATGTATGGATGGCCAGCGATTGCTATAACAAGAGAGGACAGGAGGACAACTCCTCAACTACGACAGAGCTAGCCCAGTTCACCTTCTCAGATACTCGCAACAGGTTCACAGCCATTGGCTGACACCATAGCTTTTATCAACGGCACGGAAGGCCAAAGCTACGCCAGTGGGTGCATTTCTCTGTGTGACGATATAGCTAACGTGATTAATGGTTCATGTGCCGGCATAGGTTGTTGCCAGACCACCATTCCCAAGGGTGTGATGAAGTATGATATAAAGATCGAAAGCAGAAACAACCATGCAAATATCCTCAGCTTCAATCCATGTAGCTATGCTTTTCTAGTTGAACAAAATCAGTTCAACTTCTCATCGTCATACCTCCAAGATTTCAATGCCACGGAATTTCCGGTGATCCTCGACTGGGCTGTTGGAAATGAGGCATGTGAAGAAGCTAAAAGAAACCCCAACACTTATGCATGCCATGAGAACAGCTACTGCTATAATTCCATTAATGGCCAACCGGGATATCTCTGCAACTGCACACAAGGTTATCGTGGAAATCCCTATTTATCTCTGGGTTGCCAAGGTACTATATATCTAACAAAATAGGCTCCTCTGGTTTTAATTGGTTTATTTATTATTGGCTTTGACTTCACAATTCATATATCTTGCTTGGTTTTAAGCTCACCAACTAACCAGTTGAATATCAAACTTGATTGGTCTGTCAGATATTGATGAGTGCAGCGATCCAAACCTTAATAACTGTTTATTACAGTGTAATAATACAGCTGGGAGTTTCTATTGTTCTTGCCCGGCTGGCTACCATGGTGATGGTATTAGAGACGGTCAAGGTTGTATACCTGATCCAGATGATGTCAACCAGAGAATTCTTGGGATTAAAATTGCTGTAGGTATGTAATTCTAGCTAATATCTTCTTACCATACCCACTCGGTCACGATTCACAGCCAAAACTATTAGAAAAATAATTAAGCATACTCCTTAGCTGCAAATATAAGTAGAACAACTGCGGCTGCAGAAGATGGCCATGGTGCACAAAGCTGAGATATGCTAAGTACAACACGGCCGAGCCAAAACTGATGTTGTGTTAGCTTTAGTTGAGAAAATCAAACTTTGACCTCTGGTTGGGCACTTGGGCTAGCCTAGGCCTGAGGTCTAGATCCGAAGGATGGGCTGGATTGGCCTTTAACCTGGCCCACCCCACCCAAGTTGCACCCTGTTTAATTGTTTAACTACTTTAAATAAAACCTAATTTTTGAATTTGAAGAGCCCTTTTGGATGCATTCAAGTTTCAATAGTAATGGGGCTTTAGACCCATGGCCCAATTCTGACCCATAACTAATATTTAGGGTTTTTTTTTTGGATTTGTAGAGGAAGGAAAGTTAGGTCAATGGGATTTTGGTTCTCATTGATCAAGAATTTTAGTTCTTTTTTCATTTTTATGTGGGAACTAGGAAAAGTTTATTTTCTTGGTATCACTTACCAGTTCCTAGGTGAGTAAATAACTTTCCCACATAGGGGAAAGTTGTCAACACTTGAATAGGACAAAAATGCCCTTTTTAATAATGGATTTCTATGGTTAAAATGGTCATTATCTTATTTACCTAGGAAATAAAAAACATGGGTAGATGTTCTTGGACAAGCTTACCTAAGAAAAATTTACTCAAGTAATTACATTTACCCGGATAAATAATTTACCGAAAAGTGATCGGGACCTTAGATCTAAGAATATGCCTATGTGATGTTGACTTTAAAATCAGTAGCCTTATTATAAACTATTTTTTATTGGACAAGCTTAGATTTGTACACTTGTAATTTTTTTTTATATTTATTTGTTTCACCATTCAGGCACTGGTCTCGGCGTCTTGTCTCTCCTTGTTTGTAGTTGTTTGTTGTATTGGACAATTAGGAGAAGAAGGCTTATCCTACTCAGAGAGAAATTCTTTCAACAAAATGGTGGCTTACTATTGCAACAACAAATTGCTTCACGTAGAGGTGTTTCAGAAATTGCCAAGATCTTCACAGAGGAAGACCTAAAGAAGGCAACCAAAAATTTTGATGAGAGTCGAGTTATTGGGCAAGGAGGCTACGGTACAGTTTATAAAGGAATTTTACCGAATAATAGAATAGTTGCCATTAAGAAATCAAAAATAATGGACAAAAGCCAGATTTCACAATTTATAAATGAAGTTGAGATTCTTTCCCAAATCAACCATAGAAATGTAGTGAAACTCTTGGGTTGTTGCTTAGAGACAGAGGTACCTTTGCTGGTATATGAATTCATCTCCAATGGAACCCTTTCGGAACACATCCACCATGAGAGCAATGAATCATCCATTCCTTGGGAAGACCGACTCAGAATTGCAGCTGAAACTGCTGGAGCATTGGCATATTTGCACTCTGCACATTCCATACCAGTTCTTCATAGAGACATGAAATCTGCTAATATATTAATAGATGAAAACTATGTTGCAAAAGTATCCGATTTTGGTGCTTCAAGGTTGGTTCCTTTAGATCAGACTCAAATGACTACATTGGTTCAGGGGACTCTTGGTTATTTGGATCCAGAATGTTTTCATACAGGTCAACTAACAGAGAAAAGTGATGTTTATAGTTTCGGGGTTGTTCTTGTGGAGATTTTAACTGGGGAAAAGCCTCTGTCATTAGAGAGACCTGGGGAATATAAAAGTCTGGCAATGTATTTTGTTTCTTCAATGAAAGAGAATCGACTGTTCCAAATTCTTGAGGATGGAATTGTGGATGAGAAAAACAAAGAGCAATTGATGGCAGTTGCTGAACTTGCAAGGAGATGCCTAAAGGTGAAAGGGGAAGATAGACCCACAATGAAGGAAGTGGCAGCTGAGCTTGAAGGCCTAAGAAGGTTTCAAGAGCATCCATGGGTGCAACAAAACCATGAGGAAACAGAGTATTTGCTTGGTAACCCATCAAGCTATTCTGTTGGTGATGTAAACTGTCAAGAGAGTTTGAGTGATGGCTTCCTCATGGCATTAGAAATTGCACGTTAGGTTATGTTTGGTTGTAATGCAAATAAATTTGCACTGATGCAAAATCATGACAGTGCAAATTCTGACCTATTTTTCTTTCAAATTTTAGTTTATTTTGTTTGATTGTAATACAAATGAAGTAAATTAAGACATGAAGCAGAACAAAATAAAACCCCCAAATAAAATAAACGAGAATTTGCATTTTTTTCATTTGCACTCCCATACATTTGTATTAGTGGAAATAATATTGCACTGCAACCAAATGCAACGTTAATGCTTTAGCATGTCATTTTATAAAAGATAATAAATTTCACTCTGGATCTGTATATTTCCCAAAGACATGTATTGTACTTAACCTACAGTTGAATGTAGCAATCTCTACAATTATGAAAACTATATATTATCAGCTAGCATTATGAGACAAAGCTAGTTCTGAAAGTTAGTTCATCTGAATTAGAGATAATTACTTCCTACTCAATATTATGAATAAGGTTTTGTTTTGTCTACTTAAAACATGGTATTTATCTCACTCCTGGAGTAAGACATGCATAATCTTCAATTCTTCATGTCTTCTCTTCCCCCAACTTTCTAACAAGAATGTATAGTTCAGAGTTCAGTCAAATTCCAGTGGTCTCTATTCAAGTGCTTTTTTTTCCTAAGATAATTCCCCTATTTTTCATGTCTTTAAATAATTAAGAATCTTGTATAAAATAAAAAAATAAAAAAGGTTCCAAAATACTTGTAAAATGTTGTTTAAATCATCCAGAGGGAGCCCATCAAAGCTTGTGAGCTGTCCCTAGCTAGGCCTGACAATGAACATCAGGCCCATGAATTGGTCTTCACTAAGCACCCATAGTGGGGCCCATGTCTAGACCATATTGAGCTTTCAGAGGAAATTTGTTGTCATTTAACCACTTTAGTTGGGCTTTCAGAGGAAATCATAAGCAAGTAGTAAGCCCAACTCTCCTGAATATATGGTAAAGGCCCATGCTACTGGCATAAATACAATGGGTTTGAAATGAAAGAATACGGTGAAAGTTGAAATATTGATCACATTGAACGAGATAATATCGATTAATGGTTGCTAACTTAGGCTCTGTTTGAATAAACTTTTTCTTTTGAGCGGGCCGTAGGAACAAGACCAAAAGTATAAAAACATAATTTAAAGCCAAAGCACTTTTAAATCCCAAAATACAAATCCTAAAATTGGAACTTTATGCTTCAAAAGCACAAATCTTGAAGCTTATCCAAAACACAAATTTGTTTTTCTTCTTTTGTAAGGTCTGTAGTAGTTAATCGAAGGGAACAACTTTGAAGAGCCAAACATATCCCGTCAGCAGCATAAATTTACGAAGGCCTTATAGTTTCACTTGTAGATCAAAGATAATGGGCTCGTTGGGCCCAATGAGAAAATCATACGGTCATTAAATAATTAGAGAAGGTAATATAGATAAATATTCCTAATTAGGTTGCCCATTGATATCATAGCTATACGGGCTCAAGGAGTTTCAAATTATATATCTTGAGGAAACCTTTTAACAAATTTTTTGAAATTGCTTATAAACTTTATATTTTTCTCTTATTTTCTATCAAATCAAACACAGCCGAAGGGGCTGAACTGAGTAACTTATTGTTTTGTCTTTTATTAAATAAATAATTAAATAAGAAACTTTTCAAATGTATGATAATCAACCCAATTCAGTTTCAGCCACTAAGAATATAACCTCCCTAAAAGCATTTAGTCATTTACTACAAGATAAAGCGATCAGCCATTGAGTTCAGTCACTTCAGCATTATCAAATGGGTCCTGAGAAATCGAGGCTTAGCACAAGTAGGAAACAATCAAACAAATACAAGGATTCTACTAACGTGAAGTGGGGTTGGCAACAGATAGCCCAGCTCATAGTAACGGCTTAGGGCCGGACTAGGTCTACACTTTTCATGTCACTGCCTGCAATAGTTGGCCTGGTCAATTCAACGCTGGGCTACATTGCTCATTTCAAGGCCGAGGCTGGGCATTATATATTAATTTTTACTTTTGTCAGACATATTGTTTATAGCTTTTGCTTTGTTGGTTTTGAATCTTTTGATTAATGATTTAATGTCACTCAAACTCGCACAAGATAACAATGACAGATTGAGAGCCATATGTCAATAAATGAGGATCCGTTTGGTTTGTAGTTGAAATCAGAATTGGAATCCAAATTTTTTAGATTCAAAATCAGAATGGTTTATTTCCCTAATCTGTTTAGTTCAAATAAGAATAGGAATGAAAATTGAAATCAATATAAATGAGATTTCATTCCTAGGGGAGGGGTAGGGAATGAATAGGGCTGTTCATAAGAAGGCCCAACCCGATCAAAACGACCAAATTTACATGTGAGAGGGGATTTTAGGTTTTTGACATGTCTGATCGGACTGATTTAGTTATGCTTTCAAGTTTTGGGGTATAAAGTGGTAGGTTGAAAGGACTGAGCACAAATTGGATTCTAACAAAGGGTATATTTATAACTTCAACATCTTTGTTATTGAAAAGCTAATGGAAATGAGGTATTTGCATTGTTTTTCAAAACTATAGGGGAGGTTTTAGTTAGACCAGAACACAAAGGTGGTTTGTAGAATTATTATAAGAGGATTTTTTTATAATTTTAACTAAAAATAATACAAAATAATAACAAACTAATAAAATTTAAAAATTAATGAAAAAATACCATTAAGACACAAAACATAATACAAATTTATTTAGAGCATAGGAGATTGACCACTTTCACTAAAGCACAACTTGGATTGCGATTGGTTAAATTCGACAAAACCCAAAAATTAATACTTGAATTGGACTTAGATGGTCACTGCTTAATTGGAAATTTCATAGAGCTCATTCCTCAATTTTTCTTAATAAAGCCCATGCATCTCATAGGTCCCAACTAGTATAAGTAAGAAACCTAAATGCCTATGATTGTACTGTAGCTTTTAAGTTTAAGTTGTTAAGCAAGGAGGAGATGATGTGTTTACTCCATTTTTCAACTTGTCTATTTGTATTCAGCGTTTTGGAAATGTTATTTTATTTGCTTTTCAAAATGAAAAATCCCCATATTTTTGCTTCTTTTCCTCATGTGAAGAAAGAGGGAAGATTTAAAATATTTTGAAATATTTTAAATATTTCCCTTCTTTCAAACGAAACACAGCCTTATGGTCCTATTTATAAAGCCTTTATAATTCTCTGAAACGACTTCAAGCCAACTATTCATTCATTTCTTATATACATGCTGTACTGGTTGTGTGGATTTCAATAGCGCTTTTACTGCCTCATTTAGTAATGGGGCTCACATGCCTGCAGGATATGAAGATAGGAGTGATTATTTCAGCCCGGCCCGGAAATTCCGGGCTTGGGCCTGGGTTTTATGTTCAGGCCCGACCTGGGTTCGGGCTGACATCAGGCCCATAAATTTTAAGGCCGGGTTTGGGCTTAATACATCAAGCCCGGCCCAGGTCCGGCCCGACCCTCATATATTTAAATTTACACATTTTATGTATAATGTATATATATGTGTACATGTTATTTTACATTATACTATATACTTTATATATAAAGATTATAATATGACATGTATAATTTATATTATATGTAATATTTTATATTATATAATGTATAAAATAAGTTTATATGCATGTTATATCATTTAATATATAGATATGTAATATTTTATATATAAGTGACATTGGCTCGGAATCTGGCTCGGCCCGGCCCGGGCCCATATAGACCTGGGCTAGGGCTTATGTTTCAGGCTTGGAACCCCAGGTCAGGCTGGGCCTGAGCCTAAGCTATAGTCCTTATCATAAGTGCAAAGCCCAGCCCGGCCTCACCTATGATCACCCCTATACGAAGCACTTATATGTTCACCTGTGACTAGTTACATATTAGCCAAGTGCGCAGCAGATTCGGGCTTCTTATGCATTATACTTATTTGTGAGAATTTTGACCAATCACCCCCAATAAATTTTAGTTAATACCAGTTTATTGGTTGTTAAGAGCAAATTATGTATTGCATTTTGTGGAGTTAGGAGTGATCAGATGGGCTAGAAGAGGTTTAACTTTTAAGCTCTACCCTGGCCCAAACCTAAGAAATGGACTTGGGCCCTGATTCTAAGGTCAAGCCTAAATTATCCAACCCAGTCTCAGTCTGTAGTCTGTACCGAAATTTAATGCATTGGAATTGGGCTCAGGCCAGGGCTGGGCTTGGGTTGGTCATGGTCAGGTTCAGGCTACGAATTAGGCCTGGGCCTAGTCCAAAAAGTCACTAATCTTTTTGAGCACAAACCTAGTTCGGGGGTTGAAAATTTAAGCGCAACCCTATTAACAAATGTATAAATCGTTGTTTTTTTTTTGTAAAACTACGAATTGTAAATGAAACTAAAAAGTCACTAGCAAATTGTGTTTAGAGTGATCAATGGATAGAGTTTACCGAACAGAACCACCCATGGGCCGTGTCATGCTGGCCCATGGGCTGAGTATTGGTCCAGGTCGGGCCGTGCATCGGGCCAAAGCTATTTATTTAAAAAAATTGATAAAAAACTTATAATTTTAATTTTATAAGAATTTTGTGTATACAATTGCTTATATGTGCAATAATTAAATAAATTAGTCTAATAAAATTTAAAAAATATTTATTTTATTAATATATTATATACTATATATTATTATATAATTATAATTTATATAATATTATCTAACTATATATAAAATATATACAAAATATATATATATGGGCTGTGCCGCCCCACGACCTGATTTACACCTCTATTTCATTGATTGTTGTGTTATGTCCAAAAGAACAACTTTCATGGATTGTATATGAGATGATTTTGGTTTGGTTAAAACAATGGTTTTAGTATAATTATTTTTATTTATATTCAAATGACAAGTTGGTTTTTTTTCGTAAAACTACAAATTGTAAATGAAACTAAAAAATCACTAGCAAATTGTGTTTAGAGTGATCAATGGATAGAGTTTACCGGACAGAACCACTACGGCACGGCACAGCCAGTGGGTGGCCCGCACAAAGTGCGGTCTGTGATATGCTGTGCTGGCCTGTGGGCCAAGCATTGGGCCAGGTCGGGCCGTGCATTGGACCAAAGCTATTTATTTAAAAAAACTGACAAAAAACTTAAAATTTTAATTTTATAAGAATTTTGTGAATACAATTGCTTATATGTGTAATAATTAAATAAATTAGTCTAATAAAATTAAAAAATATTTATTTTATTAATATATTATATACTACATATTATTATATAATTATAATTTATATAATATTATCTAACTATATATAAAATATATATATATATATATGGACCATGCCGCCCCACGGCCGGTTTACACCTCTATTTGATGGATATTTATGTTATATCCAAAATAACAGCTTTCATGGGCTGTATATGAGATGATTTTGGTTTGGTTAAAACAATTGTTTTAGTATAATTATTTTTATTTACATTCAAATAAAATGCTGCATTCAACAATGCTTTCATTGAGATTTAAACTCAAGACCTCCCGCTTACTAAACGGGTGCTCTAACCAACTGAGCTATGAAAGCTGGCAATATTAAGTTTAAAGCAATTTTACAAGGATGGAAAATAACTGTCACCCACAATAGAAAAACCAAAATGGAAGGCCAATGCTGATTGGGCCAAGCCTTCAGTTGTTAACGAGCAATTGTGATTTGTGGGTAGCCAAGCAAGTGGATGACAATCCCGTTTTAAAAATTAGCAATTCAACATGGTGCATGTTAAGTCATGAATTCCGATTTAAAGATTTTACATTGCATTGGGCCGAACTTTTGAATCTAACCCATTTAAATTTTAACAAAATCCCAACCTAAGCCCAAATGCGATTTTCTACTCACTTTTTCTATTTATTCTATTCGTCGTGAATTACAGTCACACGAATTGAGAGATGTGTGATTGTAATTCATACACGTAGAGAGTGAGTAGGCAACCGATTCTACCGTTCTACGGGGTGCAAAGTTGAGCAGGCAAAGCTGAGGATAAGATCAACCCAGGCCCAATCATAATAATTGGGTCTAAAGTCCAAACCCGGAATGGGCGTAAAGTCCAATTTTTCCAATGTAGGACCAGGCTTGGGCCCATCAAAAAAATAAAAAACCGAAGGTTTAGGCATCGGACCTAATCCAAGGAATTCAAGTCCAGCCTGTATAAATTTGCGGGCTGAGTTAGTCTAGGCTCCGACCTCAGATTGGGCCTACCGAGATTGCATCCTTAATTATTAACTTCAGGTGGGTGTTGATCTGAATATCGGGACTAATCATGTGAAAAATTATATAGTATCATACCTGTAGCGGTATTTAGGGGTGTCAATTGGACTGGATTTGGTTCAATCCGGTCCAGTCCAATGAGAGTTCATTACAAATGGACCTGGTCCAATTCAGTCCAATGAATATTTTGGACCATTTTGGACCGATTCAGATGCTGTCCAATCTGTTCAAATTCTTGTCAATTTAGATTGATTTCAACTCAAACCTGGTCCAATGACACTTATGTTCTTATCTTCTATCAATGGACCGGATATTGGTTCAATCTAATATAAATTCATTATGGACGGACTAGGTTCAATCCAATATGTCATATTGGTTCGTCCCGTCCATCCAAAATAATATGTCTTATTGGTGCATCCAATCCATCCAAATGGATTTTGATTTGGACGGGGTCCAACCCAAACCAGTCCATTGACACCCCTAGCGGCATTATTGTTTTCTTCTTTACTTCTTTCTTTTTTTTCTGTAAAATAGTTTTTTTACTAAACCAAAGAACAAAGAACATGCAACATAACCACTCATTCATCATTTAAAAGAGGATTAAAATCCTATTCTCAATGCATGTTAATAAAAGCCACCTGTTTACAAATATACATACTACTATTAAAAGTGTGAATGAGGTCTAGATTCTGAATCCTTTTGATTAAAACATTCTTATTTTTTAAACTTGGTCTCCTTTTATTATGAGGGCAAAAAACACAATTTAAACTAATACTTTTATTAAATTTATTATTTTCTTCTTTATTAAGTCCTATATTTAAGGTATTAATTTCCATTTCATTTTCATTAAATCTTATATTTAAGACATTAAATAAATGAGCTTTGTGTACTTTTCTTAATTCTTTTTTTAATATAAATTAACAACATTATCTATACTACTTTAAAAAGTACAAATGGCCTCAAGAATATTTCTGGAATTTTATATGGACAATTGATGATGCACAATCTGGCCGGTCTTAGCTGTTGATGATCTTGCCTCCGAAATGAGTAACAGGGACCTGAAACGGGAGGAGAAGAGAAGCTCCGGGGAGAACCCGGCGTAAGGGCTCCGAAGCTCAAGTTAGAATCCTTCAAAGGCAAGAATAACCAGATAGCGCGAAAGTTAGCATACCTCATCCCTGGGGGGGTAGAAACCTTTTATAACCACCTCGCGCACTCACTTCCAGGCCTCCGTCAGGTCGGACATGATTACTTCTGAACTCCTGCCAGTTCGGGTGTCATTTCCTCTGGTCGGACAGAACCGCCACTGTTCCTTTTGTCGGAGCCGTCTCTGCGGCTAGTGACGACGGTTGCAGGTGGCGGTGGCAGGAAGCCGTTTGAAATGCGGCTGTCAGGCGTCAGATCCCAAATCAGTCAGGTACGCCGCCCTTGGATAAAGACGTCTTTGGTATCGGGTACGTCTGGCTGGCCTGGTGCTTTGGAAGTGAAGTGTTGGAGTGGCGAGCGAGGTGCCTTGAGTTCGGTTTGGAGTGTTCCGAGCTGCCACGGGTCAGCTCGGGTCAGCTTTGTGAGGCTTGGGGCCCAGTACAGTTCGTGCTCCTCGCAGGGAGCTCGGGTTCTCAGGAGGGAGCTCGCTCTTATCAGGGAGCTCGGGCTCCTAGTAGGGAGCTCGGATTTAGGAAGCTCAGGTTTTAGGGAGCTTGGACCTTTGATAGGGAGCTCGCTCTTATTAGGGAGCTCGGGCTCCTAGTAGGAAGCTCAGGTTCTTTAGAGAGCTCGGGTTCTTTAGGGAGCTCGGGCTCCTAGTACCGAGCTAGGACTTAGGGAGCTCGGGTTTTAGGGAGCTCGGGTTCTTTAGGGAGCTCGAGTTCCTAGTACCAAGCTAGGACATAGGGAGCTCGGGTTTTAGGGAGCTCGGACCTTTAACAGGGAGTTCGCTCTTAACAAGGAGCTCGGACTAAGTACAGCGTTCTGGAGTTCGGGCTCGGTAGTGAGTTTGGACTTGCTTCCGATGTTCACTTTGGGTGCTCTACTATCCCGAGCTGCTTGCCTTTGCCACGTGTCGGGCGATCGCGAGGTCGGGCTAAATTTCCCTTCATCAATTGCCCCCCACTCCCTGTGACAACGGTTCCGTCTTGGCGCGGGGAGTTTGCAAGGTAGTGGGAGAGTTTTGGTCCGTGCTGAGAGCGCTTGCTCCAATTTGATTTTCAAAAAAGGGCACGCGTTCGGAAGTCGTGACGGCAGTTATTCGAGAGTTGCGCTGTAGACGCTTTTATTGCGAGGGGACGTGCGCTGTTACCCCGTCAGTTTCGGGAAGACGCGTGCCGATACCTGTCCTCTGACAAGACGTGCGCGACGTTCCGTCAGTTTCTGAAAGACGTGCGCTGATTGGTCTTGGAAGACGTGCGGCTTAGCGCAGCTGTGGGCCGTTGGATTGGCTTCGATCTGGGCCGTCGCTTTCCGTACGCTATGGATATAAATAGTGCGCGGGGGGGGGGGGGGGGGCGTCCTTGCTATCGTTGTATATCTTGAGCTCGCGCTTTAAGTTTCAGCTCGCGTCCAGGCTTTTCAGCTCGTGTCCCAGGTCTTGCTTGTTCGAGTTCTCGCGGTTTGCTTCAGTCTTCTTCCCGGGTGAGTGTTTTTTGGAATCCCGTTCCGTTTCACGATGTCTGGTTTGGAGGGTTCAGACTGTTCAAGCGAGTCTGATGTGGGTTCTACGAACCAGTTTGCGTCCCACGGTAGTTCAAGTGAGCCCGATGTAGGTCCTGAGGGAGGGGTCGGGCCTTCCACCTGAGGTGCTTCGGGTAGGTCGGCATCCACCTCCCGCCGTGGCCAGGTTGTAGATCAGTTCGGCCCTTCGACCATGACGCTTGAGGAACTTCAAACCCTCGTAGACTACTATAATTTGCCCAGTGAATACGGTTATTTTATCCCTACGGGGAGCTTTCCTTGGGAGCATGGTCCTGATGAGATGGTGATTTTCCGGGAACAGCTCGCCGCGGGGCTGCGACTGCCCTTCCACCCTCTTCTTGTTGAGGTCCTAAACCACTTTGGTGTGACGGTTGGCCAGCTTCACCCGAACTATATTAGGAACTTAGTGGGAACGATCTCTTTATTTTGCGACGAGAACTTCCCTCTGGATCTGGAGATTTTTTCTTCTATCTTAATGTTGAAAAAGCAAGTGGGTCCCCTTCCTGGGCGTAGGCGGGCATACTACCTGTCCCCTCGCCCGGGCTTCAAGCTCTTACACGGACTCCCCAATAAGGTCCCGGCGTGGAAGCGGGACTATTTCGGGGTGCGAAGTGCGATGGGGTGGCCGTTTCAGACCGGCTGGGGAGTGGCCGCTCCTGATTCCGGCATCACACTTGATGAGGAGACGGCGAAGGGCCTCCGGCAATGGGCGCGGCTTGGGCTGGATTGCCAATGGTATCTGACGGAGGCCAAGCTTATTGCTGCGGGCCTGAGTTCGGGTAGGTTCTTTCCCTAGTGATCTTGTCTTGTTCTTCGCTTACGTCTTACTGATGCCGAACTCCTTTTCGCAGGTACAATGGATTCTCGAGGGTCACGAGGTGCGCACTTGTTCGACGGGATGAAGAGGAGAAAGCGGGTGTCCAAGCGAGCTCGTGCCGAGCCATCCCGAGCTGCGGAGCCCGATGTGCCGGACTGTCCGGCAGAGGAGCCCGAGATGGTTCCTCCTATGCAGGGGCTGGCGGGGGCTCCTTATGCTGAAACCACACACACGGGGGCTCCCGCGTATTCCGAGTCCGCTCATATGCGAGCTGGGCCGTCGGGCTCGGAGGCCCCGAGGGACTTCAGGAGCGTGCTGTCGCCTGTGCATGCTCTTCAACGGAGTAAGGAGGCGATGTTTCCTGAGGAAGTTGCGGCGTGGACCGAGCTCCCTCTGCACCAAGTGGCCTGCCGTGCCGTTACTCATGCCATGGTGGTAAGTGATCCCTTCTTTAGAGCTCGGCTTCTATTTTTTCATTCGTTTCTCTGACCTCGTTTTCCTTTGATAGGTGAACTCCTCCATTCACGCCTTGGCGAACCAGGTGGAGAAATGCTCGCTGCAGGTGCGAGCTGCCGAGGAGGCTGCTCGGACTGCCGAGGAGAATGCTCGTGCTGCTGCTCGCCGTGCGCGGTTTAGGCAGGCGAGGTCTCAGAGGGATGCCGAGGCCATGGGGGTGGTGGTGCAGCGCATGGCGGAAATGAAGCTGGACCTGGAGCACCAGGTCGAGTATCTTCAGGAGGATATCAGGGAGAGGACTCAGATCTTCTCTCAAGGCATCGAAGACGCGAGGAAGAAGGCTGTCAGCGATTACATTGCTTCGCCGGATTTCGATGACCTGATGGTAGACTCCTACAGGAGGGGTTTCAAGCTAAGTCGGTGGATGATCCGGAATACGTACCCCGACCTCGATACCAGTGCCATATCCACTTCGCGCATCACTCCGGAGATGGCTAATGCTGCGGATGCCGAACCAGACTCCGAGGGGGCGGTAGGTCCTTCGGGCGTTGTCGGAGAGGCTTCTGATAACGATGAAGTAGCCCCGGGCTTGTGAAATGAAATGAAATGGAATGTACACATCTGTTTTGAAATGAAATGTCTTTTTGTTCATGTATTGGTGTCTTCGAGCTATATATATATATATATATATTTTTTTTTTTGCTGAACTGACCATTTCGGTCCGTCAGTTCGTTTTATGAAATGACTTCGGCGTACTTGCTTTGGTGGCCTATAGATAGTACCTTCTCAAGTTGACAACGTTCCATGCTTGGGGTACTTGTTTCCCTTCTAGGGTTCCGAGCTCGTACGCTCCCCCACCGAGTGTTTTCATTACTCTGTAGGGTCCTTCCCAGTTCGGTCCAAGTTTCCCTACGCCGGGTTCGGGCACCATGACCTTACGGAGAACCAGGTCGCCGACGCGGAAGTTCCTCTTTTTTACTCGAGCGTTGTAGTACCGAGCTACCTTTTGTTGGTAAGCCGCAGTTCGGATGTGCGCGAGGTCTCTCACTTCGTCCAGTAGGTCGAGGTTGGTGCGCAACTCGCCCTCGTTTGTCCGTTCGTCGTACGCTTCTAGTCGTAACGTAGGCACTTCGATTTCCGCCGGGATCACTGCTTCGGTGCCATAGGTGAGGTTAAAGGGGGTCTCACCCGTGGCGGTCTTTTCCGTGGTTCGGTGTGCCCATAAAACACTTGGTAGTTCGTCTGCCCACAAACCTTTGGCTCGGTCCAATCGCGCTTTTAGTCCGCGGAGGATGGCTCTGTTCATTACTTCTGTTTGGCCATTTATCTGCGGGTGTGCGACCGATGTGAAGTTCTGACTAATTCCCATACCTCGGCACCATTCTTGGAACTTGATGTCTTCGAACTGTTTGCCATTGTCGGAGATCAGTACCCGAGGTAGCCCGAAGCGACATACGATGTTTTTCCAAAAGAAGTTTTGTATGTTTCGGGCCGTAACTATTGCCAGGGGTTCGGCTTCTATCCACTTTGTGAAATAATCTACTGCCACCACTAGGAATTTTCTCCCGCCTGTCGCTGGTGGGAATGGCCCCAGGAGGTCGATGCCCCATTAGGCGAAGGGCCATGGACTGGTGAGGTATTTGAGGTCGGCAACGGGCTGATGGTGGATGCTGGCATGCTTCTGACACTTGCCGCATTTTCTAACGAGCTCGATTGCCTCTGTCTTCATCGTTGGCCAGTAGTATCCTTGTCGAAGTGCCTTTTGGGCGAGGGCTCTGCCCCCCAGGTGTCCGCCACACAAGCCTTCGTGGATGTCGCGGAGTACCAGCTCGGCTTCGGCTGGGCGCAAGCATCGCAGATAGGGGAGCGTGTAGGATTGTCGGTACAACCGTTCGTCTATCATGACGTATTTGGCTGCCTGGCGCTGCACCCTCTTGGTTGTGTTGCGGTCCGCGGGGAGGGTTCCATCTAACAGGAAGCTCGCGAGTGGGTCGATCCAGCTCGGCTCCGCTTCGGTGACGGGAGCGACCTCTCTTGCCCCACCGAGAATGCTGGGCCGAGGCAAGTCTTCTACGTACACAGTTCTCTTGGCGTTGTGGCTCGTGCTAGCCAGTCGGGACAGGGCGTCGGTCTCAACGTTCTCTAACCTCGGGATTTGCTTGATGAAGTGTGATTGGAAGTTGAGCAGAGCTTCCTTTACTTTTGCCAAGTACGCAATCATAGTGAGTTCGCGTGCTTCGTACTCGCCTGTAACTTGGTTGACCACGAGCTGGGAATCACTGCAGATAACCACGTGCTTTGCCCCGACCTTGCGCGCTAGGTTTAGCCCGGTTATCAGTGCCTCGTACTCTGCCTCGTTGTTGGATGCCGCGAACTCAAAGCGTAGTGCGTATTCCAGTTTTGTTCCGCCCGGGCCGCGTAGCACTATTCCAGCCCCGCTGCCTTGTTGGTTCGAGGAGCCATCTACGTGAAGGATCCAGGGCTCCTCATCCCAGTTCGCGCTTGGTCTAACCAGGAGGGAAGCCACGCTGGCTGCTACTTCACGGGGCTCGGACTCGTTTGGCTTGAGAGCTCCGAGTTCACCCGAACTGGGGACCTCGGGCTCGACCAGTTCAGGGGCTCCAGGGTTGAATGTGCACTCTGCGATAAAATCTGCCAAGGCTTGGGCCTTGATGGCAGTTCTTGGCTTGTACTAGAGATCGTACTCGCTGAGCTCGATGGACCACTTCGTCAGCCGGCCGGAAACCTCGGGTTTGAGTAAGACTTGCCTCAGAGGTTTGTCGGTTAGGACGATGACGGTGTGGGCCTGGAAGTACGGGCGGAGTTTCCGTGCTACTATCACCAGGGCATACTCTAGCTTTTCTATCTGCGGGTACCTTGTCTCTGCTCCCTGCAAGATTTTACTAACATAATATATGGGTCGTTGGACCCGGTCTGCCTCCTTTACTAGTACCGAACTGACCACCTCGTCGCTAGCCGAGAGGTATAGCTCTAAGACTTCGCCTTCCTCGGGCCGAGCTAAGGTTGGCACTTTGGCGAGGTAGCCTTTTAGCTCATCAAACGCGAGCTGACAGGCTTGGGTTCATTCGAACCCTTTGCCTTTGATCGCTTTGAAGAAGGGTAGGCAGCGGTCTGCCGATTTGGACATGAAGCGGCTTAGGGCGGCTATGCGACCGTTTAGCCTTTGGACTTCTTTTATTTTCCGAGGTGGTCTCATATCTAGGATGGCTTGTATTTTGTCTGGGTTGGCCTCGATGCCACGTCGATTGACAACGTAGCCCAGGAACTTGCCCGAGGTGACGCCAAAGACACATTTGTTGGGGTTTAATTTCATGTTATACTGACGCAGGATTTGGAAGACAGAATCTAAGTCTTGTATTAATTCTTGCGAAAACTGTGTTTTGATGACCATGTCGTCTACATAGCACTCTATCTTTGTGCCGATCAGGGGCCGAAACAACCTATTTACAAGTCTTTGGAAGGTCGCCCCGGCGTTTTTTAACCCGAAGGGCCTGACCTTGTAACAGTATATACCGAATTCGGTTATGAAGCTGGTTTTTTCCTCGTCGGACTGGTCCATCCGGATTTGGTTGTAGCCTGAGTAGGCATCCAGGAAACTTAGCAATTCGTGTCCCGAGGTCGCGTCCACTAGACGGTCGATCCTAGGAAGGGGGAAGCAGTCTTTCGGGCAAGCTCGGTTCAGGTCGGTGTAGTCGACGCACATGCGCCACTTGCCGTTCGCCTTTTTCACCAGCACAGGGTTGGCCACCCAGCTCGGGTAATGGACTTCCCTTATGAAGTCTGCCGCGAGGAGCTTTTCGACTTCCTCGTCGATCGCTTTCCAGCGCTCCGGGGCTAAGTTCCGTTTCTTTTGTCTAACGGGTCTGACTAAAGGGTCAGTGTTAAGTTTGTGAGTTATAAGACTAGGGTCAATACCGGGCATTTCGGCCGCGGACCATGCAAAAATATCTAAATTTTGGAGTAAAAAACTTACCAGTTCGGCCCGTAGGGGTTCCTTGATAGAAGCACCAATCTGGAGTGCGCGAGATGGGTCCGTAGGTAAGGTCGGGATCGCGACTGTCTCTTCTGTCGGTGAGGCTCGTTCTTCGCCTTGCTCCGTAGGCCGCTCCAGGCCGAGGTCGCCGGCCGGCTTGGACTTGCCCTTTAGGGCGGTGGCGTAGCACTTGCGGGACTCGAGCTGGTCGCCCCGCACTACCCCCACACCGAAGTCCGTAGGGAACTTCATTGCCAAATAATAGGTAGAGACCACCGCCCGCAGGATATGCGTGATTGGCCGTCCTATTATGGCGTTGTATGGGGAGGGGGTCGCGACCACCAGAAAATCGTGGTTGAGTCTGACCGCGCAAGGCCACGTGCCGACTTCCACGGGCACCATTATCTTTCCAAGGGGCCTGACTTCCTCCCCGCTGAAGCCCACCAGGGGAGTGCTTGCAGGTTTTAGTTCGCTCCTTGGCAGCAGTAGCCGATCAAATGCCGACTTGAATAGGATGTCCGCCGAGCTGCCTGAATCTACGAGTACGCGCCTAACTTCGAAGTCGTTGATCCTGAGTTTAATGACAAGTGCGTCGTCGTGAGGGTAGCGAACTCCCTGCGCGTCGTCTTCTATGAAGAGGATCGGCTCCTCGGTCTTCGGCCTCTTCGGGGGGTTCCGCTCCTCGAGAACCGCTTCGCGAACTGAGGTCCGAGCTGCCGCTGATGTGCACCCCGCCACCACTGAACCTCCCACAATTACATGGATGGTTCCCCGAACTGGCCTTTCTGCCGGAGGCTGTCGCTGCATCGGTTCGGCAGGCCTGCTGCTAGTCTCCGGGGCGTCTTTTAAATGTTCGCCCGGCTGATCCGCTTTATTGCTATTATTGTTGTGCTGTACAAAGTTTCTTAAGTATCCGCGACGGATGAGCCCCTCTATCTCGTCTCGGAGGTTATTACATAGCTCGGTGCTGTGACCGTGGTCCCTATGGAAACTACAATACAAATTCTTGTTTCTTTCGTTCGGATTTCCCTTTAGGCGAGGTGGCCATTTCACGAAGGGGGCGTCCTTGATCGTCATTAGGATCTCGGTCCGCCTTGTGGTCAGTGGCGTGTAATCCGTCCAAGCTGGCAGGGGAGCTCGGAATGACTGGTTCGGTTTCGGGTCCTGGGCCGGGTTTTTCCGGTCGGCCGAGCTAGAGGGCTCGCCGTCCCTCTTTCTTTTCTCGTTTTCGCCCTCGGTTCTTTGGTTGATTTCCTCCTCCGTCCTCATGAACTTGTCCGCGAGCTTGAGGAACTCGGCCACAGTCGCGGGCTGGTTAGCTACCATGTGCCACTTGAATTCCTTGTGCGTCACCCCTCTTTTTGCTGCGGCAAGCTGTACCGCGGGGTCTAACCGAGGTATCTATAAGCATGCCTCGTTGAATCGTTTGATGTAGCCCTGTATGGGTTCTCCTTCCCTTTGGACTACTCCGAAGATGCTTTCCTCTGCTCTGGGGCATCGTTTGCTGGTAACAAAGTGTGCAGTGAAGACCTGCACGAACTGAGCCCAACACTTTATCGATCCGGGGGCCAGGTTCCTGTACCAAGTGTGGGCTACCCCCTTGAGGGTGGTGGTGAAGGCCACGCACATGCATGATTCGTTGGCTCTGGCGAGGTGCATTTGGGACTAGAAAGCGTCCACGTGATCGTTGGGGTCGAAGGATCCGTCGTACTTGTCTAGGGGCGGGAGCTTGAAATCTCTAGGCAAGGGGACTGCCAGGAGTTCTGGGGCGAGGGGGGAAGGAACTGAGAGAATCGGGGCGATTCCTACCTCGTCCGAGCTCGTCTCGCCTTTGCCTCTGAGCTTGGATAAGACGCGGGTGGCGGTTCGTCGACTTCGACGGCGTCTTCACTGCTGAGTGGGCCTTGTGCTGGCGCTGCTGGCCTCCGTGTTGCCGAGCTTGATGGGTTCGGAGTTTTGGTAGTCCGCTGCTGCCAGTGCGCCGAATCGGTTTCCCACCAGTGGGGACTCCGGTTTTGAGACCCGAGGTGCTGACCTCGCGGGCGAGGTTCCTGATCCGCCTGCAAGCCGCGAGGCGGGGATGACCTTTCTTTCTCTCCGGCCTGGGGACGAGGCCTGGCTGTTTGGGGGATTCTGGGGCCTAGAGGCCTTTCCTTGGTGAAGGCGCCCATCCTGCGGAGAGGCCTTTACTGGCTTCGGGGCAGGGTGGCGAGTTGGAAGCAGTGGTTTTCGGTGTCAGTTGGGGAAACTGCTGCTGATAGTGGTATTGGGATAGGTTGTGCAACACTTGGTGTTGGTGAAGCTGGTGTTGCTGGAACTGCTGCATCTGGGCTTGCATTGCCCGCATGCATTGCATTAAGTCGTCCAACCGATTTTGGCTAGCTGCCAGGGGGACGGCGGTCGGTTCAGTGAAGGTAGTCTCGATGGAAAGAGGGAAGGAGATGTTTGCGGAGGGCAGGCTTACAGGTGCCACTGCTTGTGGCGTAGTCAGATTGGGGATTCCATCCACCGTGAGGGGGATGGTGAACTGCCCAACACACACCACGGTAACTTGGAGCTGTTCCCCGGTGGTGTTTGTCTCTGTGCCGCGTCCGGCGTTGCTGGATGAGGCCATAAGTAATGAGTTTTTCAGAGAAGAAGGAAAGGGTATGAAAGTTTTGGAGGGAGGCTTTTTGAAGCGTTCCCACAGACGGCGCCAATTGATGATGCACAATCTGGCCGGTCTTAGCTGTTGATGATCTTGCCTCCGAAATGAGTAACAGGGACCTGAAACGGGAGGAGAAGAGAAGCTCCGGGGAGAACCCGGCGTAAGGGCTCCGAAGCTCAAGTTAGAATCCTTCAAAGGCAAGAATAACCAGATAGCGCGAAAGTTAGCATACCTCATCCCTGGGGGGGTAGAAGCCTTTTATAACCACCTCGCGCACTCACTTCCAGGCCTCCGTCAGGTCGGACATGATTACTTCTGAACTCCTGCCAGTTCGGGTGTCATTTCCTCTGGTCGGACAGAACCGCCACTGTTCCTTTTGTCGGAGCTGTCTCTGCGGCTAGTGACGACGGTTGCAGGTGGCGGTGGCAGGAAGCCGTTTGAAATGCGGCTGTCAGGCGTCAGATCCCAAATCAGTCAGGTACGCCGCCCTTGGATAAAGACGTCTTTGGTATCGGGTACGTCTGGCTGGCCTGGTGCTTTGGAAGTGAAGTGTTGGAGTGGCGAGCGAGGTGCCTTGAGTTCGGTTTGGAGTGTTCCAAGCTGCCACGGATCAGCTCGGGTCAGCTTTGTGAAGCTTGGGGCCCAGTACAGTTCGTGCTCCTCGCAGGGAGCTCGGGTTCTCAGGAGGGAGCTCGCTCTTATCAGGGAGCTCGGGCTCCTAGTAGGGAGCTCGGATTTAGGAAGCTCAGGTTTTAGGGAGCTTGGACCTTTGATAGGGAGCTCGCTCTTATTAGGGAGCTCGGGCTCCTAGTAGGAAGTTCAGGTTCTTTAGAGAGCTCGGGTTCTTTAGGGAGCTCGGGCTCCTAGTACCGAGCTATGACTTAGGGAGCTCGGGTTTTAGGGAGCTCGGGTTCTTTAGGGAGCTCGGGCTCCTAGTACCGAGCTAGGACTTAGGGAGCTCGGGTTTTAGGGAGCTCGGACCTTTAACAGGGAGTTCGCTCTTAACAAGGAGCTCGGACTAAGTACAGCGTTCTGGAGTTCGGGCTCGGTAGTGAGTTTGGACTTGTTTCCGATGTTCGCTTTGGGTGCTCTACTGTCCCAAGCTGCTTGCCTTTACCACGTGTCGGGCGATCGCGAGGTCGGGCCAAATTTACCTTCATCAACAATATTTACTCCTCTATATTTAAATTTAATGATAAAAAATGAGGGCAAATAGGGTAATTGGTTCTTAATATTAAATGAGTTGAAAAGAGGTAATTTAAAGATATTCAATGTATTCAGTCCTCTTTCATTAAATCCAACATTTAAGTTATTAACTTGCATTAATGTTCATTGAATCATATATTTAAGTCATTTTTATTCCTTCTCATCACCCAGTTCTATTAATCAAATCCATACTTAATAAATTAATAATTCCAATAACATAAAAGCTTATACCTTTAAAATCTACCTAGAAAAAATAGTGTTTTCATCTAAGTGGTGGTAAGAAATTAAATCATTTTGGGTCAAATGGGTTAATCCTTGTTGCCATGATTAAATAATAAAATTAAAAAATAGATAAAATGAAGAAAATAGAAATTAAAAAAATTGGGAACATTTTTAACACATATATTAAACAATAATAAGTATGTTAAATAAGAAATGTTTTTATTAATGATGAAAATGAAATGTAAAATTTAAAACCAATTGGAAATAAAAATATTTTCTTATTCTCTCTCATTAATCCTATATTTAAAATATATTTTTCTCATCATTAAATTCTTGTAATTAAATCCACAATATTAATTTTAATAGTATAAAAATAAATATTTTGAAAAGTAATTTGAAAACAAAGCCATTTTCTTCCCTCCCGATGGTGGGCAAGCAATTTGACCATTTGGGGTCAAATGGATTAATAAATAATGCCATAATTAAATAATAAAAAAATTAAAATAAATAACTATGAAATGTAAAAAGTATTTTTATTAAGGATAAAAATAGAAAGCCAATCTACCTAGAAATTAAATGATGTTGTAGTCAAATAATAAAATTTTTAATAATAGAAAACACAAAGAATCACAAAAAAAAAAAAAGATAAGTGAAAATTTTGGGCACATATCTAATGTTATATATTTATAAAAAATAAAATATTGGGTACATCTCTAAT